>NW_028257370.1:1817780-2120744 GCF_982258835.1 Parasteatoda tepidariorum
CCTAATTGACCTATAATTATTTCCTGTTGTAGGGTACACTATTACCCTGTAATATAATACCTGGTCCAATTTAAGTATTATAGGTCAATATTAAGGTCCGATACCGTGCCGTTAGTTAACATAGAAAAATGTCTTTGAATTTTTAAAGCATTTTAGAACGCTTATTTCCTCATTTTAAGCTTCTCAGAACACTTTATTTCGCATAGGCATACATAGTAAACTTTAGGGTCACTCTGTGTACCCCCTAATTGACCTATATATATTTCCTGTGGTAGGGTACACTATAACCCTGTAATATAATACGTGGTCCAATTTAAAAATTATAGGTCAATATTAAGGTCCGATACCGTGCCGTTAGTTAACATAGAAAAGTGTCTTCGTATTTCCTTGTTTTAATGCACTATTTAAAATATACATAGTGTACCCCCTAATTGACCTATATATATTTCCTGTGGTAGGGTACACTATTACCCTGTAATATAATACCTGGTCCAATTTAAATATTATGGGTCAATATTAAGGTCTGATATCGCGCCTTGCGTTAGTTAACCATTGAAAGATGTCTTTGAATTTTTAAAGCATTTTAGAACGCTTATTTCTTCATTTTTAGCTTCTCAGAACACTCTATTTCGCATAGGCATACATAGTAAACTTTAGGGTCACGCTGTGTACCACCTAATTGACCTATAATTATTTCCTGTGGTAAGGTACACTATTACCCTGTAATATAATACGTGGTACAATTTAAAAATTATAGGTCAATATTAAGGTCCGATACCGTGCCGTTAGTTAACATAGAAAAGTGTCTTCGTATTTCCTTGTTTTAATGCACTATTTAAAATATACATAGTGTACCCCCTAAATGACCTATAATTATTTCCTGTGGTAGGGTACACTATTACCCTGTAATATAATAGGTGGTCCAATTTAAAAATTATAGGTCAATATTAAGGTCCGATACCGTGCCGTTAGTTAACATAGAAAAATGTCTTTGAATTTTTAAAGCATTTTAGAACGCTTATTTCCTCATTTTAAGCTTCTCAGAGCACTTTATTTCGCATAGGCATACATAGTAAACTTTGGGGTCACTCTGTGTACCCCCTAATTGACCTATATTATTTCCTGTGGTAGGGTACACTATAACCCTGTAATATAATACGTGGTCCAATTTAAAAATTATAGGTCAATATTAAGGTCCGATACCGTGCCGTTAGTTAACATAGAAAAGTGTCTTCGTATTTCCTTGTTTTAATGCACTATTTAAAATATACATAGTGTACCCCCTAATTGACCTATAATTATTTCCTGTGGGAGGGTACACTATTACCCTGTAATATAATACCTGGTCCAATATAAATATTATGTATCAATATTAAGGTCTGATATTGCGCCTTGCGTTAGTTAACCATTGAAAGATGTGTTTGAATTTTTAAAGCATTTTAGAACACTTATTTCTTCATTTTAAGCATCTCAAAACACTCTATTTCGCATAGGCATACATAGTAAAATTTAGGGTCACGCTGTGTACCCCCTAAATGACCTATAATTATTTCCTGTGGTAGGGCACACTATTACCCTGTAATATAATACGTGGTCCAATTTAAAAATTATAGGTCAATATTAAGGTCCGATACCGTGCCGTTAGTTAACATAGAAAAATGTCTTTGAATTTTTAAAGCATTTTAGAACGCTTATTTCCTCATTTTAAGCTTCTCAGAACACTTTATTTCGCATAGGCATACATAGTAAACTTTAGGGTCACGCTGTGTACCCCCTAATTGACCTATAATTATTTCCTGTGGTAGGGTACACTATAACCCTGTAATATAATACGTGGTCCAATTTAAAAATTATAGGTCAATATTAAGGTCCGATACCGTGCCGTTAGTTAACATAGAAAAGTGTCTTCGAATTTCCTTGTTTTAATGCACTATTTAAAATATACATAGTGTACCCCCTAATTGACCTATAATTATTTCCTGTGGTAGGGTACACTATTACCCTGTAATATAATACCTGGTCCAATTTAAATATTATGGGTCAATATTAAGGTCTGATATTGCGCCTTGCGTTAGTTAACCATTGAAAGATGTCTTTGAATTTTTAAAGCATTTTAGAACGCTTATTTCTTCATTTTAAGCTTCTCAGAACACTCTATTTCGTATAGGCATACACAGTAAACTTTAGGGTCACGCTGTGTACCACCTAATTGACCTATAATTATTTCCTGTGGTAAGGTACACTGTTACCTCGTAATATAATACGTGGTACAATTTAAAAATTATAGGTCAATATTAAGGTCCGATACCGTGCCGTTAGTTAACATAGAAAAGTGTCTTCGTATTTCCTTGTTTTAATGCACTATTTAAAATATACATAGTGTACCCCCTAAATGACCTATAATTATTTCCTGTGGTAGGGTACACTATTACCCTGTAATATAATAGGTGGTCCAATTTAAAAATTATAGGTCAATATTAAGGTCCGATACCGTGCCGTTAGTTAACATAGAAAAATGTCTTTGCATTTTTAAAGCATTTTAGAACGCTTATTTCCTCATTTTAAGCTTCTCAGAGCACTTTATTTCGCATAGGCATACATAGTAAACTTTGGGGTCACTCTGTGTACCCCCTAATTGACCTATAATTATTTCCTGTGGTAGGGTACACTATAACCCTGTAATATAATACGTGGTCCAATTTAAAAATTATAGGTCAATATTAAGGTCCGATACCGTGCCGTTAGTTAACATAGAAAAGTGTCTTCGTATTTCCTTGTTTTAATGCACTATTTAAAATATACATAGTGTACCCCCTAATTGACCTATAATTATTTCCTGTGGGAGGGTACACTATTACCCTGTAATATAATACCTGGTCCAATATAAATATTATGGGTCAATATTAAGGTCTGATATTGCGCCTTGCGTTAGTTAACCATTGAAAGATGTCTTTGAATTTTTAAAGCATTTTAGAACGCTTATTTGTTCATTTTAAGCATCTCAAAACACTCTATTTCGCATAGGCATACATAGTAAAATTTAGGGTCACGCTGTGTACCCCCTAAATGACCTATAATTATTTCCTGTGGTAGGGTACACTATTACCCTGTAATATAATACGTGGTCCAATTTAAAAATTATAGGTCAATATTAAGGTCCGATACCGTGCCGTTAGTTAACATAGAAAAATGTCTTTGAATTTTTAAAGCATTTTAGAACGCTTATTTCCTCATTTTAAGCTTCTCAGAACACTTTATTTCGCGTAGGCATACATAGTAAACTTTAGGGTCACGCTGTGTACCCCCTAATTGACCTATAATTATTTCCTGTGGTAGGGTACACTATAACCCTGTAATATAATACGTGGTCCAATTTAAAAATTATAGGTCAATATTAAGGTCCGATACCGTGCCGTTAGTTAACATAGAAAAGTGTCTTCGAATTTCCTTGTTTTAATGCACTATTTAAAATATACTTAGTGTACCCCCTAATTGACCTATAATTATTTCCTGTGGTAGGGTACACTATTACCCTGTAATACAATACCTGGTCCAATTTAAATATTATGGGTCAATATTAAGGTCTGATATTGCGCCTTGCGTTAGTTAACCATTGAAAGATGTCTTTGAATTTTTAAAGCATTTTAGAACGCTTATTTCTTCATTTTAAGCTTCTCAGAACACTTTATTTCGCATACGCATACATAGTAAACTTTAGGGTCACGCTGTGTACCCCCTAATTGACCTATAATTATTTTACGTGGTAGGGTACACTATAACCCTGTAATATAATAGGTGGTTCAATTTAAAAATTTTAGGTCAATATTAAGGTCCGATACCGTGCCGTTAGTTAACATAGAAAAGTGTCTTCGAATTTCCTTGTTTTATACAATATTTAAAATATACATAGTGTACCCCCTAATTGACCTATAATTATTTCCTGTGGTAGGGTACACTATTACCATGTAATATAATACCTGGTCCAATTTAAATATTATGATTCAATATTAAGGTCTGATATTGCGCCTTGCGCTAGTTAACCATTGAAAGATGTCTTTGAATTTTTAAAGCATTTTAGAACGCTTATTTCTTCATTTTAAGCTTCTCAGAACACTCTATTTCGCATAGGCATACATAGTAAACTTTAGGGTCACGCTGTGTACCCCCTAATTGACCTATAATTATTTCCTGTGGTAGGGTACACTATTACCCTGTAATATAATACGTGGTCCAATTTAAAAATTATAGGTCAATATTAAGGTCTGATATTGCGCCTTGCGTTAGTTAACCATTGAAAGATGTCTTTGAATTTTTAAAGCATTTTAGAACGCTTATTTCTTCATTTTAAGCTTCTCTGAACACTCTATTTCGCATAGGCATACATAGTAAACTTTAGGGTCACGCTGTGTACCCCCTAATTGACCTATAATTATTTCCTGTGGTAGGGTACACTATTACCCTGTAATATAATACGTGGTCCAATTTAAAAATTATAGGTCAATATTAAGGTCCGATACCGTGCCGTTAGTTAACATAGAAAAATGTCTTTGAATTTTTAAAGCATTTTAGAACGCTTATTTCCTCATTTTAAGCTTCTCAGAACACTTTATTTCGCATAGGCATACATAGTAACCTTTAGGGTCACGCTGTGTACCCCCTAATTGACCTATAATTATTTCCTGTGGTAGGGTACACTATAACCCTGTAATATAATACGTGGTCCAATTTAAAAATTATAGGTCAATATTAAGGTCCGATACCGTGCCGTTAGTTAACATAGAAAAGTGTCTTCGTATTTCCTTGTTTTAATGCACTATTTAAAATATACATAGTGTACCCCCTAATTGACCTATAATTATTTCCTGTGGGAGGGTACACTATTACCCTGTAATATAATACCTGGTCCAATATAAATATTATGGGTCAATATTAAGGTCTGATATTGCGCCTTGCGTTAGTTAACCATTGAAAGATGTCTTTGAATTTTTAAAGCATTTTAGAACGCTTATTTGTTCATTTTAAGCATCTCAAAACACTCTATTTCGCATAGGCATACATAGTAAAATTTAGGGTCACGCTGTGTACCCCCTAAATGACCTATAATTATTTCCTGTGGTAGGGTACAATATTACCCTGTAATATAATACGTGGTCCAATTTAAAAATTATAGGTCAATATTAAGGTCCGAAACCGTGCCGTTAGTTAACATAGAAAAATGTCTTTGAATTTTTAAAGCATTTTAGAACGCTTATTTCCTCATTTTAAGCTTCTCAGAACACTTTATTTCGCGTAGGCATACATAGTAAACTTTAGGGTCACGCTGTGTACCCCCTAATTGACCTATAATTATTTCCTGTGGTAGGGTACACTATAACCCTGTAATATAATACGTGGTCCAATTTAAAAATTATAGGTCAATATTAAGGTCCGATACCGTGCCGTTAGTTAACATAGAAAAGTGTCTTCGAATTTCCTTGTTTTAATGCACTATTTAAAATATACTTAGTGTACCCCCTAATTGACCTATAATTATTTCCTGTGGTAGGGTACACTATTACCCTGTAATACAATACCTGGTCCAATTTAAATATTATGGGTCAATATTAAGGTCTGATATTGCGCCTTGCGTTAGTTAACCATTGAAAGATGTCTTTGAATTTTTAAAGCATTTTAGAACGCTTATTTCTTCATTTTAAGCTTCTCAGAACACTTTATTTCGCATACGCATACATAGTAAACTTTAGGGTCACGCTGTGTACCCCCTAATTGACCTATAATTATTTTACGTGGTAGGGTACACTATAACCCTGTAATATAATAGGTGGTTCAATTTAAAAATTTTAGGTCAATATTAAGGTCCGATACCGTGCCGTTAGTTAACATAGAAAAGTGTCTTCGAATTTCCTTGTTTTATACACTATTTAAAATATACATAGTGCACCCCCTAATTGACCTATAATTATTTCCTGTGGTAGGGTACACTATTACCATGTAATATAATACCTGGTCCAATTTAAATATTATGATTCAATATTAAGGTCTGATATTGCGCCTTGCGCTAGTTAACCATTGAAAGATGTCTTTGAATTTTTAAAGCATTTTAGAACGCTTATTTCTTCATTTTAAGCTTCTCAGAACACTCTATTTCGCATAGGCATACATAGTAAACTTTAGGGTCACGCTGTGTACCCCCTAATTGACCTATAATTATTTCCTGTGGTAGGGTACACTATTACCCTGTAATATAATACGTGGTCCAATTTAAAAATTATAGGTCAATATTAAGGTCTGATATTGCGCCTTGCGTTAGTTAACCATTGAAAGATGTCTTTGAATTTTTAAAGCATTTTAGAACGCTTATTTCTTCATTTTAAGCTTCTCTGAACACTCTATTTCGCATAGGCATACATAGTAAACTTTAGGGTCACGCTGTGTACCCCCTAATTGACCTATAATTATTTCCTGTGGTAGGGTACACTATTACCCTGTAATATAATACGTGGTCCAATTTAAAAATTATAGGTCAATATTAAGGTCCGATACCGTGCCGTTAGTTAACATAGAAAAATGTCTTTGAATTTTTAAAGCATTTTAGAACGCTTATTTCCTCATTTTAAGCTTCTCAGAACACTTTATTTCGCATAGGCATACATAGTAAACTTTGGGGTCACTCTGTGTACCCCCTAATTGACCTATAATTATTTCCTGTGGTAGGGTACACTATAACCCTGTAATATAATACGTGGTCCAATTTAAAAATTAAAGGTCAATATTAAGGTCCGATA
This sequence comes from Parasteatoda tepidariorum, assembly GCF_982258835.1. Classification (NCBI taxonomy): domain Eukaryota; kingdom Metazoa; phylum Arthropoda; class Arachnida; order Araneae; family Theridiidae; genus Parasteatoda; species Parasteatoda tepidariorum. The sequence continues at coordinate 1,824,566 of NW_028257370.1, forward strand.
CCGTGCCGTTAGTTAACATAGAAAAGTGTCTTCGTATTTCCTTGTTTTAATGCACTATTTAAAATATACATAGTGTACCCCCTAATTGACCTATAATTATTTCCTGTGGGAGGGTACACTATTACCCTGTAATATAATACCTGGTCCAATATAAATATTATGGGTCAATATTAAGGTCTGATATTGCGCCTTGCGTTAGTTAACCATTGAAAGATGTCTTTGAATTTTTAAAGCATTTTAGAACGCTTATTTCTTCATTTTAAGCATCTCAGAACACTCTATTTCGCATAGGCATACATAGTAAAATTTAGGGTCACGCTGTGTACCCCCTAAATGACCTATAATTATTTCCTGTGGTAGGGTACACTATTACCCTGTAATATAATACGTGGTCCAATTTAAAAATTATAGTTCAATATTAAGGTCCGATACCGTACCGTTAGTTAACATAGAAAAATGTCTTTGAATTTATAAAGCATTTTAGAATGCTTATTTCCTCATTTTAAGCTTCTCAGAACACTTTATTTGGCATAGGCATACATAGTGAACTTTAGGGTCACGCTGTGTACCCCCTAATTGACCTATAATTATTTCCTGTGGTAGGGTACACTATAACCCTGTAATATAATATGTGGTCCAATTTAAAAATTATAGGTCAATATTAAGGTCCGATACCGTGCCGTTAGTTAACATAGAAAAATGTCTTTGAATTTTCAAAGCATTTTAGAACGCTTATTTCCTCATTTTAAGCTTCTCAGAGCACTTTATTTCGCATAGGCATACATTGTAAACTTTGGGGTCACTCTGTGTACCCCCTAATTGACCTATAATTATTTCCTGTGGTAGGGTACACTATAACCCTGTAAAATAATACGTGGTCCAATTTAAAAATTATAGGTCAATATTAAGGTCCGATACCGTGCCGTTAGTTAACATAGAAAAGTGTCTTCGTATTTCCTTGTTTTAATGCACTATTTAAAATATACATAGTGTACCCCCTAATTGACCTATAATTATTTCCTGTGGGAGGGTACACCATTACCCTGTAATATAATACCTGGTCCAATATAAATATTATGGGTCAATATTAAGGTCTGATATTGCGCCTTGCGTTAGTTAACCATTGAAAGATGTCTTTGAATTTTTAAAGCATTTTAGAACGCTTATTTCTTCATTTTAAGCATCTCAGAACACTCTATTTCGCATAGGCATACATAGTAAAATTTAGGGTCACGCTGTGTACCCCCTAAATGACCTATAATTATTTCCTGTGGTAGGGTACACTATTACCCTGTAATATAATACGTGGTCCAATTTAAAAATTATAGGTCAATATTAAGGTCCGATACCGTGCCGTTAGTTAACATAGAAAAATGTCTTTGAATTTTTAAAGCATTTTAGAACGCTTATTTCCTCATTTTAAGCTTCTCAGAACACTTTATTTCGCATAGGCATACATAGTAAACTTTAGGGTCACGCTGTGTACCCCCTAATTGACCTATAATTATTTCCTGTGGTAGGGTACACTATAACCCTGTAATATAATAGGTGGTTCAATTTAAAAATTTTAGGTCAATATTAAGGTCCGATACCGTGCCGTTAGTTAACATAGAAAAGTGTCTTCGAATTTCCTTGTTTTAATGCACTATTTAAAATATACATAGTGTACCCCCTAATTGACCTATAATTATTTCCTGTGGTAGGGTACACTATTACCCTGTAATATAATACCTGGTCCAATTTAAATATTATGATTCAATATTAAGGTCTGATATTGCGCCTTGCGCTAGTTAACCATTGAAAGATGTCTTTGAATTTTAAAAGCATTTTAGAACGCATATTTCTTCATTTTAAGCTTCTCAGAACACTTTATTTCGCATAGGCATGCATAGTAAACTTTAGGGTCACGCTGTGTACCCCCTAATTGACCTATAATTATTTCCTGTGGTAGGGTACACTATTACCCTGTAATATAATACGTGGTCCAATTTAAAAATTATAGGTCAATATTAAGGTCCGATACCGTGCCGTTAGTTAACATAGAAAAATGTCTTTGAATTTTTAAAGCATTTTAGAACGCTTATTTCCTCATTTTAAGCTTCTCAGAACACTTTATTTCGCATAGGCATACATAGTAAACTTTAGGGTCCCGCTGTGTACCCCCTAAGAGACCTATAATTATTTCCCGTGGTAGGGAACAATATTACCCTGTAATATAATACGTGGTCCAATTTAAAAATTATAGGTCAATATTAAGGTCCGATACCGTGCCGTTAGTTAACATAGAAAAATGTCTTTGAATTTTTAAAGCATTTTAGAACGCTTATTTCCTCATTTTAAGCTTCTCAGAGCACTTTATTTCGCATAGGCTATAAATATAGTAAACTTTGGGGTCACTCTGTGTACCCCCTAATTGACCTATAATTATTTCCTGTGGTAGGGTACACTATAACCCTGTAATATAATACGTGGTCCAATTTAAAATTTAAAGGTCAATATTAAGGTCCGATACCGTGCCGTTAGTTAACATAGAAAAGTGTCTTCGTATTTCCTTGTTTTAATGCACTATTTAAAATATACATAGTGTACCCCCTAATTGACCTATAATTATTTCCTGTGGGAGGGTACACTATTACTCTGTAATATAATACCTGGTCCAATATAAATATTATGGGTCAATATTAAGGTCTGATATTGTGCCTTGCGTTAGTTAACCATTGAAAGATGACTTTGAATTTTTAAAGCAATTTAGAACGCTTATTTCTTCATTTTAAGCATCTCAGAACACTCTATTTCGCATAGGCATACATAGTAAAATTTAGGGTCACGCTGTGTACCCCCTAAATGACCTATAATTATTTCCTGTGGTAGGGTACACTATTACCCTGTAATATAATACGTGGTCCAATTTAAAAATTATCGGTCAATATTAAGGTCCGATACCGTGCCGTTAGTTAACATAGAACAATGTCTTTGAATTTTTAAAGCATATTAGAACGCTTATTTCCTCATTTTAAGCTTCTCAGAACACTTTATTTCGCATAGGCATACATAGTAACCTTTAGGGTCACGCTGTGTACCCTCTAATTGACCTATAATTATTTTCCGTGGTAGGATACACTATCACCCTGCAATATAATACGTGGCCCAATTTAAAAATTTTAGTTTAATATTAAGGTCCGATACCGTGCCGTTAGTTAACATAGAAAAGAGTCTTCGAATTTCCTTGTTTTAATGCACTATTTAAAATATACATAGTGCACCCCCTAATTGACCTATAATTATTTCCTGTTTAAGGGTACACTATTACCCTGTAATATAATACCTGGTCCAATTTAAATATTATGGTTCCATATTAAGGTCTGATATCGCGCCTTGTGTTAGTTAACCATTGAAAGATGTCTTTGAATTTTTAAAGCATTTTAGAACGCTAATTTCTTCATTTTAAGCTTCTCAGAACACTCGATTTCGCATAGGCATACATAGTAAACTTTAAGGTCACGCTGTGTACCCCCTAATTGACATATAATTATTTCCTGTGGTAGGGTACACTATAACCCTGTAATATAATACGTGGTCCAATTTAAAAATTATAGGTCAATATTAAGGTCCGATACCGTGCCGTTAGTTAACATAGAAAAATGTCTTTGAATTTTTAAAGCATTTTAGAACGCTTATTTCCTCATTTTAAGCTTCTCAGAACACTTTATTTCGCATAGGCATACATAGTAACCTTTAGGGTCACGCTGTGTACCCCCTAATTGACCTATAATTATTTTCCGTGGTAGGGTACACTATCACCCTGTAATATAATACGTGGCCCAATTTAAAAATTTTAGTTTAATATTAAGGTCCGATACCGTGCCGTTAGTTAACATAGAAAAGAGTCTTCGAATTTCCTTGTTTTAATGCACTATTTAAAATATACATAGTGCACCCCCTAATTGACCTATAATTATTTCCTGTTGTAGGGTACACTATTACACTGTAATATAATACCTGGTATAAGTTAAATATTATGGTTCCATATTAAGGTCTGATATCGCGCCTTGCGTTAGTTAACCATTGAAAGATGTCTTTGAATTTTTAAAGCATTTTAGAACGCTTATTTCCTCATTTTAAGCTTCTCAGAACACTTTATTTCGCATAAGCATACATAGTAAACCTTAGGGTCACGCTGTGTACCCCCTAAGAGACCTATAATTATTTCCCGTGGTAGGGAACAATATTACCCTGTAATATAATACGTGATCCAATTTAAAAATTATAGTTCAATATTAAGGTCCGATACCGTACCGTTAGTTAACATAGAAAAATGTCTTTGAATTTATAAAGCATTTTAGAACGCTTATTTCCTCATTTTAAGCTTCTCAGAACACTTTATTTCGCATAGGCATACATAGTAAACTTTAGGGTCACGCTGTGTACCCCCTAATTGACCTATTATTATTTCCTGTGGTAGGGTACACTATAACCCTGTAATATAATACGTGGTCCAATTTAAAAATTATAGGTCAATATTAAGTTCCGATACCATAGTTAATTATAGATAATTAGTTAACATAGAAAAATGTCTTTGAATTTTTAAAGCATTTTAGAACGCTTATTTCCTCATTTTAAGCTTCTCAGAACACTTTATTTCGCATAGGCATACATAGTGAACTTTAGGGTCACGCTGTGTACCCCCTAATTGACCTATAATTATTTCCTGTGGTAGGGTACACTATAACCCTTGTAATATAATATGTGGTCCAATTTAAAAATTATAGGTCAATATTAAGGTCCGATACCGTGCCGTTAGTTAGCATAGAAAAATGTCTTTGAATTTTTAAAGCATTTTAGAACGCTTATTTCCTCATTTTAAGCTTCTCAGAGCACTTTATTTCGCATAGGCATACATAGTAAACTTTGGGGTCACTCTGTGTACCCCCTAATTGACCTATAATTATTTCCTGTGGTAGGGTACACTATAACCCTGTAATATAATACGTGGTCCAATTTAAAAATTAAAGGTCAATATTAAGGTCCGATACCGTGCCGTTAGTTAACATAGAAAAGTGTCTTCGTATTTCCTTGTTTTAATGCACTATTTAAAATATACATAGTGTACCCCCTAATTGACCTATAATTATTTCCTGTGGGAGGGTACACTATTACCCTGTAATATAATACCTGGTCCAATATAAATATTATGGGTCAATATTAAGGTCTGATATTGCGCCTTGCGTTAGTTAACCATTGAAAGATGTCTTTGAATTTTTAAAGCATTTTAGAACGCTTATTTCTTCATTTTAAGCATCTCAGAACACTCTATTTCGCATAGGCATACATAGTAAAATTTAGGGTCACGCTGTGTACCCCCTAAATGACCTATAATTATTTCCTGTGGTAGGGTACACTATTACCCTGTAATATAATACGTGGTCCAATTTAAAAATTATAGGTCAATATTAAGGTCCGATACCGTGCCGTTAGTTAACATAGAAAAATGTCTTTGAATTTTTAAAGCATTTTAGAACGCTTATTTCCTCATTTTAAGCTTCTCAGAACACTTTATTTCGCATAGGCATACATAGTAAACTTTAGGGTCACGCTGTGTACCCCCTAATTGACCTATAATTATTTCCTGTGGTAGGGTACACTATAACCCTGTAATATAATAGGTGGTTCAATTTAAAAATTTTAGGTCAATATTAAGGTCCGATACCGTGCCGTTAGTTAACATAGAAAAGTGTCTTCGAATTTCCTTGTTTTAATGCACTATTTAAAATATACATAGTGTACCCCCTAATTGACCTATAATTATTTCCTGTGGTAGGGTACACTATTACCCTGTAATATAATACCTGGTCCAATTTAAATATTATGATTCAATATTAAGGTCTGATATTGCGCCTTGCGCTAGTTAACCATTGAAAGATGTCTTTGAATTTTAAAAGCATTTTAGAACGCATATTTCTTCATTTTAAGCTTCTCAGAACACTTTATTTCGCATAGGCATGCATAGTAAACTTTAGGGTCACGCTGTGTACCCCCTAATTGACCTATAATTATTTCCTGTGGTAGGGTACACTATTACCCTGTAATATAATACGTGGTCCAATTTAAAAATTATAGGTCAATATTAAGGTCCGATACCGTGCCGTTAGTTAACATAGAAAAATGTCTTTGAATTTTTAAAGCATTTTAGAACGCTTATTTCCTCATTTTAAGCTTCTCAGAACACTTTATTTCGCATAGGCATACATAGTAAACTTTAGGGTCCCGCTGTGTACCCCCTAAGAGACCTATAATTATTTCCCGTGGTAGGGAACAATATTACCCTGTAATATAATACGTGGTCCAATTTAAAAATTATAGGTCAATATTAAGGTCCGATACCGTGCCGTTAGTTAACATAGAAAAATGTCTTTGAATTTTTAAAGCATTTTAGAACGCTTATTTCCTCATTTTAAGCTTCTCAGAGCACTTTATTTCGCATAGGCTATAAATATAGTAAACTTTGGGGTCACTCTGTGTACCCCCTAATTGACCTATAATTATTTCCTGTGGTAGGGTACACTATAACCCTGTAATATAATACGTGGTCCAATTTAAAATTTAAAGGTCAATATTAAGGTCCGATACCGTGCCGTTAGTTAACATAGAAAAGTGTCTTCGTATTTCCTTGTTTTAATGCACTATTTAAAATATACATAGTGTACCCCCTAATTGACCTATAATTATTTCCTGTGGGAGGGTACACTATTACTCTGTAATATAATACCTGGTCCAATATAAATATTATGGGTCAATATTAAGGTCTGATATTGTGCCTTGCGTTAGTTAACCATTGAAAGATGACTTTGAATTTTTAAAGCAATTTAGAACGCTTATTTCTTCATTTTAAGCATCTCAGAACACTCTATTTCGCATAGGCATACATAGTAAAATTTAGGGTCACGCTGTGTACCCCCTAAATGACCTATAATTATTTCCTGTGGTAGGGTACACTATTACCCTGTAAAATAATACGTGGTCCAATTTAAAAATTATCGGTCAATATTAAGGTCCGATACCGTGCCGTTAGTTAACATAGAACAATGTCTTTGAATTTTTAAAGCATATTAGAACGCTTATTTCCTCATTTTAAGCTTCTCAGAACACTTTATTTCGCATAGGCATACATAGTAACCTTTAGGGTCACGCTGTGTACCCCCTAATTGACCTATAATTATTTTCCGTGGTAGGGTACACTATCACCCTGCAATATAATACGTGGCCCAATTTAAAAATTTTAGTTTAATATTAAGGTCCGATACCGTGCCGTTAGTTAACATAGAAAAGAGTCTTCGAATTTCCTTGTTTTAATGCACTATTTAAAATATACATAGTGCACCCCCTAATTGACCTATAATTATTTCCTGTTTAAGGGTACACTATTACCCTGTAATATAATACCTGGTCCAATTTAAATATTATGGTTCCATATTAAGGTCTGATATCGCGCCTTGTGTTAGTTAACCATTGAAAGATGTCTTTGAATTTTTAAAGCATTTTAGAACGCTAATTTCTTCATTTTAAGCTTCTCAGAACACTCGATTTCGCATAGGCATACATAGTAAACTTTAAGGTCACGCTGTGTACCCCCTAATTGACATATAATTATTTCCTGTGGTAGGGTACACTATAACCCTGTAATATAATACGTGGTCCAATTTAAAAATTATAGGTCAATATTAAGGTCCGATACCGTGCCGTTAGTTAACATAGAAAAATGTCTTTGAATTTTTAAAGCATTTTAGAACGCTTATTTCCTCATTTTAAGCTTCTCAGAACACTTTATTTCGCATAGGCATACATAGTAACCTTTAGGGTCACGTTGTGTACCCCCTAATTGACCTATAATTATTTTCCGTGGTAGGGTACACTATCACCCTGTAATATAATACGTGGCCCAATTTAAAAATTTTAGTTTAATATTAAGGTCCGATACCGTGCCGTTAGTTAACATAGAAAAGAGTCTTCGAATTTCCTTGTTTTAATGCACTATTTAAAATATACATAGTGCACCCCCTAATTGACCTATAATTATTTCCTGTTGTAGGGTACACTATTACACTGTAATATAATACCTGGTATAAGTTAAATATTATGGTTCCATATTAAGGTCTGATATCGCGCCTTGCGTTAGTTAACCATTGAAAGATGTCTTTGAATTTTTAAAGCATTTTAGAACGCTTATTTCCTCATTTTAAGCTTCTCAGAACACTTTATTTCGCATAAGCATACATAGTAAACCTTAGGGTCACGCTGTGTACCCCCTAAGAGACCTATAATTATTTCCCGTGGTAGGGAACAATATTACCCTGTAATATAATACGTGATCCAATTTAAAAATTATAGTTCAATATTAAGGTCCGATACCGTACCGTTAGTTAACATAGAAAAATGTCTTTGAATTTATAAAGCATTTTAGAACGCTTATTTCCTCATTTTAAGCTTCTCAGAACACTTTATTTCGCATAGGCATACATAGTAAACTTTAGGGTCACGCTGTGTACCCCCTAATTGACCTATTATTATTTCCTGTGGTAGGGTACACTATAACCCTGTAATATAATACGTGGTCCAATTTAAAAATTATAGGTCAATATTAAGTTCCGATACCATAGTTAATTATAGATAATTAGTTAACATAGAAAAATGTCTTTGAATTTTTAAAGCATTTTAGAACGCTTATTTCCTCATTTTAAGCTTCTCAGAACACTTTATTTCGCATAGGCATACATAGTGAACTTTAGGGTCACGCTGTGTACCCCCTAATTGACCTATAATTATTTCCTGTGGTAGGGTACACTATAACCCTGTAATATAATATGTGGTCCAATTTAAAAATTATAGGTCAATATTAAGGTCCGATACCGTGCCGTTAGTTAGCATAGAAAAATGTCTTTGAATTTTTAAAGCATTTTAGAACGCTTATTTCCTCATTTTAAGCTTCTCAGAGCACTTTATTTCGCATAGGCATACATAGTAAACTTTGGGGTCACTCTGTGTACCCCCTAATTGACCTATAATTATTTCCTGTGGTAGGGTACACTATAACCCTGTAATATAATACGTGGTCCAATTTAAAAATTAAAGGTCAATATTAAGGTCCGATACCGTGCCGTTAGTTAACATAGAAAAGTGTCTTCGTATTTCCTTGTTTTAATGCACTATTTAAAATATACATAGTGTACCCCCTAATTGACCTATAATTATTTCCTGTGGGAGGGTACACTATTACCCTGTAATATAATACCTGGTCCAATATAAATATTATGGGTCAATATTAAGGTCTGATATTGCGCCTTGCGTTAGTTAACCATTGAAAGATGTCTTTGAATTTTTAAAGCATTTTAGAACGCTTATTTCTTCATTTTAAGCATCTCAGAACACTCTATTTCGCATAGGCATACATAGTAAAATTTAGGGTCACGCTGTGTACCCCCTAAATGACCTATAATTATTTCCTGTGGTAGGGTACACTATTACCCTGTAATATAATACGTGGTCCAATTTAAAAATTATAGGTCAATATTAAGGTCCGATACCGTGCCGTTAGTTAACATAGAAAAATGTCTTTGAATTTTTAAAGCATTTTAGAACGCTTATTTCCTCATTTTAAGCTTCTCAGAACACTTTATTTCGCATAGGCATACATAGTAACCTTTAGGGTCACGCTGTGTACCCCCTAATTGACCTATAATTATTTTCCGTGGTAGGGTACACTATCACCCTGTAATATAATACGTGGCCCAATTTAAAAATTTTAGTTTAATATTAAGGTCCGATACCGTGCCGTTAGTTACCATAGAAAAGAGTCTTCGAATTTCCTTGTTTTAATGCACTATTTAAAATATACATAGTGCACCCCCTAATTGACCTATAATTATTTCCTGTTGTAGGGTACACTATTACCCTGTAATATAATACCTGGTCCAATTTAAATATTATGGTTCCATATTAAGGTCTGATATCGCGCCTTGCGTTAGTTAACCATTGAAAGATGTCTTTGAATTTTTAAAGCATTTTAGAACGCTTATTTCCTCATTTTAAGCTTCTCAGAACACTTTATTTCGCATAGGCATACATAGTAAACTTTAGGGTCACGCTGTGTACCCCCTAAGAGACCTATAATTATTTCCCGTGGTAGGGAACAATATTACCCTGTAATATAATACGTGGTCCAATTTAAAAATTATAGGTCATTATTAAGGTCCGATACCGTACCGTTAGCTAACATAGAAAAATGTCTTTGAATTTTTAAAGCATTTTAGAACGCTTATTTCCTCATTTTAAGCTTCTCAGAACACTTTATTTCGCATAGGCATACATAGTAAACTTTAGGGTCACGCTGTGTACCCCCTAAATGACCTATAATTATTTCCCGTATTAGGGAACAATATTACCCTGTAATAAAATACGTGGTCCAATTTAAAAATTATAGGTAAATATTAAGGTCCGATACCGTACCGTTAGTTAACATAGAAAAGAGTCTTCGAATTTCCTTGTTTTAATGCACTATTTAAAATATACATAGTGCACCCCCTAATTGACCTATAATTATTTCATGTTGTAGGGTACACTATTACACTGTAATATAATACCTGGTATAAGTTAAATATTATGGTTCCATATTAAGGTCTGATATCGCGCCTTGCGTTAGTTAACCATTGAAAGATGTCTTTGAATTTTTAAAGCATTTTAGAACGCTTATTTCCTCATTTTAAGCTTCTCAGAACACTTTATTTCGCATAAGCATACATAGTAAACCTTAGGGTCACGCTGTGTACCCCCTAAGAGACCTATAATTATTTCCCGTGGTAGGGAACAATATTACCCTGTAATATAATACGTGATCCAATTTAAAAATTATAGTTCAATATTAAGGTCCGATACCGTACCGTTAGTTAACATAGAAAAATGTCTTTGAATTTATAAAGCATTTTAGAACGCTTATTTCCTCATTTTAAGCTTCTCAGAACACTTTATTTCGCATAGGCATACATAGTAAACTTTAGGGTCACGCTGTGTACCCCCTAATTGACCTATTATTATTTCCTGTGGTAGGGTACACTATAACCCTGTAATATAATACGTGGTCCAATTTAAAAATTATAGGTCAATATTAAGTTCCGATACCATAGTTAATTATAGATAATTAGTTAACATAGAAAAATGTCTTTGAATTTTTAAAGCATTTTAGAACGCTTATTTCCTCATTTTAAGCTTCTCAGAGCACTTTATTTCGCATAGGCATACATAGTAAACTTTGGGGTCACTCTGTGTACCCCCTAATTGACCTATAATTATTTCCTGTGGTAGGGTACACTATAACCCTGTAATATAATACGTGGTCCAATTTAAAAATTAAAGGTCAATATTAAGGTCCGATACCGTGCCGTTAGTTAACATAGAAAAGTGTCTTCGTATTTCCTTGTTTTAATGCACTATTTAACATATACATAGTGTACCCCCTAATTGACCTATAATTATTTCCTGTGGGAGGGTACACTATTACCCTGTAATATAATACCTGGTCCAATATAAATATTATGGGTCAATATTAAGGTCTGATATTGCGCCTTGCGTTAGTTAACCATTGAAAGATGTCTTTGAATTTTTAAAGCATTTTAGAACGCTTATTTCTTCATTTTAAGCATCTCAGAACACTCTATTTCGCATAGGCATACATAGTAAAATTTAGGGTCACGCTGTGTACCCCCTAAATGACCTATAATTATTTCCTGTGGTAGGGTACACTATTACCCTGTAATATAATACGTGGTCCAATTTAAAAATTATAGGTCAATATTAAGGTCCGATACCGTGCCGTTAGTTAACATAGAAAAATGTCTTTGAATTTTTAAAGCATTTTAGAACGCTTATTTCCTCATTTTAAGCTTCTCAGAACACTTTATTTCGCATAGGCATACATAGTAAACTTTAGGGTCACGCTGTGTACCCCCTAAGAGACCTATAATTATTTCCCGTGGTAGGGAACAATATTACCCTGTAATATAATACGTGGTCCAATTTAAAAATTATAGGTCATTATTAAGGTCCGATACCGTACCGTTAGCTAACATAGAAAAATGTCTTTGAATTTTTAAAGCATTTTAGAACGCTTATTTCCTCATTTTAAGCTTCTCAGAACACTTTATTTCGCATAGGCATACATAGTAAACTTTAGGGTCACGCTGTGTACCCCCTAAATGACCTATAATTATTTCCCGTATTAGGGAACAATATTACCCTGTAATAAAATACGTGGTCCAATTTAAAAATTATAGGTCAATATTAAGGTCCGATACCGTGCCGTTAGTTAACACAGAAAAGTGTGTTCGAATTTCCTTGTTTTTATGCACTATTTAAAATATACATAGTGGGCTCCCTTATTGACCTATAATTATTTCCCGTGGTAGGGAACAATACTACCCTGTAATATATTACGTGGTCCAATTTAAAAATTATAGGTCAATATTAAGGTCCGATACCGTACCGTTAGTTAACATAGAAAAATGTCTTTGAATTTTTAAAGCATTTTAGAACGCTTATTTCCTCATTTTAAGCTTCTCAGAAAACTTTATTTTGCATAGGAATACATAGTAAACTTTAGGGTCACGCTGTGTACCCCTTATTTGACCTATAATTATTTCCTGCGGTAGGGTACACTATTACCCTGTAATATAATACCTGGTCCAATTTAAATATTATGGGTCAATATTAAGGTCTGATATTGCGCCTTGCGTTAGTTAACCATTGAAAGATGTCTTTGAATTTTTAAAGCATTTTAGAACGCTTATTTCTTCATTTTAAGCTTCTCAGAACACTTTATTTCGCATTCGCATACATAGTAAACTTTAGGGTCACGCTGTGTACCCCCTAATTGACCTATAATTATTTTACGTGGTAGGGTACACTATAACTCTGTAATATAATACGTGGTTCAATTTAAAAATTTTAAGTCAATATTAAGGTCCGATACCGTGCCGTTAGTTAACATAGAAAAGAGTCTTCGAATTTCCTTGTTTTAATGCACTATTTAAAATATACACAGTGTACCCCCTAATTGACCTATAATTATTTCCTGTTGTAGGGTACACTATTACCCTGTAATATAATACCTGGTCCAATTTAAATATTATGGTTCCATATTAAGGTCTGATATCGCACCTTGCGTTAGTTAACCATTGAAAGATGTCTTTGAATTTTTAAAGCATTTTAGAACGCTTATTTCTTCATTTTAAGCTTCTCAGAACACTCTATTTCGCATATGCATACATAGTAAACTTTAGGGTCACGCTGTGTACTCCCAAATTGACCTATAATTATTTCCTGTGGTAGGGTACACTATAACCCTGTAATATAATACGTGGTCCAATTTAAAAATTATAGGTCAATATTAAGGTCCGATACCGTGCCGTTAGTTAACATAGAAAAGTGTCTTCGTATTTCCTTGTTTTAATGCACTATTTAAAATATACATAGTGTACCCCCTAATTGACCTATAATTATTTCCTGTGGTAGGGTACACTATTACCCTGTAATATAATAGGTGGTCCAATTTAAAAATTATAGGTCAATATTAAGGTCCGATACCGTGCCATTAGTTAACATAGAAAAATGTCTTTGAATTTTTAAAGCATTTTAGAACGCTTATTTCTTCATTTTAAGCTTCTCAGAACACTCTATTTCGCATAGGCATACATAGTAAACTTTAGGGTCACGCTGTGTAAAGCACTGACGTGTAGTAGTAGGGCAGTGAAAAGTACGCCATTTTGGGCCACTGCAACGCGGCACTTTAGCAGCGCACGTGCCGCTGAAGGGCCATGGAGTGTCCGACATCTTTTTCCATTAGTTACAGTGGAAGCCGAACTGAGGAGAAAAGGCACAGGCGTGCAGTAGTAGGGCAGTGTAGTATCCTGTCATTTTGGCCACCACTACGCAGCACTACAGCCGCGGACGTGCCGCAGTAGGGCTATAGACTGTCCGCCATCTTTAGCCACTGATTTAAGCGGAATCCCTACTGAGGAGTAAAGGAACAGGCGTGTCGTAGTAGGGCAGTGTAGAGTCCGAAATTTTGGGGCAACGCAACGCGACACTACAGCCGCGCGCTTGCCGCAGTAGGGCCATGGAGGGTCCGCCATATTTGGCCTCTGATTTAAGCGGAAGCGCAACTGAGAACTTAAGTCTTTGGTAGAGTCTAGTAGGGCAGTGTAGTGTCCACCATTTCGAGCCACCGCAACGCGGCACAACAGCCTATTACGTGCCGCAGTAGGGCCGTGGAGTGTCCTCCATTTTTGGCCACTGATTAGAGCGGAAGCCGAACTGAGGAGTAAAGGTACTGGCGTGTCGTAGTCGGACAGTGTTGCGTCCGACATGTTGGGCCACGGCAACGCGGCACTACAGCCGTGCAAGTGCCGCATTAGGGCCGGGGAGTGTTCGCCATCTTTGGTCCCGGATAAGAGCGGAAGCCCTGCTCAGGAGTAAAGGCATTGGTGTGTCGTAGTAGGGCAGTGTAGAGTCCTATATTTTGTTCCACCGCAACGGGGCAATAAAGCCACGCACGTGTCGCAGTAGGGCCGTGGAGTGTTCGCCATCTTTAGCCACTGATTAGAGCGGAAGCCGAACTGTGGAGTAAAGGCACTGGCGTGTAGTAGTAGGGCAGTGAAGAGTCCTATATTTTGTTCCACCGCAACGGGGCAATAAAGCCACGCACGTGTCGCAGTAGGGCCGTGGAGTGTCCGCCATTTTTGACCATTGATTCGAGCGGAAGCCGAACTGAAGAGTAAAGGCACAGGCGTGTAGTAGAAGGACAGTGTATAGTCCGATATTTTGGGCCACCGCAACGCGGCACTACAGCCGTGCACGTGCCGAAATAGGGCTGGGGAGTGTTCGCCATCTTTGGCCACGGATTAGAGCGGAAGCTCAACTGAGGAGAAAAAGCACAGGCGTTTCGTTGTAGGGCAGTGTAGAGTCCATTATTTTGGGGCACCGCAACGCGACACTACAGTCGCGGACGAGCTGCTGTAGGGCTATGGAGTGTCCGCCATCTTTGGCCACTGATTAGAGCGGAAGCTCATCTGAGGAGTAAAGCCACAGGCGTGTCGTTGTAGGGCAGTGTAGAGTCCGCCATTTAGGGGCACCGCAACGTGGCACTACAGCCGCAGACGTGCCGCAGTAGGGCTATAGACTGTCCGCCATCTTTAGCCACTGATTTAAGCGGAAGCCCTACTGAGGAGTAAAGGAACAGGCGTGTCGTAGTAGGGCAGTGTAGAGTCCGATATTTTGGGGCAACGCAACGCGACACTACAGCCGCGCGCTTGCCGCAGTAGGGCCATGGAGGGTCCGCCATATTTGGCCTCTGATTTAAGCGGAAGCGCAACTGAGGAGTAAAGGCACTGGCGTGTCGTAGTCGGACAGTGTTGCGTCCGACATGTTGGGCCACTGCAACGCGGCACTTCAGCCGTGCAAGTGCCGCATTAGGGCCGGGGAGTGTTCGCCATCTTTGGTCCCGGATAAGAGCGGAAGCCCTGATGAGGAGTGAAGGCACTGGCGAGTCGTAGTAGGGCAGTGTAGAGTCCGCCATTTTGGGGCAACACAACGCGACACTACAGCCTCGGACGTGCCGCAGTAGGGCTATAGACTGTCCGCCATCTTTGGCCATTAATTAGAGCGGAAGCCGAACTGAGGAGTAAAAGCACTGACGTGTAGTAGTAGGGCAGTGAAGAGTCCTATATTTTGTTCCACCGCAACGGGGCAATAAAGCCACGCACGTGTCGCAGTAGGGCCGTGGAGTGTTCGCCATCTTTGGCCACTGATTAGAGCGTAAGCCGAACTGTGGAGAAAATGCACTGGCGTGTAGTAGTAGGGCAGTGTAGTATCCTGTCATTTTGGCCACCGCTACGCAGCACTACAGCCGCGGACGTGCCGCAGTAGGGCTATAGACTGTCCGCCATCTTTAGCCACTGATTTAAGCGGAAGCCCTACTGAGGAGTAAAGGAACAGGCGTGTCGTAGTAGGGCAGTGTAGAGTCCGATATTTTGGGCAACGCAAGGCGGCACTACAGCCGCGCGCTTGCCGCAGTAGGGCCATGGAGGGTCCGCCATATTTGGCCTCTGATTTAAGCGGAAGCGCAACTGAGAACTTAAGTCTTTGGTAGAGTCTAGTAGGGCAGTGTAGTGTCCGCCATTTCGGGCCACCGCAACGCGGCACAACAGCCTATTACGTGCCGCAGTAGGGCCGTGGAGTGTCCGCCATTTTTGGCCACTGATTAGAGCGGAAGCCGAACTGAGGAGTAAAGGGACTGGCGTGTCGTAGTCGGACAGTGTTGCGTCCGACATGTTGGGCCACTGCAACGCGGCACTTCAGCAGCGCACGTCCGCCGAAGGGCCATGGAGTGTCCGACATCTTTTTCCACTATTTAGAGCGGAAGCAGATCTGAGGAGAAAAGGCACTGGCGTGTAGTAGTAGGGCAGTGTAGAGTCCGATATTTTGGGATATCGCAACACGGCACTACTGCCGTGCACGTGCCGCATTATGGCCGGGGAGTGTTCGCCATCTTTGGACACGGATTAGAGCGGAAACCCAACTGAGGAGTAAAGCCACAGGCGTGTCGTAGTCGGGCAGTGTTGCGTCCGACATGTTGGGCCGCGCTACGCGGCGCTACAGCTTACACGTGCCGCTGAAGGGCCAAGGAGTGTCCGCCATCTTTTTCCATTAGTTAGATTGGAAGCAGAACTGAGGAGAAAAGGCACTGGCGTGTAGTAGTAGGGCAGTGTAGTATCCTGCCATTTTGGCCACCACTGCTCAGCACTACAGCTGCGGACGTGCCGCAGTAGGGCTATAGACTGTCTGCCATCTTTAGCCACTGATTTAAGCGGAAGCCCAACTGAGGAATAAAGGAACAGGTGTGTCGCAGTAGGGCAGTGTAGAGTCCGCTATTTTGGGGCACCGCAACACGGCACTTCAGCCGCGGACGTGCCGCAGTAGGGCTATGGAATGTCCGCCATCTTTGGTAATGGATAAGAGCGGAAGCTCAACTGAGGAGTAAAGGCACAGGCGTGTCGTAGTAGGGCAGTGTAGAGTCCGCCATTTTAGGGAACCGCAACGCGACACTACAGCCGCGGACGTGACGCAGTAGGGCTATAGACTGTCCGCCATCTTTGGCCATTAATTAGAGCGGAAGCCAAACTGAGGAGTAAAGGCACTGACGTGTAGTAGTAGGGCAGTGTAGAGTCCGATATTTTGGGGCAACGCAACGCGGCAATAAAGCCGCGCACGTGCCGAAGAAGGGCCACGGAGGGTCCGCCATATTTGGCCACAGATTAAAGCGGAAGCGCAACTGAGAACATGTCTTTGGTAGAGTCTAGCAGGACAGTGTTGTGTCCGCCATTTTGGGCCACCGCAACGCGGCCCTACAGCCACGCACGTGCCACAGTTGGGCCGTGGAGTATCCGCCATCTTTGGCCACGGATTGTAGTGGAAGCTTAACTGAGGAGGAATGGCACTCGCGTGTCACAGTAAGGCAGTTTAGAGTCCGCCATTTTTGGGCACTGCAACGCGACACTACAGTCGCGGACGTGCCGCAGTAGGGCTATAGACTGTCCGCCATCTTTAGCCACTGATTTAAGCGGAAGCCCTACTGAGGAGTAAAGGAACAGGCGTGTCGTAGTAGGGCAGTGTAGAGTCCGATATTTTGGGGCAACGCAACGCGACACTACAGCTGCGCTCTTGCCGCAATAGGGCCATGGATGGTCCGCCATATTTGGCCTCTGATTTAAGCGGAAGCGCGACTGAGGAGTAAAGGCACTGGCGTGTCTTAGTCGGACAGTGTTGCGTCCGACATGTTGGGCCACTGCAACGCGGCACTTCAGCCGTGCAAGTGCCGCATTAGGGCCGGGGAGTGTTCGCCATCTTTGGTCCCGGATAAGAGCGGAAGCCCTGCTCAGGAGTAAAGGCATTGGCGTGTCGTAGTAGGGCAGTGTAGAGTCCTATATTTTGTTCCACCGCAACGGGGCAATAAAGCCACGCACGTGTCGCAGTAGGGCCGTGGAGTGTTCGCCATCTTTAGCCACTGATTAGAGCGGAAGCCGAACTGTGGAGTAAAGGCACAGGCGTGTAGTAGTAGGGCAGTGAAGAGTCCTATATTTTGTTCCACCGCAACGGGGCAATAAAGCCACGCACGTGTCGCAGTAGGGCCGTGGAGTGTCCGCCATGTTTGACCATTGATTCGAGCGGAAGCCGAACTGAAGAGTAAAGGCACAGGCGTGTAGTAGAAGGACAGTGTATAGTCCGATATTTGGGCCACCGCAACGCGGCACTACAGCCGTGCACGTGCCGAAATAGGGCTGGGGAGTGTTCGCCATCTTTGGCCACGGATTAGAGCGGAAGCTCAACTGAGGAGAAAAAGCACAGGCGTTTCGTTGTAGGGCAGTGTAGAGTCCATTATTTTGGGGCACCGCAACGCGACACTACAGTCACGGACGAGCTGCTGTAGGGCTATGGAGTGTCCGCCATCTTTGGCCACTGATTAGAGCGGAAGCTCATCTGAGGAGTAAAGCCACAGGCGTGTCGTTGTAGG
Source organism: Parasteatoda tepidariorum (assembly GCF_982258835.1). Lineage (NCBI taxonomy): Eukaryota > Metazoa > Arthropoda > Arachnida > Araneae > Theridiidae > Parasteatoda > Parasteatoda tepidariorum. Next base: position 1,843,179 of record NW_028257370.1, read on the forward strand.
GCAGTGTAGAGTCCGCCATTTAGGGGCACCGCAACGTGGCACTACAGCCGCAGACGTGCCGCAGTAGGGCTATAGACTGTCCGCCATCTTTAGCCACTGATTTAAGCGGAAGCCCTACTGAGGAGTAAAGGAACAGGCGTGTCGTAGTAGGGCAGTGTAGAGTCCGATATTTTGGGGCAACGCAACGCGACACTACAGCCGCGCGCTTGCCGCAGTAGGGCCATGGAGGGTCCGCCATATTTGGCCTCTGATTTAAGCGGAAGCGCAACTGAGGAGTAAAGGCACTGGCGTGTCGTAGTCGGACAGTGTTGCGTCCGACATGTTGGGCCACTGCAACGCGGCACTTCAGCCGTGCAAGTGCCGCATTAGGGCCGGGGAGTGTTCGCCATCTTTGGTCCCGGATAAGAGCGGAAGCCCTGATGAGGAGTGAAGGCACTGGCGAGTCGTAGTAGGGCAGTGTAGAGTCCGCCATTTTGGGGCAACGCAACGCGACACTACAGCCTCGGACGTGCCGCAGTAGGGCTATAGACTGTCCGCCATCTTTTGCCATTAATTAGAGCGGAAGCCGAACTGAGGAGTAAAGGCACTGACGTGTAGTAGTAGGGCAGTGAAGAGTCCTATATTTTGTTCCACCGGAACGGGGCAATAAAGCCACGCACGTGTCGCAGTAGGGCCGTGGAGTGTTCGCCATCTTTGGCCACTGATTAGAGCGTAAGCCGAACTGTGGAGTAAAGGCACTGGCGTGTCGTAGTCGGGCAGAGTGGAGTACGCCATTTTGGGCCACCACTACGCAGCACTTCTGCCGCGGACGTGCCGCAGTAGGGCTATAGACTGTCCGCCATCTTTAGCCACTGATTTAAGCGGAAGCCCTACTGAGGAGTAAAGGCACTGGCGTGTCGTAGTAGGGCAGTGTAGAGTCCGCCATTTTGAGGCAACGCAACGCGACACTACAGCCACGGACGTGCCGCAGTAGGGCTTTAGACTGTCCGCCATCTTTGGCCATTAATAAGAGCGGAAGCCGAACTGAGGAGTAAAAGCACTGACGTGTAGTAGTAGGGCAGTGAAGAGTCCTATATTTTGTTCCACCGCAACGGGGCAATAAAGCCACGCACGTGTCGCAGTAGGGCCGTGGAGTGTTCGCCATCTTTGGCCACTGATTAGAGCGTAAGCCGAACTGTGGAGAAAATGCACTGGCGTGTAGTAGTAGGGCAGTGTAGTATCCTGTCATTTTGGCCACCGCTACGCAGCACTACAGCCGCGGACGTGCCGCAGTAGGGCTATAGACTGTCCGCCATCTTTAGCCACTGATTTAAGCGGAAGCCCTACTGAGGTGTAAAGGAACAGGCGTGTCGTAGTAGGGCAGTGTAGAGTCCGATATTTTGGGCAACGCAAGGCGACACTACAGCCGCGCTTGCCGCAGTAGGGCCATGGAGGGTCCGCCATATTTGGCCTCTGATTTAAGCGGAAGCGCAACTGAGAACTTAAGTCTTTGGTAGAGTCTAGTAGGGCAGTGTAGTGTCCGCCATTTCGGGCCACCGCAACGCGGCACAACAGCCTATTGCGTGCCGCAGTAGGGCCGTGGAGTGTCCGCCATTTTTGGCCACTGATTAGAGCGGAAGCCGAACTGAGGAGTAAAGGCACTGGCGTGTCGTAGTCGGACAGTGTTGCGTCCGACATGTTGGGCCACTGCAACGCGGCACTTCAGCAGCGCACGTCCGCCGAAGGGCCATGGAGTGTCCGACATCTTTTTCCACTATTTAGAGCGGAAGCAGATCTGAGGAGAAAAGGCACTGGCGTGTAGTAGTAGGGCAGTGTAGAGTCCGATATTTTGGGATATCGCAACACGGCACTACTGCCGTGCACGTGCCGCATTATGGCCGGGGAGTGTTCGCCATCTTTGGACACGGATTAGAGCGGAAACCCAACTGAGGAGTAAAGCCACAGGCGTGTCGTAGTCGGGCAGTGTTGCGTCCGACATGTTGGGCCGCGCTACGCGGCGCTACAGCTTACACGTGCCGCTGAAGGGCCATGAAGTGTCCGCCATCTTTTTCCATTAGTTAGATTGGAAGCCGAACTGAGGAGAAAAGGCACTGGCGTGTAGTAGTAGGGCAGTGTAGTATCCTGCCATTTTGGCCACCACTGCTCAGCACTACAGCTGCGGACGTGCCGCAGTAGGGCTATAGACTGTCCGCCATCTTTAGCCACTGATTTAAGCGGAAGCCCAACTGAGGAATAAAGGAACAGGTGTGTCGCAGTAGGGCAGTGTAGAGTCCGCTATTTTGGGGCACCGCAACACGGCACTTCAGCCGCGGACGTGCCGCAGTAGGGCTATGGAATGTCCGCCATCTTTGGTAATGGATAAGAGCGGAAGCTCAACTGAGGAGTAAAGGCACAGGCGTGTCGTAGTAGGGCAGTGTAGAGTCTGCCATTTTAGGGAACCGCAACGCGACACTACAGCCGCGGACGTGACGCAGTAGGGCTATAGACTGTCCGCCATCTTTGGCCATTAATTAGAGCGGAAGCCAAACTGAGGAGTAAAGGCACTGACGTGTAGTAGTAGGGCAGTGTAGAGTCCGATATTTTGGGGCAACGCAACGCGGCAATAAAGCCGCGCACGTGCCGAAGAAGGGCCACGGAGGGTCCGCCATATTTGGCCACAGATTAAAGCGGAAGCGCAACTGAGAACATGTCTTTGGTAGAGTCTAGCAGGACAGTGTTGTGTCCGCCATTTTGGGCCACCGCAACGCGGCCCTACAGCCACGCACGTGCCACAGTTGGGCCGTGGAGTATCCGCCATCTTTGGCCACGGATTGTAGTGGAAGCTTAACTGAGGAGGAATGGCACTCGCGTGTCACAGTAAGGCAGTGTAGAGTCCGCCATTTTTGGGCACTGCAACGCGACACTACAGTCGCGGACGTGCCGCAGTAGGGCTATAGACTGTCCGCCATCTTTAGCCACTGATTTAAGCGGAAGCCCTACTGAGGAGTAAAGGAACAGGCGTGTCGTAGTAGGGCAGTGTAGAGTCCGATATTTTGGGGCAACGCAACGCGACACTACAGCTGCGCTCTTGCCGCAATAGGGCCATGGATGGTCCGCCATATTTGGCCTCTGATTTAAGCGGAAGCGCAACTGAGGAGTAAAGGCACTGGCGTGTCGTAGTCGGACAGTGTTGCGTCCGACATGTTGGGCCACTGCAACGCGGCACTTCAGCCGTGCAAGTGCCGCATTAGGGTCGGGGAGTGTTCGCCATCTTTGGTCCCGGATAAGAGCGGAAGCCCTGATGAGGAGTAAAGGCACTGGCGAGTCGTAGTAGGGCAGTGTAGAGTCCGCCATTTTGGGGCAACGCAACGCGACACTACAGCCTCGGACGTGCCGCAGTAGGGCTATAGACTGTCCGCCATCTTTGGCCATTAATTAGAGCGGAAGCCGAACTGAGGAGTAAAGGCACTGACGTGTAGTAGTAGGGCAGTGAAGAGTCCTATATTTTGTTCCACCGGAACGGGGCAATAAAGCCACGCACGTGTCGCAGTAGGGCCGTGGAGTGTTCGTCATCTTTGGCCACTGATTAGAGCGTAAGCCGAACTGTGGAGTAAAGGCACTGGCGTGTCGTAGTCGGGCAGAGTGGAGTACGCCATTTTGGGTCACTACAACGCGGCACTTTAGCAGCGCACGTGCCGCTGAAGGGCCATGGAGTGTCCGACATCTTTTTCCATTAGTTAGAGTGGAAGCAGAACTGAGGAGAAAAGGCACTGGCGTGTAGTAGTAGGGCAGTGTAGTATCCAGTCATTTTGGCCACCACTACGCAGCACTACTGCCGCGGACGTGCCGCAGTAGGGCTATAGACTGTCCGCCATCTTTAGCCACTGATTTAAGCGGAAGCCCTACTGAGGAGTAAAGGAACAGGCGTGTCGTAGTAGGGCAGTGTAGAGTCCGATATTTTGGGCAACGCAAGGCGACACAACAGCCGCACGCTTGCCGCAGTAGGGCCATGGAGGGTCCGCCATATTTGGCCTCTGATTTAAGCGGAAGCGCAACTGAGAACTTAAGTCTTTGGTAGAGTCTAGTAGGGCATTGTAGTGTCCGCCATTTCGGGCCACCGCAACGCGGCACAACAGCCTATTACGTGCCGCAGTAGGGCCGTGGAGTGTCCGCCATTTTTGGCCACTGATTAGAGCGGAAGCCGAACTGAGGAGTAAAGGCAATGGCGTGTCGTAGTCGGACAGTGTTGCGTCCGACATGTTGGGCCACTGCAACGCGGCACTTCAGCAGCGCACGTCCGCCGAAGGGCCATGGAGTGTCCGACATCTTTTTCCACTATTTAGAGCGGAAGCAGATCTGAGGAGAAAAGGCACTGGCGTGTAGTAGTAGGGCAGTGTAGAGTCCGATATTTTGGGATATCGCAACACGGCACTACTGCCGTGCACGTGCCGCATTATGGCCGGGGAGTGTTCGCCATCTTTGGACACGGATTAGAGCGGAAACCCAACTGAGGAGTAAAGCCACAGGCGTGTCGTAGTCGGGCAGTGTTGCGTCCGACATGTTGGGCTGCGCTACGCGGCGCTACAGCTTACACCTGCCGCTGAAGGGCCATGGAGTGTCCGCCATCTTTTTCCATTAGTTAGATTGGAAGCCGAACTGAGGAGAAAAGGCACTGGCGTGTAGTAGTAGGGCAGTGTAGTATCCTGCCATTTTGGCCACCACTGGTCAGCACTACAGCTGCGGACGTGCCGCAGTAGGGCTATAGACTGTCCGCCATCTTTTGCCACTGATTTAAGCGGAAGCCCAACTGAGAAATAAAGGAACAGGTGTGTCGCAGTAGGGCAGTGTAGAGTCCGCTATTTTGGGGCACCGCAACACGGCACTTCAGCCACGGACGTGCCGCAGTAGGGCTATGGAATGTCCGCCATCTTTGGTAATGGATAAGAGCGGAAGCTCAACTGAGGAGTAAAGGCACAGGCGTGTCGTAGTAGGGCACTGTAGAGTCCGCCATTTTAGGGAACCGCAACGCGACACTACAGCCGCGGACGTGACGCAGTAGGGCTATAGACTGTCCGCCATCTTTGGCCATTAATTAGAGCGGAAGCCGAACTGAGGAGTAAATGCACTGACGTGTAGTAGTAGGGCAGTGTAGAGTCCGATATTTTGGGGCAACGCAACGCGGCAATAAAGCCGCGCACGTGCCGAAGAAGGGCCACGGAGGGTCCGCCATATTTGGCCACAGATTAAAGCGGAAGCGCAACTGAGAACATGTCTTTGGTAGAGTCTAGCAGGACAGTGTTGTGTCCGCCATTTTGGGCCACCGCAACGCGGCCCTACAGCCACGCACGTGCCACAGTTGGGCCGTGGAGTATCCGCCATCTTTGGCCACGGATTGTAGTGGAAGCTTAACTGAGGAGTAATGGCACTCGCGTGTCACAGTAAGGCAGTGTAGAGTCCGCCATTTTTGGGCACTGCAACGCGACACTACAGTCGCGGACGTGCCGCAGTCGGGCTATAGACTGTCCGCCATCTTTAGCCACTGATTAGAGCATAAGCCGAACTGAGGAGTAAAGGCATGGGCGTATCGTAGTCGGGCAGTGTAGCGTCCGACTTGTTGGGCCACTGCAACGCGGCACTACAGCCGTGCACGTGCCTCAGTAGGTCCGGGGAGCGTTCGCCATCTTTGGAAACTGATTAGAGCGGAATCCCAACTGAGGAGTAAAGGCACTGGCGTGCCGTAGTAAGCCAGTGTAGAGTCCGACATTTTGGGCCACTGCAACGTGGCACTACAGCCACACACGTGCCGCAGTAGGGCAATAGACCGTCCGCCATCGTTAGACACTGATTAGAGCAGAAGCCGAACTGAGGAGTAAAGGCACAGGCGTGTCGTAGTCGGGCAGTGTAGCGTCCGACATGTTGGGCCACCGCAACGCGGCAATAAAGCCACGCACGTGCCGCAGAAGGGCCATGGAGGGTCCGCCATATTTGGCCATAGATTAAAGCGGAAGCGCAACTGAGAACTTAAGTTTATGGTACAGTCTAGTAGGGTAGTGTTGTGTCCACCATTTTGGGCCACCGCAACGCAGCACTACAGCCACGCGCGCGCCGAAGTAGTGCCGGGGAATGTTCGCCATCTTTGGTCCCGGATAAGAGCGGAAACCCTGCTGAGGAGTAAAGGCACTGGCGTGTCGTAGTAGGGCAGTGTAGAGTCCGCCATTTTGAGGCAACGCAACGCGACACTACAGCCACGGACGTGCCGCAGAAGGGCTATAGACTGTCCGCCATCTTTGGCCATTAATTAGAGCGGATGCCGAACTGAGGAGTAAAAGCACTGACGTGTAGTAGTAGGGCAGTGAAGAGTCCTATATTTTGTTCCACCGCAACGGGGCAATAAAGCCACGCACGTGTCGCAGTAGGGCCGTGGAGTGCCCGACATCTTTTTCCATTAGTTAGAGTGGAAGCAGAACTGAGGAGAAAATGCACTGGCGTGTAGTAGTAAGGCAGTGTAGTATCCTGTCATTTTGGCCACAGCTACGCAGCACTACAGCCGCGGACGTGCCGCAGTAGGGCTATAGACTGTCCGCCATCTTTAGCCACTGATTTAAGCGGAAGCCCTACTGAGGAGTAAAGGAACAGGCGTGTCGTAGTAGGGCAGTGTAGAGTCCGATATTTTGGGGCAACGCAACGCGACACTACAGCCACGCGCTTGTCGCAGTAGGGCCATGGAGGGTCCGCCATATTTGGCCTCTGATTTAAGCGGAAGCGCAACTGAGAACTTAAGTCTTTGGTAGAGTCTAGTAGGGCAGTGTAGTGTCCGCCATTTCGGGCCACCGCAACGCGGCACAACAGCCTATTACGTGCCGCAGTAGGGCCGTGGAGTGTCTGCCATTTTCGGCCACTGATTAGAGCGGAAGCCGAACTGAGGAGTAAAGGCACTGGCGTGTCGTAGTCGGACAGTGTTGCGTCCGACATGTTGGGCATATGCAACGCGGCACTTCAGCAGCGCACGTCCGCTGAAGGGCCATTGGTTGTCCGACATCTTTTTCCACTATTTAGAGCGGAAGCAGATCTGAGGAGAAAAGGCACTGGCGTGTAGTAGTAGGGCAGTGTAGAGTCCGATATTTTGGGATATCGCAACACGGCACTACTGCCGTGCACGTGCCGCATTATGGCCGGGGAGTGTTCGCCATCTTTGGACACGGATTAGAGCGGAAACCCAACTGAGGAATAAAGCCACAGGCGTGTCGTAGTCGGGCAGTGTTGCGTCCGACATGTTGGGCCGCGCTACGCGGCGCTACAGCTTACACGTGCCGCTGAAGGGCCATGGAGTGTCCGCCATCTTTTTCCATTAGTTAGATTGGAAGCCGAACTGAGGAGAAAAGGCACTGGCGTGTAGTAGTAGGGCAGTGTAGTATCCTGCCATTTTGGCCACCTCTGCTCAGCACTACAGCTGCGGACGTGCTGCAGTAGGGCTATAGACTGTCCGCCATCTTTAGCCACTGATTTAAGCGGAAGCCCAACTGAGGAATAAAGGAACAGAAGTGTCGCAGTAGGGCAGTGTAGAGTCCGCTATTTTGGGGCACCGCAACACGGCACTTCAGCCGCGGACGTGCCGCAGTAGGGCTATGGAATGTCCGCCATCTTTGGTAATGGATAAGAGCGGAAGCTCAACTGAGGAGTAAAGGCACAGGCGTGTCGTAGTAGGGCAGTGTAGAGTCTGCCATTTTAGGGAACCGCAACGCGACACTACAGCCGCGGACGTGACGCAGTAGGGCTATAGACTGTCCGCCATCTTTGGCCATTAATTAGAGCGGAAGCCAAACTGAGGAGTAAAGGCACTGACGTGTAGTAGTAGGGCAGTGTAGAGTCCGATATTTTGGGGCAACGCAACGCGGCAATAAAGCCGCGCACGTGCCGAAGAAGGGCCACGGAGGGTCCGCCATATTTGGCCACAGATTAAAGCGGAAGCGCAACTGAGAACATGTCTTTGGTAGAGTCTAGCAGGACAGTGTTGTGTCCGCCATTTTGGGCTACCGCAACGCGGCCCTACAGTCACGCACGTGCCACAGTTGGGCCGTGGAGTATCCGCCATCTTTGGCCACGGATTGTAGTGGAAGCTTAACTGAGGAGGAATGGCACTCGCGTGTCACAGTAAGGCAGTGTAGAGTCCGCCATTTTTGGGCACTGCAACGCGACACTACAGTCGCGGACGTGCCGCAGTAGGGCTATAGACTGTCCGCCATCTTTAGCCACTGATTTAAGCGGAAGCCCTACTGAGGAGTAAAGGAACAGGCGTGTCGTAGTAGGGCAGTGTAGAGTCCGATATTTTGGGGCAACGCAACGCGACACTACAGCTGCGCTCTTGCCGCAATAGGGCTATGGATGGTCCGCCATATTTGGCCTCTGATTTAAGCGGAAGCGCAACTGAGGAGTAAAGGCACTGGCGTGTCGTAGTCGGACAGTGTTGCGTCCGACATGTTGGGCCACTGCAACGCGGCACTTCAGCCGTGCAAGTGCCGCATTAGGGCCGGGGAGTGTTCGCCATCTTTGGTCCCGGATAAGAGCGGAAGCCCTGATGAGGAGTAAAGGCACTGGCGAGTCGTAGTAGGGCAGTGTAGAGTCCGCCATTTTGGGGCAACGCAACGCGACACTACAGCCTCGGACGTGCCGCAGTAGGGCTATAGACTGTCCGCCATCTTTGGCCATTAATTAGAGCGGAAGCCGAACTGAGGAGTAAAGGCACTGACGTGTAGTAGTCGGGCAGAGTGGAGTACGCCATTTTGGGCCACTACAACGCGGCACTTTAGCAGCGCACGTGCCGCTGAAGGGCCATGGAGTGTCCGACATCTTTTTCCATTAGTTAGAGTGGAAGCAGAACTGAGGAGAAAAGGCACTGGCGTGTAGTAGTAGGGCAGTGTAGTATCCAGTCATTTTGGCCACCACTACGCAGCACTACTGCCGCGGACGTGCCGCAGTAGGGCTATAGACTGTCCGCCATCTTTAGCCACTGATTTAAGCGGAAGCCCTACTGAGGAGTAAAGGAACAGGCGTGTCGTAGTAGGGCAGTGTAGAGTCCGATATTTTGGGCAACGCAAGGCGACACAACAGCCGCGCGCTTGCCGCAGTAGGGCCATGGAGGGTCCGCCATATTTGGCCTCTGATTTAAGCGGAAGCGCAACTGAGAACTTAAGTCTTTGGTAGAGTCTAGTAGGGCATTGTAGTGTCCGCCATTTCGGGCCACCGCAACGCGGCACAACAGCCTATTACGTGCCGCAGTAGGGCCGTGGAGTGTCCGCCATTTTTGGCCACTGATTAGAGCGGAAGCCGAACTGAGGAGTAAAGGCACTGGCGTGTCGTAGTCGGACAGTGTTGCGTCCGACATGTTGGGCCACTGCAACGCGGCACTTCAGCAGCGCATGTCCGCCGAAGGGCCATGGAGTGTCCGACATCTTTTTCCACTATTTAGAGCGGAAGCAGATCTGAGGAGAAAAGGCACTGGCGTGTAGTAGTAGGGCAGTGTAGAGTCCGATATTTTGGGATATCGCAACACGGCACTACTGCCGTGCACGTGCCGCATTATGGCCGGGGAGTGTTTGCCATCTTTGGACACGGATTAGAGCGGAAACCCAACTGAGGAGTAAAGCCACAGGCGTGTCGTAGTCGGGCAGTGTTGCGTCCGACATGTTGGGCTGCGCTACACGGCGCTACAGCTTACACGTGCCGCTGAAGGGCCATGGAGTGTCCGCCATCTTTTTCCATTAGTTAGATTGGAAGCCGAACTGAGGAGAAAAGGCACTGGCGTGTAGTAGTAGGGCAGTGTAGTATCCTGCCATTTTGGCCACCACTGCTCAGCACTACAGCTGCGGACGTGCCGCAGTAGGGCTATAGACTGTCCGCCATCTTTAGCCACTGATTTAAGCGGAAGCCCAACTGAGAAATAAAGGAACAGGTGTGTCGCAGTAGGGCAGTGTAGAGTCCGCTATTTTGGGGCACCGCAACACGGCACTTCAGCCGCGGACGTGCCGCAGTAGGGCTATGGAATGTCCGCCATCTTTGGTAATGGATAAGAGCGGAAGCTCAACTGAGGAGTAAAGGCACTGACGTGTAGTAGTAGGGCAGTGTAGAGTCCGATATTTTGGGGCAACGCAACGCGGCAATAAAGCCGCGCACGTGCTGAAGAAGGGCCACGGAGGGTCCGCCATATTTGGCCACAGATTAAAGCGGAAGCGCAACTGAGAACATGTCTTTGGTAGAGTCTAGCAGGACAGTGTTGTGTCCGCCATTTTGGGCCACCGCAACGCGGCCCTACAGCCACGCACGTGCCACAGTTGGGCCGTAAAGTATCCGCCATCTTTGGCCACGGATTGTAGTGGAAGCTTAACTGAGGAGTAAAGGCACTCGCGTGTCACAGTAAGGCAGTGTAGATTCCGCCATTTTTGGGCACTGCAACGCGACACTACAGTCGCGGACGTGCCGCAGTAGGGGCTATAGACTGTCCGCCATCTTTAGCCACTGATTAGAGCATAAGCCGAACTGAGGAGTAAAGGCACGGGCGTATCGTAGTCGGGCAGTAAAGCGTCCGACTTGTTGGGCCACTGCAACGCGGCACTACAGCCGTGCACGTGCCGCAGTAGGTCCGGGGAGCGTTCGCCATCTTTGGAAACTGATTTGAGCTGAATCCCAACTGAGCAGTAAAGGCACTGGCATGTCGTAGTAAGGTAGTGTAGAGTCCGACATTTTGGGCCACTGCAACGTGGCACTACAGCCACGCACGTGCCGCAGAAGGGCCGTGGAGTGTCCGCCATCTTTATCCACTGATTAGAGCGGAATCCCAACTGAGGAGTAAAGGCACTGGCGTGCCGTAGTAAGCCAGTGTAGAGTCCGACATTTTGGGCCACTGCAACGTGGCACTACAGCCACACACGTGCCGCAGTAGGGCAATAGACCGTCCGCCATCGTTAGACACTGATTAGAGCAGAAGCCGAACTGAGGAGTAAAGGCACAGGCGTGTCGTAGTCGGGCAGTGTAGCGTCCGACATGTTGGGCCACCGCAACGCGGCAATAAAGCCACGCACGTGCCGCAGAAGGGCCATGGAGGGTCCGCCATATTTGGCCATAGATTAAAGCGGAAGCGCAACTGAGAACTTAAGTTTATGGTACAGTCTAGTAGGGTAGTGTTGTGTCCACCATTTTGGGCCACCGCAACGCAGCACTACAGCCACGCGCGCGCCGAAGTAGTGCCGGGGAATGTTCGCCATCTTTGGTCCCGGATAAGAGCGGAAACCCTGCTGAGGAGTAAAGGCACTGGCGTGTCGTAGTAGGGCAGTGTAGAGTCCGCCATTTTGAGGCAACGCAACGCGACACTACAGCCACGGACGTGCCGCAGAAGGGCTATAGACTGTCCGCCATCTTTGGCCATTAATTAGAGCGGATGCCGAACTGAGGAGTAAAAGCACTGACGTGTAGTAGTAGGGCAGTGAAGAGTCCTATATTTTGTTCCACCGCAACGGGGCAATAAAGCCACGCACGTGTCGCAGTAGGGCCGTGGAGTGTCCGCCATCTTTGGCCACTGATTAGAGCGGAAGCCGAACTGTGGAGTAAAGGCACTGGCGTGTCGTAGTCGGGCAGTGTAGAGTACGCCATTTTGGGCCACTGCAACGCGGCACTTTAGCAGCGCACGCGCCGCTGAAGGGCCATGGAGTGTCCGACATCTTTTTCCATTAGTTAGAGTGGAAGCCGAACTGAGGAGAAAAGGCACAGGCGTGCAGTAGTAGGGCAGTGTAGTATCCTGTCATTTTGGCCACCACTACGCAGCACTACAGCCGCGGACGTGCCGCAGTAGGGCTATAGACTGTCTGCCATCTTTAGCCACTGATTGAAGCGGAAGCCCTACTGAGGAGTAAAGGAACAGACGTATCGTAGTAGGGCAGTGTAGAGTCCGATATTTTGGGGCAACGCAACGCGACACTACAGCCGCGCTTGGCGCAATAGGGCCATGGAGGGTCCGCCATATTTGGCCTCTGATTTAAGCGGAAGCGCAACTGAGAACTTAAGTCTTTGGTAGAGTCTAGTAGGGCAGTGTGGTGTCCGCCATTTCGGACCACCGCAACGCGGCACAACAGCCTATTACGTGCCGCAGTAGGGCCGTGGAGTGTCCGCCATTTTTGACCACTGATTAGAGCGGAAGCCGAACTGAGGAGTAAACGCACTGGCGTGTCGTAGTCGGACAGTGTTGCGTCCGACATGTTGGGCCACTGCAACGCGGCACTTCAGCAGCGCACGTGCCGCCGAAGGGCCATGGAGTGTCCGACATCTTTTTCCACTATTTAGAGCGGAAGCAGAAGTGAGGAGAAAAGGCACTGGCGTGTAGTAGTAGGGCAGTGTAGAGTCCGATATTTTGGGCCATCGCAACACGGCACTACTGCCGTGCACGTGCCGCATTAGGGCCGGGGAGTGTTCAACATCTTTGGACACGGATTAGAGCTGAAGCCCAACTGAGGAGTAAAGCCACAGGCGTGTCGTAGTCGGGCAGTGTTGCGTCCGACATGTTGGGCCGCAGCAACGCGGCACTACAGCTTACACGTGCCGCTGAAGGGCCATGGAAAGTCCGCCATCTTTTTCCAATAGTTAGATTGGAAGCCGAACTGAGGAGAAAAGGCACTGGCGTGTAGTAGTAGGGCAGTGTAGTATCCTGCCTTTTTGGCCACCACTGCTCAGCACTACAGCCGCGGACGTGCAGCAGTAGGGCTATAGACTGTCCGCCATCTTTAGCCACTGATTTAAGCAGAAGCCCAACTGAGGAGTAAAGGAACAGGCGTGTCGCAGTAGGGCAGTGTAGAGTCCGCTATTTTGGGGCACCGCAACACGGCACTACAGCCTCGGACGTGCCGCAGTAGGACTATGGAATGTCCGCCATCTTTGGTAACGGATAAGAGCGGAAGCTCAACTGAGGAGTAAAGGCACAGGCGTGTCGTAGTAGGGCAGAGTAGAGTCCAATATTTTGGGCCACCGCAACGTGACACTATAGCCGTGCACGTGCCGCGGTAAGGCTATGGAGTGTCCACCATCTTTGACCACTGATTAGAGCGGAAGCTCATCTGAGGAGTAAAGCCACTGGCGTGTCGTAGTAGGTCAGTTTAGAGTCCGCCATTTAGGGGCACCGCAACGCGGCACTACAGCCGCAGACGTGCCGCAGTAGGGCCACGGAGGGTCAGCCATATTAGGCCACTGATTTAAGCGGAAGCGCAACTGAGAACTTAAGTCTTTGGTAGAGTCTAGTAGGGCAGTGTAGAGTCCGACATTTTGGGTCACCGCATCGCGGCACTACAGCCGCGGACGTGCTGCAGTAGGGCCATGGAGGGTCCGCCATATTTGGCCACTGATTTAAGCGAAAGCCCAACTGAGGAGTAAAGGAACAGGCGTGTCGTAGTAGGGCAGTGAAGTATCCGCCATTTTGGGGCACCGCAACGCGGCACTACAGCCGCGGACATGCCGCAGAAGGTCTATAGACTATTCGCCATCTTTGGCCACTGATTTGAGCGGAAGTCGATTTAAGGAGTAAAGGCACTGACGTGTCGTCGTAGGGCAGTGTAGAGTCCGATATTTTTGGCCACCACTGCTCAGCACTACAGCCGCGGACGTGCCGCAGTAGCGCTACAGACTGTCCGCCACCTTTAGTCACTGATTTAAGCGGAAGCCCAACTGAGGAGTAAAGGAACAGGCGTGTCGCAGTAGGGCAGTGTAGAGTCCGCTATTTTGGGGAACCGCAACACGGCACTACAGCCGCGGACGTGCCGCAGTAGGGCAATGGAATGCCCGCCATCTTTGGTAACGGATAAGAGCGGAAACTCAACTGAGGAGTACAGGCACAGGCGTTTCGTAGTAGGGCTGAGTAGAGTCCGATATTTTGGGCCACCGCAACGTGACACTACAGCCGTGCACGTGCCGCGGTAAGGCTATGGATTGTCCGCCAACTTTGGCCACAAATTAGAGCGGAAGCCGAACTGAAGAGTAAAGACACTTGCGTGTCGTGGTAGGGCAGTGTATAGTCCGACATTTTGGGCCACCGCACCGCGGCACTACAGCTGCGGACGTGCTGCAGTAGGGCCATGGAGGGTCCGCCATATTTGGCCACTGATTTAAGCGAAAGCCGAACTGAGGAGTAAAGGAACAGGCGTGTCGTAGTAGGGCAGTGAAGTGTCCGCCATTTTGGGGCACCGCAACGCGGCACTACAGCCGCGGACGTGTCGCAGAAGGTCTATAGACTATTCGCCATTTTTGGCCACTGATTTGAGCGGAAGTCGATTTAAGGAGTAAAGGCACTGACGTGTCGTCGTAGGGCAGAGTAGAGTCCTATATTTTGGGCCACCGCAACACGGCACTACAGCCGTGATGTGCCGCATTAGGGCCGGGTAGTGTTCGCCATCTTTGGCCAGGTATTAGAGCGGAAGCCGAACTGAGGAGTAAAGGCACTGACGTGTAGTAGTAGGGCAGAGTAGAGTCCGATATTTTGGGGCAACACAACGTGGCACTTCAGCTTACACGTGCCGCAGAAGGGCCACGGAGTGTCCGCCATCTTTTTCCATTAGTTAGATTGGAAGCTGAACTGAGGAGAAAAGGCACTGGCGTGTAGTAGTTTGGCAGTGTAGTATCCTGCCATTTTAGCCACCACTGCTCAGCACTACAGCCGCGGACGTGCCGCAGTAGGGCTATAGACTGTCCGCCATCTTTAGCCACTGATTTAAGCGGAAGCCCAACTGAGGAGTAAAGGAACAGGCGTGTCGCAGTAGGGCAGTGTAGAGTCCGCTATTTTGGGGCACCGCAACACGGCACTACAGCCGCGGACGTGCCGCAGTAGGGCTATGGAATGTCCGCCATCTTTGGTAACGGATAAGAGCGGAAGCTCAACTGAGGAGTAAAGGCACAGGCGTGTCGTAGTAGGGCAGTGTAGAGTCCGCCATTTTAGGGCACCGCAACGCGACACTACTGCCGCGGACGTGACGCAGTAGGGCTATAGACTGTCCGCCATCTTTGGCCACTAATATGAGCGGAAGCCGAACTGAAGAGTAAAGGCGCTCGCGTGTAGTAGTAGGGCAGTGTATAGTCCGATATTTTGAGCCACCGCACCGCGGCACTACAGTCGCGGACGTGCTGCTGTAGGGCTATGGAGTGTCCACCATCTTTGGTCACTGATTAGAGCGGAAACTCATCTGAGGAGTAAAGCCACAGGCGTGTCGTAGTAGGGCAGTGTAGAGTCCGCCATTTAGGGGCACCGCAACGCGGCACTACAGCCGCAGACGTGCCACAGTAGGGACACGGAGGGTCCGCCATATTAGGCCACTGATTTAAGCGGAAGCGCAACTGAGAACTTAAGTCTCTGGTAGAGTCTAGTAGGGCAGTGTAGAGTCCGACATTTTGGGTCACCGCATCGCGGCACTACTGCCGTGCACGTGCCGCATTAGGGCCGGGGAGTGTTCATCATCTTTGGACACGGATTAGAGCGGAAGCCCAACTGAGGAGTAAAGCCACAGGCGTGTCGTAGTAGGGCAGTGTAGAGTCCGCTATTTAGGGGCACCGCAACGCGGCACTACAGCCGCAGACGTGCCACAGTAGGGCCATGGAGGGTCCGCCATATTAGGCCACTGATTTAAGCGGAAGCGCAACTGAGAACTTAAGTCTTTGGTAGAGTCTAGTAGGGCAGTGTGGTGTCCGCCATTTCGGGCCACCGCAACGCGGCACAACAGCCTATTACGTGCCGCAGTAGGGCCGTGGAGTGTCCGCCATTTTTGACCACTGATTAGAGCGGAAGCCGAACTGAGGAGTAAACGCACTGGCGTGTCGTAGTCGGACAGTGTTGCGTCCGACATGTTGGGCCACTGCAACGCGGCACTTCAGCAGCGCACGTGCCGCCGAAGGGCCATGGAGTGTCCGACATCTTTTTCCACTATTTAGAGCGGAAGCAGAAGTGAGGAGAAAAGGCACTGGCGTGTAGTAGTAGGGCAGTGTAGAGTCCGATATTTTGGGCCATCGCAACACGGCACTACTGCCGTGCACGTGCCGCATTAGGGCCGGGGAGTGTTCAACATCTTTGGACACGGATTAGAGCTGAAGTCCAACTGTGGAGTAAAGCCACAGGCGTGTCGTAGTCGGGCAGTGTTGCGTCCGACATGTTGGGCCGCAGCAACGCGGCACTACAGCTTACACGTGCCGCTGAAGGGCCATGGAAAGTCCGCCATCTTTTTCCAATAGTTAGATTGGAAGCCGAACTGAGGAGAAAAGGCACTGGCGTGTAGTAGTAGGGCAGTGTAGTATCCTGCCATTTTGGCCACCACTGCTCAGCACTACAGCCGCAGACGTGCCGCAGTACGGCCACGGAGGGTCCGCCATATTAGGCCTCTGATTTACGCGGAAGCGCAACTGAGAACTTAAGTCTTTGGTAGAGTCTAGTAGGGCAGTGTAGAGTCCGACATTTTGGGTCACCGCATCGCGGCACTACAGCCGCGGACGTGCTGCAGTAGGGCCATGGAGGGTCCGCCATATTTGGCCACTGATGTAAGCGAAAGCCCAACTGAGGAGTAAAGGAACAGGCGTGTCGTAGTAGGGCAGTGAAGTATCCGCCATTTTGGGGCACCGCAACGCGGCACTACAGCCGCGGACATGCCGCAGAAGGTCTATAGACTATTCGCCATCTTTGGCCACTGATTTGAGCGGAAGTCGATTTAAGGAGTAAAGGCACTGACGTGTCGTCGTAGGGCAGTGTAGAGTCCGATATTTTTGGCCACCACTGCTCAGCACTACAGCCGCGGACGTGCCGCAGTAGCGCTACAGACTGTCCGCCACCTTTAGTCACTGATTTAAGCGGAAGCCCAACTGAGGAGTAAAGGAACAGGCGTGTCGCAGAAGGGCAGTGTAGAGTCCGCTATTTTGGGGAACCGCAACACGGCACTACAGCCGCGGACGTGCCGCAGTAGGGCAATGGAATGCCCGCCATCTTTGGTAACGGATAAGAGCGGAAACTCAACTGAGGAGTACAGGCACAGGCGTGTCGTAGTAGGGCTGAGTAGAGTCCGATATTTTGGGCCACCGCAACGTGACACTACAGCCGTGCACGTGCCGCGGTAAGGCTATGGATTGTCCGCCAGCTTTGGCCACAAATTAGAGCGGAAGCCGAACTGAAGAGTAAAGACACTTGCGTGTCGTGGTAGGGCAGTGTATAGTCCGACATTTTGGGCCACCGCACCGCGGCACTACAGCTGCGGACGTGCTGCAGTAGGGCCATGGAGGGTCCGCCATATTTGGCCACTGATTTAAGCGAAAGCCGAACTGAGGAGTAAAGGAACAGGCGTGTCGTAGTAGGGCAGTGAAGTGTCCGCCATTTTGGGGCACCGCAACGCGGCACTACAGCCGCGGACGTGTCGCAGAAGGTCTATAGACTATTCGCCATCTTTGGCCACTGATTTGAGCGGAAGTGGATTTAAGGAGTAAAGGCACTGACGTGTCGTCGTAGGGCAGAGTAGAGTCCGATATTTTGGGCCACCGCAACACGGCACTACAGCCGTGATGTGCCGCATTAGGGCCGGGTAGTGTTCGCAATCTTTGGCCAGGGATTAGAGCGGAAGCCGAACTGAGGAGTAAAGGCACTGACGTGTAGTAGTAGGGCAGAGTAGAGTCCGATATTTTGGGGCAACACAACGTGGCACTTCAGCTTACACGTGCCGCAGAAGGGCCACGGAGTGTCCGCCATCTTTTTCCATTAGTTAGATTGGAAGCCGAACTGAGGAGAAAAGGCACTGGCGTGTAGTAGTTTGGCAGTGTAGTATCCTGCCATTTTAGCCACCACTGCTCAGCACTACAGCCGCGGACGTGCCGCAGTAGGGCTATAGACTGTCCGCCATCTTTAGCCACTGATTTAAGCGGAAGCCCAACTGAGGAGTAAAGGAACAGGCGTGTCGCAGTAGGGCAGTGTAGAGTCCGCTATTTTGGGGCACCGCAACACGGCACTACAGCCGCGGACGTGCCGCAGTAGGGCTATGGAATGTCCGCCATCTTTGGTAACGGATAAGAGCGGAAGCTCAACTGAGGAGTAAAGGCACAGGCGTGTCGTAGTAGGGCAGTGTAGAGTCCGCCATTTTAGGGCACCGCAACGCGACACTACTGCCGCGGACGTGACGCAGTAGGGCTATAGACTGTCCGCCATCTTTGGCCACTAATATGAGCGGAAGCCGAACTGAAGAGTAAAGGCGCTCGCGTGTAGTAGTAGGGCAGTGTATAGTCCGATATTTTGAGCCACCGCACCGCGACACTACAGTCGCGGACGTGCTGCTGTAGGGCTATGGAGTGTCCACCATCTTTGGTCACTGATTAGAGCGGAAACTGATCTGAGGAGTAAAGCCACAGGCGTGTCGTAGTAGGGCAGTGTAGAGTCCGCCATTTAGGGGCACCGCAACGCGGCACTACAGCCGCAGACATGCCACAGTAGGGACACGGAGGGTCCGCCATATTAGGCCACTGATTTAAGCGGAAGCGCAACTGAGAACTTAAGTCTCTGGTAGAGTCTAGTAGGGCAGTGTAGAGTCCGACATTTTGGGTCACCGCATCGCGGCACTACAGCCGCGGACGTGCTGCAGTAGGGCCATGGAGGGTCCGCCATATTTGGCCACTGATTTAAGCGAAAGCCCAACTGAGGAGTAAAGGAACAGGCGTGTCCTAGTAGGGCAGTGCAGTATCCGCCATTTTGGGGCACCGCAACGTGGCACTACAGCCGCGGTCATGCCGCAGAAGGTCTATAGACTATTCGCCATCTTTGGCCACTGATTTGAGCTGAAGTCGATTTAAGGAGTAAAGGC
Source organism: Parasteatoda tepidariorum (assembly GCF_982258835.1). Taxonomy (NCBI): domain Eukaryota; kingdom Metazoa; phylum Arthropoda; class Arachnida; order Araneae; family Theridiidae; genus Parasteatoda; species Parasteatoda tepidariorum. Next base: position 1,862,003 of record NW_028257370.1, read on the forward strand.
ACTGACGTGTCGTCGTAGGGCAGTGTAGAGTCCGATATTTTGGGCCACTGCAACACGGCACTACAGTCGTGATGTGCCGCATTAGGGATGGGTAGTGTTCGCCATCTTTGGCCAGGGATTAGAGCGGAAGCCGAACTGAGGAGTAAAGGCACTGACGTGTAGTAGTAGGGCAGAGTAGAGTCCGATATTTTGGGGCAACACAACGTGGCACTTCAGCTTACACGTGCCGCAGAAGGGCCACGGAGTGTCCGCCATCTTTTTCCATTAGTTAGATTGGAAGCCGAACTGAGGAGAAAAGGCACTGGCGTGTAGTAGTAGGGCAGTGTAGTATCCTGCCATTTTAGCCACCACTGCTCAGCACTACAGCCGCGGACGTGCCGCAGTAGGGCTATAGACTGTCCGCCATCTTTAGCCACTGATTTAAGCGGAAGCCCAACTGAGGAGTAAAGGAACAGGCGTGTCGCAGTAGGGCAATGTAGAGTCCGCTATTTTGGGGCACCGCAACACGACACTACAGCCGCGGACGTGCCGCAGTAGGGCTATGGAATGTCCGCCATCTTTGGTAACGGATAAGAGCGGAAGCTCAACTGAGGAGTAAAGGCACAGGCGTGTCGTAGTAGGGCAGTGTAGAGTCCGCCATTTTAGGGCGCCGCAACGCGACACTACTGCCGCGGACGTGACGCAGTAGGGCTATAGACTGTCCGCCATCTTTGGCCACTAATATGAGCGGAAGCCGAACTGAAGAGTAAAGGCGCTGGTGTGTAGTAGTAGGGCAGTGTATAGTCCGACATTTTGTTCCACCGCAACGGGGCAATAAAGCCACGCACATGTCGCAGTAGGGCCGTGGAGTGTCCGCCATCTTTGGCCACTGATTAGAGTGGAAGCAGAACTGAGGAGAAAAGGCACTGGCGTGTAGTAGTAGGGCAGTGTAGTATCCTGTCATTTTGGCCACCACTACGCAGCACTACAGCCGCGGACGTGCCGTAGTAGGGCTATAGACTGTCCGCCATCTTTAGCCACTGATTTAAGCGGAAGCCCTACTGAGGAGTAAAGGAACAGGCGTGTCGTAGTAGGGCAGTGTAGAGTCCGATATTTTGGGGCAACGCAACGCGACACTGCAGCCGCGCGCTTGGCGCAATAGGGCCATGGAGGGTCCGCCATATTTGGCCTCTGATTTAAGCGGAAGCGCAACTGAGAACTTAAGTCTTTGGTAGAGTCTAGTAGGGTAGTGTGGTGACGCAGTAGGGCTATAGACTGTCCGCCATCTTTGGCCATTAATTAGAGCGGAAGCCGAACTGAGGAGTAAATGCACTGACGTGTAGTAGTAGGGCAGTGTAGAGTCCGATATTTTGGGGCAACGCAACGCGGCAATAAAGCCGCGCACGTGCAGAAGAAGGGCCACGGAGGGTCCGCCATATTTGGCCACAGATTAAAGCGGAAGCGCAACTGAGAACATGTCTTTGGTAGAGTCTAGCAGGACAGTGTTGTGTCCGCCATTTTGGGCCACCGCAACGCGGCCCTACAGCCACGCACGTGCCACAGTTGGGCCGTGGAGTATCCGCCATCTTTGGCCACGGATTGTAGTGGAAGCTTAACTGAGGAGTAATGGCACTCGCGTGTCACAGTAAGGCAGTGTAGAGTCCGCCATTTTTGGGCACTGCAACGCGACACTACAGTCGCGGACGTGCCGCAGTAGGGCTATAGACTGTCCGCCATCTTTAGCCACTGATTTAAGCAGAAGCCCTACTGAGGAGTAAAGGAACAGGCTTGTCGTAGTAGGGCAGTGTAGAGTCCGATATTTTGGGGCAACGCAACGCGACACTACAGCTGCGCTCTTGCCGCAATAGGACCATGGATGGTCCGCCATATTTGGCCTCTGATTTAAGCGGAAGCGCAACTGAGGAGTAAAGGCACTGGCGTGTCGTAGTCGGACAGTGTTGCGTCCGACATGTTGGGCCACTGCAACGCGGCACTTCAGCCGTGCAAGTGCCGCATTAGGGCCGGGGAGTGTTCGCCATCTTTGGTCCCGGATAAGAGCGGAAGCCCTGATGAGGAGTAAACGCACTGGCGAGTCGTAGTAGGGCAGTGTAGAGTACGCCATTTTGAGGCAACGCAACGCGACACTACAGCCACGGACGTGCTGCAGTAGGGCTATAGACTGTCCGCCATCTTTGGCCATTAATTAGAGCGGAAGCCGAACTGAGGAGTAAAAGCACTGACGAGTAGTAGTAGGGCAGTGAAGAGTCCTATATTTTGTTCCACCGCAACGGGGCAATAAAGCCACGCACGTGTCGCAGTAGGGCCGTGGAGTGCCCGACATCTTTTTCCATTAGTTAGAGTGGAAGCAGAACTGAGGAGAAAATGCACTGGCGTGTAGTAGTAAGGCAGTGTAGTATCCTGTCATTTTGGCCACAGCTACGCAGCACTACAGCCGCGGACGTGCCGCAGTAGGGCTATAGACTGTCCGCCATCTTTAGCCACTGATTTAAGCGGAAGCCCTACTGAGGAGTAAAGGAACAGGCGTGTCGTAGTAGGGCAGTGTAGAGTCCGATATTTTGGGGCAACGCAACGCGACACTACAGCCACGCGCTTGCCGCAGTAGGGCCATGGAGGGTCCGCCATATTTGGCCTCTGATTTAAGCGGAAGCGCAACTGAGAACTTAAGTCTTTGGTAGAGTCTAGTAGGGCAGTGTAGTGTCCGCCATTTCGGGCCACCGCAACGCGGCACAACAGCCTATTACGTGCCGCAGTAGGGCCGTGGAGTGTCTGCCATTTTTGGCCACTGATTTGAGCGGAAGCCGAACTGAGGAGTAAAGGCACTGGCGTGTCGTAGTCGGACAGTGTTGCGTCCGACATGTTGGGCCACGCTACGCGGCGCTACGGCTTACACGTGCCGCTGAAGGGCCATGGAGTGTCCGCCATCTTTTTCCATTAGTTAGATTGGAAGCCGAACTGAAGAGAAAAGGCACTGGCGTGTAGTAGTAGGGCAGTGTAGTATCCTGCCATTTTGGCCACCACTGATCACCACTACAGCTGCGGACGTGCCGCAGTAGGGCTATAGACTGTCCGCCATCTTTAGCCACTGATTTAAGCGGAAGCCCAACTGAGGAATAAAGGAACAGGTGTGTCGCAGTAGGGCAGTGTAGAGTCCGCTATTTTGGGGCACCGCAACACGGCACTACAGCCGCGGACGTGACGCAGTAGGGCTATAGACTGTCCGCCATCTTTGGCCATTAATTAGAGCGGAAGCCGAACTGAGGAGTAAAGGCACTGACGTGTAGTAGTAGGGCAGTGTAGAGTCCGATATTTTGGGGCAACGCAACGCGGCAATAAAGCCGCGCACGTGCCGAAGAAGGGCCACGGAGGGTCCGCCATATTTGGCCACAGATTAAAGCGGAAGCGCAACTGAGAACATGTCTTTGGTAGAGTCTAGCAGGACAGTGTTGTGTCCGCCATTTTGGGCCACCGCAACGCGGCCCTACAGCCATGCACGTGCCACAGTTGGGCCGTGGAGTATCCGCCATCTTTGGCCACGGATTGTAGTGGAAGTTTAACTGAGGAGTAAAGGCACTCGCGTGTCACAGTAAGGCAGTGTAGAGTCCGCCATTTTTGGGCACTGCAACGCGACACTACAGTCGCGGACGTGCGGCAGTAGGGCTATAGACTGTCCGCCATCTTTAGCCACTGATTAGAGCATAAGCCGAACTGAGGAGTAAAGGCACGGGCGTATCGTAGTCGGGCAGTAAAGCGTCCGACTTGTTGGGCCACTGCAACGCGGCACTACAGCCGTGCACGTGCCGCAGTAGGTCCGGGAGCGTTCGCCATCTTTGGAAACTGATTTGAGCTGAATCCCAACTGAGCAGTAAAGGCACTGGCATGTCGTAGTAAGGTAGTGTAGAGTCCGACATTTTGGGCCACTGCAACGTGGCACTACAGCCACGCACGTGCCGCAGAAGGGCCGTGGAGTGTCCGCCATCTTTATCCACTGATTAGAGCGGAATCCCAACTGAGGAGTAAAGGCACTGGCGTGCCGTAGTAAGCCAGTGTAGAGTCCGACATTTTGGGCCACTGCAACGTGGCACTACAGCCACACACGTGCCGCAGTAGGGCAATAGACCGTCCGCCATCGTTAGACACTGATTAGAGCAGAAGCCGAACTGAGGAGTAAAGGCACAGGCGTGTCGTAGTCGGGCAGTGTAGAGTCCGCCATTTTGAGGCAACGCAACGCGACACTACAGCCACGGACGTGCCGCAGAAGGGCTATAGACTGTCCGCCATCTTTGGCCATTAATTAGAGCGGATGCCGAACTGAGGAGTAAAAGCACTGACGTGTAGTAGTAGGGCAGTGAAGAGTCCTATATTTTGTTCCACCGCAACGGGGCAATAAAGCCACGCACGTGTCGCAGTAGGGCCGTGGAGTGTCCGCCATCTTTGGCCACTGATTAGAGCGGAAGCCGAACTGTGGAGTAAAGGCACTGGCGTGTCGTAGTCGGGCAGTGTAGAGTACGCCATTTTGGGCCACTGCAACGCGGCACTTTAGCAGCGCACGCGCCGCTGAAGGGCCATGGAGTGTCCGACATCTTTTTCCATTAGTTAGAGTGGAAGCCGAACTGAGGAGAAAAGGCACAGGCGTGCAGTAGTAGGGCAGTGTAGTATCCTGTCATTTTGGCCACCACTACGCAGCACTACAGCCGCGGACGTGCCGCAGTAGGGCTATAGACTGTCTGCCATCTTTAGCCACTGATTTAAGCGGAAGCCCTACTGAGGAGTAAAGGAACAGGCGTATCGTAGTAGGGCAGTGTAGAGTCCGATATTTTGGGGCAACGCAACGCGACACTACAGCCGCGCTTGGCGCAATAGGGCCATGGAGGGTCCGCCATATTTGGCCTCTGATTTAAGCGGAAGCGCAACTGAGAACTTAAGTCTTTGGTAGAGTCTAGTAGGGCAGTGTGGTGTCCGCCATTTCGGACCACCGCAACGCGGCACAACAGCCTATTACGTGCCGCAGTAGGGCCGTGGAGTGTCCGCCATTTTTGACCACTGATTAGAGCGGAAGCCGAACTGAGGAGTAAACGCACTGGCGTGTCGTAGTCGGACAGTGTTGCGTCCGACATGTTGGGCCACTGCAACGCGGCACTTCAGCAGCGCACGTGCCGCCGAAGGGCCATGGAGTGTCCGACATCTTTTTCCACTATTTAGAGCGGAAGCAGAAGTGAGGAGAAAAGGCACTGGCGTGTAGTAGTAGGACAGTGTAGAGTCCGATATTTTGGGCCATCGCAACACGGCACTACTGCCGTGCACGTGCCGCATTAGGGCCGGGGAGTGTTCAACATCTTTGGACACGGATTAGAGCTGAAGCCCAACTGAGGAGTAAAGCCACAGGCGTGTCGTAGTCGGGCAGTGTTGCGTCCGACATGTTGGGCCGCAGCAACGCGGCACTACAGCTTACACGTGCCGCTGAAGGGCCATGGAATGTCCGCCATCTTTTTCCAATAGTTAGATTGGAAGCCGAACTGAGGAGAAAAGGCACTGGCGTGTAGTAGTAGGGCAGTGTAGTATCCTGCCTTTTTGGCCACCACTGCTCAGCACTACAGCCGCGGACGTGCAGCAGTAGGGCTATAGACTGTCCGCCATCTTTAGCCACTGATTTAAGCAGATGCCCAACTGAGGAGTAAAGGCACAGGCGTGTCGTAGTAGGGCAGAGTAGAGTCCAATATTTTGGGCCACCGCAACGTGACACTATAGCCGTGCACGTGCCGCGGTAAGGCTATGGAGTGTCCACCATCTTTGGCCACTGATTAGAGCGGAAGCTCATCTGAGGAGTAAAGCCACTGGCGTGTCGTAGTAGGGCAGTGTAGAGTCCGCCATTTAGGGGCACCGCAACGCGGCACTACAGCCGCAGACGTGCCGCAGTAGGGCCACGGAGGGTCCGCCATATTAGGCCACTGATTTAAGCGGAAGCGCAACTGAGAACTTAAGTCTTTGGTAGAGTCTAGTAGGGCAGTGTAGAGTCCGACATTTTGGGGCACCGCATCGCGGCACTACAGCCGTGGACGTGCTGCAGTAGGGCCATGGAGGGTCCGCCATATTTGGCCACTGATTTAAGCGAATGCCCAACTGAGGAGTAAAGGAACAGGCGTGTCGTAGTAGGGCAGTGAAGTGTCCGCCATTTTGGGGCACCGCAACGCGGCACTACAGCCGCGGACGTGCCGCTGGAGGTCTATAGACTATTCGCCATCTTTAGCCACTGATTTGAGCGGAAGTCGATTTAAGGAGTAAAGGCACTTACGTGTCGTCTTAGGGCAGTGTAGAGTCCGATATTTTGGGCCACCGCAACACGGCACTACAGCCGTGATGTGCCGCATTAGGGCCGGGGAGTGTTCGCCATCTTTGACCAGGGATTAGAGCGGAAGCCGAACAGAGGAGTAAAGGCACTGACCTGTAGTAGTAGGGCAGAGTAGAGTCCGATATTTTGGGGCAACACAACGTGGCACTTCAGAAGCGCACGTGCCGCTGAAGGGCCATGGAGTGTCCGACATCTTTTTCCACTATTAAGAGCGGAAGCCGAACTGAGGAGAAGAGGCACTGGCGAGTAGTAGTAGGGCAGTGTAGAGTCCGATATTTTGGGCCATCGCAACACGGCACTACTGCCGTGCACGTGCCGCATTAGGGCCGGGGAGTGTTCATCATCTTTGGACACGGATTAGAGCGGAAGCCCAACTGAGGAGTAAAGCCACAGGCGTGTCGTAGTCGGGCAGTGTTGCGTCCGACATGTTGGGCCACCGCAACGCGGCAATAAAGCCGTGCACGTGCCGCAGTAGGTCCGGGGAGTGTTCGCCATCTTTGGAAACTGATTTGAGCTGAATCCCAACTGAGCAGTAAAGGCACTGGCATGTCGTAGTAAGGTAGTGTAGAGTCCGACATTTTGGGCCACTGCAACGTGGCACTACAGCCACACACGTGCCGCAGTAGGGCAATAGACCGTCCGCCATCGTTAGACACTGATTAGAGCAGAAGCCGAACTGAGGAGTAAAGGCACAGGCGTGTCGTAGTCGGTCAGTGTAGCGTCCGACATGTTGGGCCACCGCAACGCGGCAATAAAGCCGCGCACGTGCCGCAGAAGGGCCATGGAGGGTCCGCCATATTTTGCCATAGATTAAAGTGGAAGCGCAACTGAGAACTTAAGTTTATGGTACAGTCTAGAAGGGTAGTGTTGTGTCCACCATTTGGAGGCAACGCAACGCGACACTACAGCCGTGGACATGCCGCAGTAGGGCTATAGTCTTTCCGCCATCTTTAGCCACTGATTTAAGGTATCCGACTACCTTCGGGACAAAATTTTTGAAAAATAAATATTTTTCACAACATTATTGCAATTTATATTGTATATTAATTTAAATAAGCATATTAAGTAGAGAAAATTTTAATATACAGTAAATTTTTTGTTTAAAGAGTATTTTTTAGATAATTTTAATGAAAATAACTCATTAACGGAAAACACTCTACACAAAAAACTATTGTACATGCAGCTATCAAACTTTTTGCGCCGTTTCGTATAACCCTCTGAAGTGTTATGAACCTCAACTTAAATGATAGCATGAAATTAAAAAAATTTATGGAGTGTTAAGCATATTTTTCCATTTTTTTCACATTTTCTTCACATTATCTACTGCAAAATATCTCATAAAACAAAAAATAATACAGTTATCTGAATTCTGGAGGTCTGTTTCATAACCAACAATACAAGAAACAATCTCTGAAAGTTTGAAGACAAATTTATTATAATTAGTTGAGTTATCTTGTTTTCCGTAGACATAAAACAGCAAAATCGTCATTTTGAGAAAAACACAATTAAAGTTTATAATTGCCTTTTTTCTAAAAACTATGAATGTTTGTCAGTAGAAAGTTATTATATTTTATAGGGGGCACATTCCTTCACACATTTTCTTAGTTTTATTTAACTTAGCGATATTTTAACGTATTATTTAGCGATATTTTAAAGTATTTAGTGAATAACATCAAAAGTCTACTACTTATAAAGCATTTAACACAGGAACAATTTTTTATTAAGCAACCATCTTACTGTATTTTCACACTTTAATATATATGTCTAAATATAGTTTTTATTAATAATTAGAAGTAAAAAATATTTTTTATAATATTTATAATAGCTCAAATCTAGAATTTTCTTCTAAATGCAATTTGTTATCATAGCAAACCGGACAACATAATGAAGCTAATATCACCATTAGGATCTCAATATCAATTATTCGATTGCCACACAGATTGTTTTTATCCAAAGGCATCAGTTCTTTATTGACATCCATAGAAATCGATAATTTTGAAGAGCTTGAAGTAATAGATTCATCTGCTTTACACAATTTTGAATAAATGGTATAATCAACTTTACTCAAATCATCGCTTTTGGTGGCATGTTGATTACCGTAATATTTACGTTTCTAAGATCGAGAAGTACGTCCTTTACCCATTTCAATAAATTCATCAAAATAAATAACAAATTTTTTTGAAAGAAATCAATAAATTTCTTCAAAACAAATCAAAATCAAGATACAGAAAGTACGCTTCAAATGAAAACAAACTATCAGAAAATATGCTAACTTTTCATGTTACCCACAAACAGTAACCACGAAACGTAAAATCTAATTAAAATATAATTCAGATTATTAGCCGTGAGTTTAAGAGCTTTTAAAAATTAAATATCTAAGAAAAATAAAGACACAAATAGAAATGGATCCGAAACTATTACCTACTACCGGCTTCATTTTTGTAATTTCCGGTAAGTTGGACAGCTGTCATCTGTTACTAAAATAGCTATAACTAAAGTTCTGCTTGACGTGCATTCAAAAACAAAACAGTTTTTAAAACTAGAAAAATTGGGCATTATTATAAAGCAATAAAATAAAAAAGTGATTTTTTGTGAAAATACACTTTTTTAAGGTAGTCGGATACCTTAAGCGGAAGCCCTACTGAGGAGTAAAGGAACAGGCGTATCGTAGTAGGGCAGTGTAGAGTCCGATATTTTGGGGCAACGCAACGCGACACTACAGCCGCGCGCTTGGCGCAATAGGGCCCTGGAGGGTCCGCCATATTTTGTCTCTGATTTAAGCGGAAGCGCAACTGAGAACTTAAGTCTTTGGTAGAGTCTAGTAGGGCAGTGTGGTGTCCGCGATTTCGGGCCACCGCAACGCGGCACAACAGCCTATTACGTGCCGCAGTAGGGCCGTGGAGTGTCCGCCATTTTTGGTAACTGATTAGAGCGGAAGCCGAACTGAGGAGTAAACGCACTGGCGTGTCGTAGTCGGACCGTGTTGCGTCCGACATGTTGGGCCGCTGCAACGCGGCACTTCAGCAGCGCGCGTGCCGCCGAAGGGCCATGGAGTGTCCGACATCTTTTTCCACTATTTAGAGCGGAAGCAGAACTGAGGAGAAAATGCACTGGCATGTAGTAGTAGGGCAGTGTAGAGTCCGATATTTTGGGCCATCGCAACACGGCACTACTGCCGTGCACGTGCCGCATTAGGGCCGGGGAGTGTTCATCATCTTTGGACACGGATTAGAGCGGAAGCCCAACTGAGGAGTAAAGCCACAGGCGTGTCGTAGTCGGGCAGTGTTGCGTCCGACATGTTGGGCAGCAGGAACTCGGCACTACAGCTTACACGTGCCGCTGAAGGGCCATGGAGTGTCCGCTATCTTTTTCCATTAGTTAGATTGGAAGCCGAACTGAGGAGAAAAGGCACTGGCGTGTAGTAGTAGGGCAGTGTAGTATCCTGTCATTTTGGCCACCACTACGCAGCACTACAGCCGCGGACGTGCCGTAGTAGGGCTATAGACTGTCCGCCATCTTTAGCCACTGATTTAAGCGGAAGCCCAACTGAGGAGCAAAGGAACAGGCGTGTCGCAGTAGGGCAGTGTAGAGTCCGCTATTTTGGGGCACCGCAACACGGCACTACAGCCGCGGACGTGCCGCAGTAGGACTATGGAATGTCCGCCATCTTTGGTAACGGATAAGAGCGGAAGCTCAACTGAGGAGTAAGGGCACAGGCGTGTCGTAGTAGGGCAGAGTAGAGTCCGATATTTTGGGCCACCGCAACGTGACACTACAGCCGTGCACGTGCGGCGGTAAGGCTATGGATTGTCCGCCAACTTTGGCCACAAATTAGAGCGGAAGCCGAACTGAAGAGTAAAGGCACTTGCGTGTCGTGGTAGGGCAGTGTATAGTCCGACATGTTGGGCCACTGCAACGCGGCACTTCAGCAGCGCACGTGCCGCCGAAGGGCCATGGAGTGTCCGACATCTTTTTCCACTATTTAGAGCGGAAGCTGAACTGAGGAGTAAAGCCACAGGCGTGTTGTAGTAGCGCAGTGTAGAGTCCGATATTCAGGGGCACCGCAATGCAGCACTACAGCCGCAGACGTGCCACAGTAGGGCCACGGAGGGTCCGCCATATTAGGCCACTGATTTAAGCGGAAGCGCAACTGAGAACTTAAGTCCTTGGTAGAGTCTAGTAGGGCAGTGTAGAGTCCGACATTTTGGGTCACCACATCGCGGCACTACAGCCGCGGACGTGCCGCAGAAGGTCTATAGACTATTCGCCATCTTTGGCCACTGATTTGAGCAGAAGTCGATTTAAGGAGTAAAGGCACTGACGTGTCGTCGTAGGGCAGTGTAGAGTCCGATATTTTTGACCACCGCAACACGGCACTACAGCCGTGATGTGCCGCATTAGGGCCGGGGAGTGTTCGCCATCTTTGGCCAGGGATTAGAGCGGAAGCCGAACAGAGGAGTAAAGGCACTGACGTGTAGTAGTAGGGCAGAGTAGAGTCCGATATTTTGGGGCAACACAACGTGGCACTTCAGCAGCGCACGTGCCGCTGAAGGGGTATGGAGTGTCCGACATCTTTTTCCACTATTAAGAGCGGAAGCCGAACTGTGGAGAAAAGGCACTGGCGTGTAGTAGTAGGGCAGTGTAGAGTCCGATTTTTGGGGGCAACGCAACGCGGCACTACAGTCGCGCATGTGCCGCAATAGGGCCATGGAGTGTCCGCCTTCTTTGGTCACTAATTTGAGCGGAAGTCGAAATGAGGAGTAAAGGCACTGGCGTGTAGAAATAGGGCAGTGTAGTTTCCTGAAATTTTGGTTCACCGCTGCCCGGCACTACACCCGCGGACGTGCCGCAGTAGGGCTATGGAATGTCCGCCATCTTTGGTAACGGATAAGAGCGGTAGATTAACTGAAGAGTAAAGGCACTTGCGTGTCGTGGTAGGGCAGTGTATAGTCCGACATTTTGGGCCACCGCACCGTGGCACTACAGTCGCGGACGTGCTGCTGTAGGGCTATGGAGTCTCCACCATCTTTGGCCACTGATTAGAGCGGAAGCTCATCTGAGGAATAAAGCCACAGGCGTGTCGTAGTAGGGCAGTGTAGAGTCCGATATTTTGGGGCAACGCAACGCGGCACAACAGCATATTACGTGCCGCAGTAGGGCCGTGGAGTGTCCGCCATTTTTGGCCACTGATTAGAGCGGAAGCCGAACTGAGGAGTAAACGCACTGGCGTGTCGTAGTCGGACAGTGTTGCGTCCGACATGTTGGGCCACTGCAACGCGGCAGTTCAGCAGCGAACGTGCCGCCGAAGGGCCATGGAGTGTCCGACATCTTTTTCCACTATTTAGAGCGGAAGCAGAACTGAGGAGAAAAGGCACTGGCGTGTAGTAGTAGGGCAGTGTAGTGTCCGCCATTTCGGGCCACCGCAACGCGGCACAACAGCCTATTACGTGCCGCAGTAGGGCCGTGGAGTGTCCGCCATTTTTGGCCACTGATTAGAGCGGAAGCCGAACTGAGGAGTAAAGGGACTGGCGTGTCGTAGTCGGACAGTGTTGCGTCCGACATGTTGGGCCGCGCTACGCGGCGCTACAGCTTACACGTGCCGCTGAAGGGCCAAGGAGTGTCCGCCATCTTTTTCCATTAGTTAGATTGGAAGCAGAACTGAGGAGAAAAGGCACTGGCGTGTAGTAGTAGGGCAGTGTAGTATCCTGCCATTTTGGCCACCACTGCTCAGCACTACAGCTGCGGACGTGCCGCAGTAGGGCTATAGACTGTCTGCCATCTTTAGCCACTGATTTAAGCGGAAGCCCAACTGAGGAATAAAGGAACAGGTGTGTCGCAGTAGGGCAGTGTAGAGTCCGCTATTTTGGGGCACCGCAACACGGCACTTCAGCCGCGGACGTGCCGCAGTAGGGCTATGGAATGTCCGCCATCTTTGGTAATGGATAAGAGCGGAAGCTCAACTGAGGAGTAAAGGCACAGGCGTGTCGTAGTAGGGCAGTGTAGAGTCCGCCATTTTAGGGAACCGCAACGCGACACTACAGCCGCGGACGTGACGCAGTAGGGCTATAGACTGTCCGCCATCTTTGGCCATTAATTAGAGCGGAAGCCAAACTGAGGAGTAAAGGCACTGACGTGTAGTAGTAGGGCAGTGTAGAGTCCGATATTTTGGGGCAACGCAACGCGGCAATAAAGCCGCGCACGTGCCGAAGAAGGGCCACGGAGGGTCCGCCATATTTGGCCACAGATTAAAGCGGAAGCGCAACTGAGAACATGTCTTTGGTAGAGTCTAGCAGGACAGTGTTGTGTCCGCCATTTTGGGCCACCGCAACGCGGCCCTACAGCCACGCACGTGCCACAGTTGGGCCGTGGAGTATCCGCCATCTTTGGCCACGGATTGTAGTGGAAGCTTAACTGAGGAGGAATGGCACTCGCGTGTCACAGTAAGGCAGTTTAGAGTCCGCCATTTTTGGGCACTGCAACGCGACACTACAGTCGCGGACGTGCCGCAGTAGGGCTATAGACTGTCCGCCATCTTTAGCCACTGATTTAAGCGGAAGCCCTACTGAGGAGTAAAGGAACAGGCGTGTCGTAGTAGGGCAGTGTAGAGTCCGATATTTTGGGGCAACGCAACGCGACACTACAGCTGCGCTCTTGCCGCAATAGGGCCATGGATGGTCCGCCATATTTGGCCTCTGATTTAAGCGGAAGCGCGACTGAGGAGTAAAGGCACTGGCGTGTCTTAGTCGGACAGTGTTGCGTCCGACATGTTGGGCCACTGCAACGCGGCACTTCAGCCGTGCAAGTGCCGCATTAGGGCCGGGGAGTGTTCGCCATCTTTGGTCCCGGATAAGAGCGGAAGCCCTGCTCAGGAGTAAAGGCATTGGCGTGTCGTAGTAGGGCAGTGTAGAGTCCTATATTTTGTTCCACCGCAACGGGGCAATAAAGCCACGCACGTGTCGCAGTAGGGCCGTGGAGTGTTCGCCATCTTTAGCCACTGATTAGAGCGGAAGCCGAACTGTGGAGTAAAGGCACTGGCGTGTAGTAGTAGGGCAGTGAAGAGTCCTATATTTTGTTCCACCGCAACGGGGCAATAAAGCCACGCACGTGTCGCAGTAGGGCCGTGGAGTGTCCGCCATGTTTGACCATTGATTCGAGCGGAAGCCGAACTGAAGAGTAAAGGCACAGGCGTGTAGTAGAAGGACAGTGTATAGTCCGATATTTTGGGCCACCGCAACGCGGCACTACAGCCGTGCACGTGCCGAAATAGGGCTGGGGAGTGTTCGCCATCTTTGGCCACGGATTAGAGCGGAAGCTCAACTGAGGAGAAAAAGCACAGGCGTTTCGTTGTAGGGCAGTGTAGAGTCCATTATTTTGGGGCACCGCAACGCGACACTACAGTCACGGACGAGCTGCTGTAGGGCTATGGAGTGTCCGCCATCTTTGGCCACTGATTAGAGCGGAAGCTCATCTGAGGAGTAAAGCCACAGGCGTGTCGTTGTAGGGCAGTGTAGAGTCCGCCATTTAGGGGCACCGCAACGTGGCACTACAGCCGCAGACGTGCCGCAGTAGGGCTATAGACTGTCCGCCATCTTTAGCCACTGATTTAAGCGGAAGCCCTACTGAGGAGTAAAGGAACAGGCGTGTCGTAGTAGGGCAGTGTAGAGTCCGATATTTTGGGGCAACGCAACGCGACACTACAGCCGCGCGCTTGCCGCAGTAGGGCCATGGAGGGTCCGCCATATTTGGCCTCTGATTTAAGCGGAAGCGCAACTGAGGAGTAAAGGCACTGGCGTGTCGTAGTCGGACAGTGTTGCGTCCGACATGTTGGGCCACTGCAACGCGGCACTTCAGCCGTGCAAGTGCCGCATTAGGGCCGGGGAGTGTTCGCCATCTTTGGTCCCGGATAAGAGCGGAAGCCCTGATGAGGAGTGAAGGCACTGGCGAGTCGTAGTAGGGCAGTGTAGAGTCCGCCATTTTGGGGCAACGCAACGCGACACTACAGCCTCGGACGTGCCGCAGTAGGGCTATAGACTGTCCGCCATCTTTTGCCATTAATTAGAGCGGAAGCCGAACTGAGGAGTAAAGGCACTGACGTGTAGTAGTAGGGCAGTGAAGAGTCCTATATTTTGTTCCACCGGAACGGGGCAATAAAGCCACGCACGTGTCGCAGTAGGGCCGTGGAGTGTTCGCCATCTTTGGCCACTGATTAGAGCGTAAGCCGAACTGTGGAGTAAAGGCACTGGCGTGTCGTAGTCGGGCAGAGTGGAGTACGCCATTTTGGGCCACCACTACGCAGCACTTCTGCCGCGGACGTGCCGCAGTAGGGCCATGGAGGGTCCGCCATATTTGGCCTCTGATTTAAGCGGAAGCGCAACTGAGAACTTAAGTCTTTGGTAGAGTCTAGTAGGGCAGTGTAGTGTCCGCCATTTCGGGCCACCGCAACGCGGCACAACAGCCTATTGCGTGCCGCAGTAGGGCCGTGGAGTGTCCGCCATTTTTGGCCACTGATTAGAGCGGAAGCCGAACTGAGGAGTAAAGGCACTGGCGTGTCGTAGTCGGACAGTGTTGCGTCCGACATGTTGGGCCACTGCAACGCGGCACTTCAGCAGCGCACGTCCGCCGAAGGGCCATGGAGTGTCCGACATCTTTTTCCACTATTTAGAGCGGAAGCAGATCTGAGGAGAAAAGGCACTGGCGTGTAGTAGTAGGGCAGTGTAGAGTCCGATATTTTGGGATATCGCAACACGGCACTACTGCCGTGCACGTGCCGCATTATGGCCGGGGAGTGTTCGCCATCTTTGGACACGGATTAGAGCGGAAACCCAACTGAGGAGTAAAGCCACAGGCGTGTCGTAGTCGGGCAGTGTTGCGTCCGACATGTTGGGCCGCGCTACGCGGCGCTACAGCTTACACGTGCCGCTGAAGGGCCATGAAGTGTCCGCCATCTTTTTCCATTAGTTAGATTGGAAGCCGAACTGAGGAGAAAAGGCACTGGCGTGTAGTAGTAGGGCAGTGTAGTATCCTGCCATTTTGGCCACCACTGCTCAGCACTACAGCTGCGGACGTGCCGCAGTAGGGCTATAGACTGTCCGCCATCTTTAGCCACTGATTTAAGCGGAAGCCCAACTGAGGAATAAAGGAACAGGTGTGTCGCAGTAGGGCAGTGTAGAGTCCGCTATTTTGGGGCACCGCAACACGGCACTTCAGCCGCGGACGTGCCGCAGTAGGGCTATGGAATGTCCGCCATCTTTGGTAATGGATAAGAGCGGAAGCTCAACTGAGGAGTAAAGGCACAGGCGTGTCGTAGTAGGGCAGTGTAGAGTCTGCCATTTTAGGGAACCGCAACGCGACACTACAGCCGCGGACGTGACGCAGTAGGGCTATAGACTGTCCGCCATCTTTGGCCATTAATTAGAGCGGAAGCCAAACTGAGGAGTAAAGGCACTGACGTGTAGTAGTAGGGCAGTGTAGAGTCCGATATTTTGGGGCAACGCAACGCGGCAATAAAGCCGCGCACGTGCCGAAGAAGGGCCACGGAGGGTCCGCCATATTTGGCCACAGATTAAAGCGGAAGCGCAACTGAGAACATGTCTTTGGTAGAGTCTAGCAGGACAGTGTTGTGTCCGCCATTTTGGGCCACCGCAACGCGGCCCTACAGCCACGCACGTGCCACAGTTGGGCCGTGGAGTATCCGCCATCTTTGGCCACGGATTGTAGTGGAAGCTTAACTGAGGAGGAATGGCACTCGCGTGTCACAGTAAGGCAGTGTAGAGTCCGCCATTTTTGGGCACTGCAACGCGACACTACAGTCGCGGACGTGCCGCAGTAGGGCTATAGACTGTCCGCCATCTTTAGCCACTGATTTAAGCGGAAGCCCTACTGAGGAGTAAAGGAACAGGCGTGTCGTAGTAGGGCAGTGTAGAGTCCGATATTTTGGGGCAACGCAACGCGACACTACAGCTGCGCTCTTGCCGCAATAGGGCCATGGATGGTCCGCCATATTTGGCCTCTGATTTAAGCGGAAGCGCAACTGAGGAGTAAAGGCACTGGCGTGTCGTAGTCGGACAGTGTTGCGTCCGACATGTTGGGCCACTGCAACGCGGCACTTCAGCCGTGCAAGTGCCGCATTAGGGTCGGGGAGTGTTCGCCATCTTTGGTCCCGGATAAGAGCGGAAGCCCTGATGAGGAGTAAAGGCACTGGCGAGTCGTAGTAGGGCAGTGTAGAGTCCGCCATTTTGGGGCAACGCAACGCGACACTACAGCCTCGGACGTGCCGCAGTAGGGCTATAGACTGTCCGCCATCTTTGGCCATTAATTAGAGCGGAAGCCGAACTGAGGAGTAAAGGCACTGACGTGTAGTAGTAGGGCAGTGAAGAGTCCTATATTTTGTTCCACCGGAACGGGGCAATAAAGCCACGCACGTGTCGCAGTAGGGCCGTGGAGTGTTCGTCATCTTTGGCCACTGATTAGAGCGTAAGCCGAACTGTGGAGTAAAGGCACTGGCGTGTCGTAGTCGGGCAGAGTGGAGTACGCCATTTTGGGTCACTACAACGCGGCACTTTAGCAGCGCACGTGCCGCTGAAGGGCCATGGAGTGTCCGACATCTTTTTCCATTAGTTAGAGTGGAAGCAGAACTGAGGAGAAAAGGCACTGGCGTGTAGTAGTAGGGCAGTGTAGTATCCAGTCATTTTGGCCACCACTACGCAGCACTACTGCCGCGGACGTGCCGCAGTAGGGCTATAGACTGTCCGCCATCTTTAGCCACTGATTTAAGCGGAAGCCCTACTGAGGAGTAAAGGAACAGGCGTGTCGTAGTAGGGCAGTGTAGAGTCCGATATTTTGGGCAACGCAAGGCGACACAACAGCCGCACGCTTGCCGCAGTAGGGCCATGGAGGGTCCGCCATATTTGGCCTCTGATTTAAGCGGAAGCGCAACTGAGAACTTAAGTCTTTGGTAGAGTCTAGTAGGGCATTGTAGTGTCCGCCATTTCGGGCCACCGCAACGCGGCACAACAGCCTATTACGTGCCGCAGTAGGGCCGTGGAGTGTCCGCCATTTTTGGCCACTGATTAGAGCGGAAGCCGAACTGAGGAGTAAAGGCAATGGCGTGTCGTAGTCGGACAGTGTTGCGTCCGACATGTTGGGCCACTGCAACGCGGCACTTCAGCAGCGCACGTCCGCCGAAGGGCCATGGAGTGTCCGACATCTTTTTCCACTATTTAGAGCGGAAGCAGATCTGAGGAGAAAAGGCACTGGCGTGTAGTAGTAGGGCAGTGTAGAGTCCGATATTTTGGGATATCGCAACACGGCACTACTGCCGTGCACGTGCCGCATTATGGCCGGGGAGTGTTCGCCATCTTTGGACACGGATTAGAGCGGAAACCCAACTGAGGAGTAAAGCCACAGGCGTGTCGTAGTCGGGCAGTGTTGCGTCCGACATGTTGGGCTGCGCTACGCGGCGCTACAGCTTACACCTGCCGCTGAAGGGCCATGGAGTGTCCGCCATCTTTTTCCATTAGTTAGATTGGAAGCCGAACTGAGGAGAAAAGGCACTGGCGTGTAGTAGTAGGGCAGTGTAGTATCCTGCCATTTTGGCCACCACTGGTCAGCACTACAGCTGCGGACGTGCCGCAGTAGGGCTATAGACTGTCCGCCATCTTTTGCCACTGATTTAAGCGGAAGCCCAACTGAGAAATAAAGGAACAGGTGTGTCGCAGTAGGGCAGTGTAGAGTCCGCTATTTTGGTGCACCGCAACACGGCACTTCAGCCACGGACGTGCCGCAGTAGGGCTATGGAATGTCCGCCATCTTTGGTAATGGATAAGAGCGGAAGCTCAACTGAGGAGTAAAGGCACAGGCGTGTCGTAGTAGGGCACTGTAGAGTCCGCCATTTTAGGGAACCGCAACGCGACACTACAGCCGCGGACGTGACGCAGTAGGGCTATAGACTGTCCGCCATCTTTGGCCATTAATTAGAGCGGAAGCCGAACTGAGGAGTAAATGCACTGACGTGTAGTAGTAGGGCAGTGTAGAGTCCGATATTTTGGGGCAACGCAACGCGGCAATAAAGCCGCGCACGTGCCGAAGAAGGGCCACGGAGGGTCCGCCATATTTGGCCACAGATTAAAGCGGAAGCGCAACTGAGAACATGTCTTTGGTAGAGTCTAGCAGGACAGTGTTGTGTCCGCCATTTTGGGCCACCGCAACACGGCCCTACAGCCACGCACGTGCCACAGTTGGGCCGTGGAGTATCCGCCATCTTTGGCCACGGATTGTAGTGGAAGCTTAACTGAGGAGTAATGGCACTCGCGTGTCACAGTAAGGCAGTGTAGAGTCCGCCATTTTTGGGCACTGCAACGCGACACTACAGTCGCGGACGTGCCGCAGTCGGGCTATAGACTGTCCGCCATCTTTAGCCACTGATTAGAGCATAAGCCGAACTGAGGAGTAAAGGCATGGGCGTATCGTAGTCGGGCAGTGTAGCGTCCGACTTGTTGGGCCACTGCAACGCGGCACTACAGCCGTGCACGTGCCTCAGTAGGTCCGGGGAGCGTTCGCCATCTTTGGAAACTGATTTGAGCTGAATCCCAACTGAGCAGTAAAGGCACTGGCATGTCGTAGTAAGGTAGTGTAGAGTCCGACATTTTGGGCCACTGCAACGTGGCACTACAGCCACGCACGTGCCGCAGAAGGGCAATAGACCGTCCGCCATCGTTAGACACTGATTAGAGCAGAAGCCGAACTGAGGAGTAAAGGCACAGGCGTGTCGTAGTCGGGCAGTGTAGCGTCCGACATGTTGGGCCACCGCAACGTGGCAATAAAGCCACGCACGTGCCGCAGAAGGGCCATGGAGGGTCCGCCATATTTGGCCATAGATTAAAGCGGAAGCGCAACTGAGAACTTAAGTTTATGGTACAGTCTAGTAGGTTAGTGTTGTGTCCACCATTTTGGGCCACCGCAACGCAGCACTACAGCCACGCGCGCGCCGAAGTAGTGCCGGGGAGTGTTCGCCATCTTTGGTCCCGGATAAGAGCGGAAGCCCTGCTGAGGAGTAAAGGCACTGGCGTGTCGTAGTAGGGCAGTGTAGAGTCCGCCATTTTGAGGCAACGCAACGCGACACTACAGCCACGGACGTGCTGCAGTAGGGCTATAGACTGTCCGCCATCTTTGGCCATTAATTAGAGCGGAAGCCGAACTGAGGAGTAAAAGCACTGACGAGTAGTAGTAGGGCAGTGAAGAGTCCTATATTTTGTTCCACCGCAACGGGGCAATAAAGCCACGCACGTGTCGCAGTAGGGCCGTGGAGTGCCCGACATCTTTTTCCATTAGTTAGAGTGGAAGCAGAACTGAGGAGAAAATGCACTGGCGTGTAGTAGTAAGGCAGTGTAGTATCCTGTCATTTTGGCCACAGCTACGCAGCACTACAGCCGCGGACGTGCCGCAGTAGGGCTATAGACTGTCCGCCATCTTTAGCCACTGATTTAAGCGGAAGCCCTACTGAGGAGTAAAGGAACAGGCGTGTCGTAGTAGGGCAGTGTAGAGTCCGATATTTTGGGGCAACGCAACGCGACACTACAGCCACGCGCTTGTCGCAGTAGGGCCATGGAGGGTCCGCCATATTTGGCCTCTGATTTAAGCGGAAGCGCAACTGAGAACTTAAGTCTTTGGTAGAGTCTAGTAGGGCAGTGTAGTGTCCGCCATTTCGGGCCACCGCAACGCGGCACAACAGCCTATTACGTGCCGCAGTAGGGCCGTGGAGTGTCTGCCATTTTCGGCCACTGATTAGAGCGGAAGCCGAACTGAGGAGTAAAGGCACTGGCGTGTCGTAGTCGGACAGTGTTGCGTCCGACATGTTGGGCATATGCAACGCGGCACTTCAGCAGCGCACGTCCGCTGAAGGGCCATTGGTTGTCCGACATCTTTTTCCACTATTTAGAGCGGAAGCAGATCTGAGGAGAAAAGGCACTGGCGTGTAGTAGTAGGGCAGTGTAGAGTCCGATATTTTGGGATATCGCAACACGGCACTACTGCCGTGCACGTGCCGCATTATGGCCGGGGAGTGTTCGCCATCTTTGGACACGGATTAGAGCGGAAACCCAACTGAGGAATAAAGCCACAGGCGTGTCGTAGTCGGGCAGTGTTGCGTCCGACATGTTGGGCCGCGCTACGCGGCGCTACAGCTTACACGTGCCGCTGAAGGGCCATGGAGTGTCCGCCATCTTTTTCCATTAGTTAGATTGGAAGCCGAACTGAGGAGAAAAGGCACTGGCGTGTAGTAGTAGGGCAGTGTAGTATCCTGCCATTTTGGCCACCTCTGCTCAGCACTACAGCTGCGGACGTGCTGCAGTAGGGCTATAGACTGTCCGCCATCTTTAGCCACTGATTTAAGCGGAAGCCCAACTGAGGAATAAAGGAACAGAAGTGTCGCAGTAGGGCAGTGTAGAGTCCGCTATTTTGGGGCACCGCAACACGGCACTTCAGCCGCGGACGTGCCGCAGTAGGGCTATGGAATGTCCGCCATCTTTGGTAATGGATAAGAGCGGAAGCTCAACTGAGGAGTAAAGGCACAGGCGTGTCGTAGTAGGGCAGTGTAGAGTCTGCCATTTTAGGGAACCGCAACGCGACACTACAGCCGCGGACGTGACGCAGTAGGGCTATAGACTGTCCGCCATCTTTGGCCATTAATTAGAGCGGAAGCCAAACTGAGGAGTAAAGGCACTGACGTGTAGTAGTAGGGCAGTGTAGAGTCCGATATTTTGGGGCAACGCAACGCGGCAATAAAGCCGCGCACGTGCCGAAGAAGGGCCACGGAGGGTCCGCCATATTTGGCCACAGATTAAAGCGGAAGCGCAACTGAGAACATGTCTTTGGTAGAGTCTAGCAGGACAGTGTTGTGTCCGCCATTTTGGGCTACCGCAACGCGGCCCTACAGTCACGCACGTGCCACAGTTGGGCCGTGGAGTATCCGCCATCTTTGGCCACGGATTGTAGTGGAAGCTTAACTGAGGAGGAATGGCACTCGCGTGTCACAGTAAGGCAGTGTAGAGTCCGCCATTTTTGGGCACTGCAACGCGACACTACAGTCGCGGACGTGCCGCAGTAGGGCTATAGACTGTCCGCCATCTTTAGCCACTGATTTAAGCGGAAGCCCTACTGAGGAGTAAAGGAACAGGCGTGTCGTAGTAGGGCAGTGTAGAGTCCGATATTTTGGGGCAACGCAACGCGACACTACAGCTGCGCTCTTGCCGCAATAGGGCTATGGATGGTCCGCCATATTTGGCCTCTGATTTAAGCGGAAGCGCAACTGAGGAGTAAAGGCACTGGCGTGTCGTAGTCGGACAGTGTTGCGTCCGACATGTTGGGCCACTGCAACGCGGCACTTCAGCCGTGCAAGTGCCGCATTAGGGCCGGGGAGTGTTCGCCATCTTTGGTCCCGGATAAGAGCGGAAGCCCTGATGAGGAGTAAAGGCACTGGCGAGTCGTAGTAGGGCAGTGTAGAGTCCGCCATTTTGGGGCAACGCAACGCGACACTACAGCCTCGGACGTGCCGCAGTAGGGCTATAGACTGTCCGCCATCTTTGGCCATTAATTAGAGCGGAAGCCGAACTGAGGAGTAAAGGCACTGACGTGTAGTAGTCGGGCAGAGTGGAGTACGCCATTTTGGGCCACTACAACGCGGCACTTTAGCAGCGCACGTGCCGCTGAAGGGCCATGGAGTGTCCGACATCTTTTTCCATTAGTTAGAGTGGAAGCAGAACTGAGGAGAAAAGGCACTGGCGTGTAGTAGTAGGGCAGTGTAGTATCCAGTCATTTTGGCCACCACTACGCAGCACTACTGCCGCGGACGTGCCGCAGTAGGGCTATAGACTGTCCGCCATCTTTAGCCACTGATTTAAGCGGAAGCCCTACTGAGGAGTAAAGGAACAGGCGTGTCGTAGTAGGGCAGTGTAGAGTCCGATATTTTGGGCAACGCAAGGCGACACAACAGCCGCGCGCTTGCCGCAGTAGGGCCATGGAGGGTCCGCCATATTTGGCCTCTGATTTAAGCGGAAGCGCAACTGAGAACTTAAGTCTTTGGTAGAGTCTAGTAGGGCATTGTAGTGTCCGCCATTTCGGGCCACCGCAACGCGGCACAACAGCCTATTACGTGCCGCAGTAGGGCCGTGGAGTGTCCGCCATTTTTGGCCACTGATTAGAGCGGAAGCCGAACTGAGGAGTAAAGGCACTGGCGTGTCGTAGTCGGACAGTGTTGCGTCCGACATGTTGGGCCACTGCAACGCGGCACTTCAGCAGCGCACGTCCGCCGAAGGGCCATGGAGTGTCCGACATCTTTTTCCACTATTTAGAGCGGAAGCAGATCTGAGGAGAAAAGGCACTGGCGTGTAGTAGTAGGGCAGTGTAGAGTCCGATATTTTGGGATATCGCAACACGGCACTACTGCCGTGCACGTGCCGCATTATGGCCGGGGAGTGTTTGCCATCTTTGGACACGGATTAGAGCGGAAACCCAACTGAGGAGTAAAGCCACAGGCGTGTCGTAGTCGGGCAGTGTTGCGTCCGACATGTTGGGCTGCGCTACACGGCGCTACAGCTTACACGTGCCGCTGAAGGGCCATGGAGTGTCCGCCATCTTTTTCCATTAGTTAGATTGGAAGCCGAACTGAGGAGAAAAGGCACTGGCGTGTAGTAGTAGGGCAGTGTAGTATCCTGCCATTTTGGCCACCACTGCTCAGCACTACAGCTGCGGACGTGCCGCAGTAGGGCTATAGACTGTCCGCCATCTTTAGCCACTGATTTAAGCGGAAGCCCAACTGAGAAATAAAGGAACAGGTGTGTCGCAGTAGGGCAGTGTAGAGTCCGCTATTTTGGGGCACCGCAACACGGCACTTCAGCCGCGGACGTGCCGCAGTAGGGCTATGGAATGTCCGCCATCTTTGGTAATGGATAAGAGCGGAAGCTCAACTGAGGAGTAAAGGCACAGGCGTGTCGTAGTAGGGCAGTGTAGAGTCTGCCATTTTAGGGAACCGCAACGCGACACTACAGCCGCGGACGTGACGCAGTAGGGCTATAGACTGTCCGCCATCTTTGGCCATTAATTAGAGCGGAAGCCAAACTGAGGAGTAAAGGCACTGACGTGTAGTAGTAGGGCAGTGTAGAGTCCGATATTTTGGGGCAACGCAACGCGGCAATAAAGCCGCGCACGTGCCGAAGAAGGGCCACGGAGGGTCCGCCATATTTGGCCACAGATTAAAGCGGAAGCGCAACTGAGAACATGTCTTTGGTAGAGTCTAGCAGGACAGTGTTGTGTCCGCCATTTTGGGCTACCGCAACGCGGCCCTACAGTCACGCACGTGCCACAGTTGGGCCGTGGAGTATCCGCCATCTTTGGCCACGGATTGTAGTGGAAGCTTAACTGAGGAGGAATGGCACTCGCGTGTCACAGTAAGGCAGTGTAGAGTCCGCCATTTTTGGGCACTGCAACGCGACACTACAGTCGCGGACGTGCCGCAGTAGGGCTATAGACTGTCCGCCATCTTTAGCCACTGATTTAAGCGGAAGCCCTACTGAGGAGTAAAGGAACAGGCGTGTCGTAGTAGGGCAGTGTAGAGTCCGATATTTTGGGGCAACGCAACGCGACACTACAGCTGCGCTCTTGCCGCAATAGGGCTATGGATGGTCCGCCATATTTGGCCTCTGATTTAAGCGGAAGCGCAACTGAGGAGTAAAGGCACTGGCGTGTCGTAGTCGGACAGTGTTGCGTCCGACATGTTGGGCCACTGCAACGCGGCACTTCAGCCGTGCAAGTGCCGCATTAGGGCCGGGGAGTGTTCGCCATCTTTGGTCCCGGATAAGAGCGGAAGCCCTGATGAGGAGTAAAGGCACTGGCGAGTCGTAGTAGGGCAGTGTAGAGTCCGCCATTTTGGGGCAACGCAACGCGACACTACAGCCTCGGACGTGCCGCAGTAGGGCTATAGACTGTCCGCCATCTTTGGCCATTAATTAGAGCGGAAGCCGAACTGAGGAGTAAAGGCACTGACGTGTAGTAGTCGGGCAGAGTGGAGTACGCCATTTTGGGCCACTACAACGCGGCACTTTAGCAGCGCACGTGCCGCTGAAGGGCCATGGAGTGTCCGACATCTTTTTCCATTAGTTAGAGTGGAAGCAGAACTGAGGAGAAAAGGCACTGGCGTGTAGTAGTAGGGCAGTGTAGTATCCAGTCATTTTGGCCACCACTACGCAGCACTACTGCCGCGGACGTGCCGCAGTAGGGCTATAGACTGTCCGCCATCTTTAGCCACTGATTTAAGCGGAAGCCCTACTGAGGAGTAAAGGAACAGGCGTGTCGTAGTAGGGCAGTGTAGAGTCCGATATTTTGGGCAACGCAAGGCGACACAACAGCCGCGCGCTTGCCGCAGTAGGGCCATGGAGGGTCCGCCATATTTGGCCTCTGATTTAAGCGGAAGCGCAACTGAGAACTTAAGTCTTTGGTAGAGTCTAGTAGGGCATTGTAGTGTCCGCCATTTCGGGCCACCGCAACGCGGCACAACAGCCTATTACGTGCCGCAGTAGGGCCGTGGAGTGTCCGCCATTTTTGGCCACTGATTAGAGCGGAAGCCGAACTGAGGAGTAAAGGCACTGGCGTGTCGTAGTCGGACAGTGTTGCGTCCGACATGTTGGGCCACTGCAACGCGGCACTTCAGCAGCGCACGTCCGCCGAAGGGCCATGGAGTGTCCGACATCTTTTTCCACTATTTAGAGCGGAAGCAGATCTGAGGAGAAAAGGCACTGGCGTGTAGTAGTAGGGCAGTGTAGAGTCCGATATTTTGGGATATCGCAACACGGCACTACTGCCGTGCACGTGCCGCATTATGGCCGGGGAGTGTTTGCCATCTTTGGACACGGATTAGAGCGGAAACCCAACTGAGGAGTAAAGCCACAGGCGTGTCGTAGTCGGGCAGTGTTGCGTCCGACATGTTGGGCTGCGCTACACGGCGCTACAGCTTACACGTGCCGCTGAAGGGCCATGGAGTGTCCGCCATCTTTTTCCATTAGTTAGATTGGAAGCCGAACTGAGGAGAAAAGGCACTGGCGTGTAGTAGTAGGGCAGTGTAGTATCCTGCCATTTTGGCCACCACTGCTCAGCACTACAGCTGCGGACGTGCCGCAGTAGGGCTATAGACTGTCCGCCATCTTTAGCCACTGATTTAAGCGGAAGCCCAACTGAGAAATAAAGGAACAGGTGTGTCGCAGTAGGGCAGTGTAGAGTCCGCTATTTTGGGGCACCGCAACACGGCACTTCAGCCGCGGACGTGCCGCAGTAGGGCTATGGAATGTCCGCCATCTTTGGTAATGGATAAGAGCGGAAGCTCAACTGAGGAGTAAAGGCACTGACGTGTAGTAGTAGGGCAGTGTAGAGTCCGATATTTTGGGGCAACGCAACGCGGCAATAAAGCCGCGCACGTGCTGAAGAAGGGCCACGGAGGGTCCGCCATATTTGGCCACAGATTAAAGCGGAAGCGCAACTGAGAACATGTCTTTGGTAGAGTCTAGCAGGACAGTGTTGTGTCCGCCATTTTGGGCCACCGCAACGCGGCCCTACAGCCACGCACGTGCCACAGTTGGGCCGTAAAGTATCCGCCATCTTTGGCCACGGATTGTAGTGGAAGCTTAACTGAGGAGTAAAGGCACTCGCGTGTCACAGTAAGGCAGTGTAGATTCCGCCATTTTTGGGCACTGCAACGCGACACTACAGTCGCGGACGTGCCGCAGTAGGGCTATAGACTGTCCGCCATCTTTAGCCACTGATTAGAGCATAAGCCGAACTGAGGAGTAAAGGCACGGGCGTATCGTAGTCGGGCAGTAAAGCGTCCGACTTGTTGGGCCACTGCAACGCGGCACTACAGCCGTGCACGTGCCGCAGTAGGTCCGGGGAGCGTTCGCCATCTTTGGAAACTGATTTGAGCTGAATCCCAACTGAGCAGTAAAGGCACTGGCATGTCGTAGTAAGGTAGTGTAGAGTCCGACATTTTGGGCCACTGCAACGTGGCACTACAGCCACGCACGTGCCGCAGAAGGGCCGTGGAGTGTCCGCCATCTTTATCCACTGATTAGAGCGGAATCCCAACTGAGGAGTAAAGGCACTGGCGTGCCGTAGTAAGCCAGTGTAGAGTCCGACATTTTGGGCCACTGCAACGTGGCACTACAGCCACACACGTGCCGCAGTAGGGCAATAGACCGTCCGCCATCGTTAGACACTGATTAGAGCAGAAGCCGAACTGAGGAGTAAAGGCACAGGCGTGTCGTAGTCGGGCAGTGTAGCGTCCGACATGTTGGGCCACCGCAACGCGGCAATAAAGCCACGCACGTGCCGCAGAAGGGCCATGGAGGGTCCGCCATATTTGGCCATAGATTAAAACGGAAGCGCAACTGAGAACTTAAGTTTATGGTACAGTCTAGTAGGTTAGTGTTGTGTCCACCATTTTGGGCCACCGCAACGCAGCACTACAGCCACGCGCGCGCCGAAGTAGTGCCGGGGAGTGTTCGCCATCTTTGGTCCCGGATAAGAGCGGAAGCCCTGCTGAGGAGTAAAGGCACTGGCGTGTCGTAGTAGGGCAGTGTAGAGTCCGCCATTTTGAGGCAACGCAACGCGACACTACAGCCACGGACGTGCTGCAGTAGGGCTATAGACTGTCCGCCATCTTTGGCCATTAATTAGAGCGGAAGCCGAACTGAGGAGTAAAAGCACTGACGAGTAGTAGTAGGGCAGTGAAGAGTCCTATATTTTGTTCCACCGCAACGGGGCAATAAAGCCACGCACGTGTCGCAGTAGGGCCGTGGAGTGCCCGACATCTTTTTCCATTAGTTAGAGTGGAAGCAGAACTGAGGAGAAAATGCACTGGCGTGTAGTAGTAAGGCAGTGTAGTATCCTGTCATTTTGGCCACAGCTACGCAGCACTACAGCCGCGGACGTGCCGCAGTAGGGCTATAGACTGTCCGCCATCTTTAGCCACTGATTTAAGCGGAAGCCCTACTGAGGAGTAAAGGAACAGGCGTGTCGTAGTAGGGCAGTGTAGAGTCCGATATTTTGGGGCAACGCAACGCGACACTACAGCCACGCGCTTGTCGCAGTAGGGCCATGGAGGGTCCGCCATATTTGGCCTCTGATTTAAGCGGAAGCGCAACTGAGAACTTAAGTCTTTGGTAGAGTCTAGTAGGGCAGTGTAGTGTCCGCCATTTCGGGCCACCGCAACGCGGCACAACAGCCTATTACGTGCCGCAGTAGGGCCGTGGAGTGTCTGCCATTTTCGGCCACTGATTAGAGCGGAAGCCGAACTGAGGAGTAAAGGCACTGGCGTGTCGTAGTCGGACAGTGTTGCGTCCGACATGTTGGGCATATGCAACGCGGCACTTCAGCAGCGCACGTCCGCTGAAGGGCCATTGGTTGTCCGACATCTTTTTCCACTATTTAGAGCGGAAGCAGATCTGAGGAGAAAAGGCACTGGCGTGTAGTAGTAGGGCAGTGTAGAGTCCGATATTTTGGGATATCGCAACACGGCACTACTGCCGTGCACGTGCCGCATTATGGCCGGGGAGTGTTCGCCATCTTTGGACACGGATTAGAGCGGAAACCCAACTGAGGAATAAAGCCACAGGCGTGTCGTAGTCGGGCAGTGTTGCGTCCGACATGTTGGGCCGCGCTACGCGGCGCTACAGCTTACACGTGCCGCTGAAGGGCCATGGAGTGTCCGCCATCTTTTTCCATTAGTTAGATTGGAAGCCGAACTGAGGAGAAAAGGCACTGGCGTGTAGTAGTAGGGCAGTGTAGTATCCTGCCATTTTGGCCACCTCTGCTCAG
Organism: Parasteatoda tepidariorum; assembly: GCF_982258835.1. Lineage (NCBI taxonomy): Eukaryota > Metazoa > Arthropoda > Arachnida > Araneae > Theridiidae > Parasteatoda > Parasteatoda tepidariorum. The sequence goes on from NW_028257370.1 coordinate 1,890,204, forward strand.
CACTACAGCTGCGGACGTGCTGCAGTAGGGCTATAGACTGTCCGCCATCTTTAGCCACTGATTTAAGCGGAAGCCCAACTGAGGAATAAAGGAACAGAAGTGTCGCAGTAGGGCAGTGTAGAGTCCGCTATTTTGGGGCACCGCAACACGGCACTTCAGCCGCGGACGTGCCGCAGTAGGGCTATGGAATGTCCGCCATCTTTGGTAATGGATAAGAGCGGAAGCTCAACTGAGGAGTAAAGGCACAGGCGTGTCGTAGTAGGGCAGTGTAGAGTCTGCCATTTTAGGGAACCGCAACGCGACACTACAGCCGCGGACGTGACGCAGTAGGGCTATAGACTGTCCGCCATCTTTGGCCATTAATTAGAGCGGAAGCCAAACTGAGGAGTAAAGGCACTGACGTGTAGTAGTAGGGCAGTGTAGAGTCCGATATTTTGGGGCAACGCAACGCGGCAATAAAGCCGCGCACGTGCCGAAGAAGGGCCACGGAGGGTCCGCCATATTTGTCCACAGATTAAAGCGGAAGCGCAACTGAGAACATGTCTTTGGTAGAGTCTAGCAGGACAGTGTTGTGTCCGCCATTTTGGGCTACCGCAACGCGGCCCTACAGTCACGCACGTGCCACAGTTGGGCCGTGGAGTATCCGCCATCTTTGGCCACGGATTGTAGTGGAAGCTTAACTGAGGAGGAATGGCACTCGCGTGTCACAGTAAGGCAGTGTAGAGTCCGCCATTTTTGGGCACTGCAACGCGACACTACAGTCGCGGACGTGCCGCAGTAGGGCTATAGACTGTCCGCCATCTTTAGCCACTGATTTAAGCGGAAGCCCTACTGAGGAGTAAAGGAACAGGCGTGTCGTAGTAGGGCAGTGTAGAGTCCGATATTTTGGGGCAACGCAACGCGACACTACAGCTGCGCTCTTGCCGCAATAGGGCTATGGATGGTCCGCCATATTTGGCCTCTGATTTAAGCGGAAGCGCAACTGAGGAGTAAAGGCACTGGCGTGTCGTAGTCGGACAGTGTTGCGTCCGACATGTTGGGCCACTGCAACGCGGCACTTCAGCCGTGCAAGTGCCGCATTAGGGCCGGGGAGTGTTCGCCATCTTTGGTCCCGGATAAGAGCGGAAGCCCTGATGAGGAGTAAAGGCACTGGCGAGTCGTAGTAGGGCAGTGTAGAGTCCGCCATTTTGGGGCAACGCAACGCGACACTACAGCCTCCGACGTGCCGCAGTAGGGCTATAGACTGTCCGCCATCTTTGGCCATTAATTAGAGCGGAAGCCGAACTGAGGAGTAAAGGCACTGACGTGTAGTAGTCGGGCAGAGTGGAGTACGCCATTTTGGGCCACTACAACGCGGCACTTTAGCAGCGCACGTGCCGCTGAAGGGCCATGGAGTGTCCGACATCTTTTTCCATTAGTTAGAGTGGAAGCAGAACTGAGGAGAAAAGGCACTGGCGTGTAGTAGTAGGGCAGTGTAGTATCCAGTCATTTTGGCCACCACTACGCAGCACTACTGCCGCGGACGTGCCGCAGTAGGGCTATAGACTGTCCGCCATCTTTAGCCACTGATTTAAGCGGAAGCCCTACTGAGGAGTAAAGGAACAGGCGTGTCGTAGTAGGGCAGTGTAGAGTCCGATATTTTGGGCAACGCAAGGCGACACAACAGCCGCGCGCTTGCCGCAGTAGGGCCATGGAGGGTCCGCCATATTTGGCCTCTGATTTAAGCGGAAGCGCAACTGAGAACTTAAGTCTTTGGTAGAGTCTAGTAGGGCATTGTAGTGTCCGCCATTTCGGGCCACCGCAACGCGGCACAACAGCCTATTACGTGCCGCAGTAGGGCCGTGGAGTGTCCGCCATTTTTGGCCACTGATTAGAGCGGAAGCCGAACTGAGGAGTAAAGGCACTGGCGTGTCGTAGTCGGACAGTGTTGCGTCCGACATGTTGGGCCACTGCAACGCGGCACTTCAGCAGCGCACGTCCGCCGAAGGGCCATGGAGTGTCCGACATCTTTTTCCACTATTTAGAGCGGAAGCAGATCTGAGGAGAAAAGGCACTGGCGTGTAGTAGTAGGGCAGTGTAGAGTCCGATATTTTGGGATATCGCAACACGGCACTACTGCCGTGCACGTGCCGCATTATGGCCGGGGAGTGTTTGCCATCTTTGGACACGGATTAGAGCGGAAACCCAACTGAGGAGTAAAGCCACAGGCGTGTCGTAGTCGGGCAGTGTTGCGTCCGACATGTTGGGCTGCGCTACACGGCGCTACAGCTTACACGTGCCGCTGAAGGGCCATGGAGTGTCCGCCATCTTTTTCCATTAGTTAGATTGGAAGCCGAACTGAGGAGAAAAGGCACTGGCGTGTAGTAGTAGGGCAGTGTTGCAATTTTGGGGCAACGCAACGCGGCAATAAAGCCGCGCACGTGCTGAAGAAGGGCCACGGAGGGTCCGCCATATTTGGCCACAGATTAAAGCGGAAGCGCAACTGAGAACATGTCTTTGGTAGAGTCTAGCAGGACAGTGTTGTGTCCGCCATTTTGGGCCACCGCAACGCGGCCCTACAGCCACGCACGTGCCACAGTTGGGCCGTAAAGTATCCGCCATCTTTGGCCACGGATTGTAGTGGAAGCTTAACTGAGGAGTAAAGGCACTCGCGTGTCACAGTAAGGCAGTGTAGATTCCGCCATTTTTGGGCACTGCAACGCGACACTACAGTCGCGGACGTGCCGCAGTAGGGCTATAGACTGTCCGCCATCTTTAGCCACTGATTAGAGCATAAGCCGAACTGAGGAGTAAAGGCACGGGCGTATCGTAGTCGGGCAGTAAAGCGTCCGACTTGTTGGGCCACTGCAACGCGGCACTACAGCCGTGCACGTGCCGCAGTAGGTCCGGGGAGCGTTCGCCATCTTTGGAAACTGATTTGAGCTGAATCCCAACTGAGCAGTAAAGGCACTGGCATGTCGTAGTAAGGTAGTGTAGAGTCCGACATTTTGGGCCACTGCAACGTGGCACTACAGCCACGCACGTGCCGCAGAAGGGCCGTGGAGTGTCCGCCATCTTTATCCACTGATTAGAGCGGAATCCCAACTGAGGAGTAAAGGCACTGGCGTGCCGTAGTAAGCCAGTGTAGAGTCCGACATTTTGGGCCACTGCAACGTGGCACTACAGCCACACACGTGCCGCAGTAGGGCAATAGACCGTCCGCCATCGTTAGACACTGATTAGAGCAGAAGCCGAACTGAGGAGTAAAGGCACAGGCGTGTCGTAGTCGGGCAGTGTAGCGTACGACATGTTGGGCCACCGCAACGCGGCAATAAAGCCACGCACGTGCCGCAGAAGGGCCATGGAGGGTCCGCCATATTTGGCCATAGATTAAAGCGGAAGCGCAACTGAGAACTTAAGTTTATGGTACAGTCTAGTAGGGTAGTGTTGTGTCCACCATTTTGGGCCACCGCAACGCAGCACTACAGCCACGCGCGCGCCGAAGTAGTGCCGGGGAGTGTTCGCCATCTTTGGTCCCGGATAAGAGCGGAAACCCTGCTGAGGAGTAAAGGCACTGGCGTGTCGTAGTAGGGCAGTGTAGAGTCCGCCATTTTGAGGCAACGCAACGCGACACTACAGCCACGGACGTGCCGCAGAAGGGCTATAGACTGTCCGCCATCTTTGGCCATTAATTAGAGCGGATGCCGAACTGAGGAGTAAAAGCACTGACGTGTAGTAGTAGGGCAGTGAAGAGTCCTATATTTTGTTCCACCGCAACGGGGCAATAAAGCCACGCACGTGTCGCAGTAGGGCCGTGGAGTGTCCGCCATCTTTGGCCACTGATTAGAGCGGAAGCCGAACTGTGGAGTAAAGGCACTGGCGTGTCGTAGTCGGGCAGTGTAGAGTACGCCATTTTGGGCCACTGCAACGCGGCACTTTAGCAGCGCACGCGCCGCTGAAGGGCCATGGAGTGTCCGACATCTTTTTCCATTAGTTAGAGTGGAAGCCGAACTGAGGAGAAAAGGCACAGGCGTGCAGTAGTAGGGCAGTGTAGTATCCTGTCATTTTGGCCACCACTACGCAGCACTACAGCCGCGGACGTGCCGCAGTAGGGCTATAGACTGTCTGCCATCTTTAGCCACTGATTGAAGCGGAAGCCCTACTGAGGAGTAAAGGAACAGACGTATCGTAGTAGGGCAGTGTAGAGTCCGATATTTTGGGGCAACGCAACGCGACACTACAGCCGCGCTTGGCGCAATAGGGCCATGGAGGGTCCGCCATATTTGGCCTCTGATTTAAGCGGAAGCGCAACTGAGAACTTAAGTCTTTGGTAGAGTCTAGTAGGGCAGTGTGGTGTCCGCCATTTCGGACCACCGCAACGCGGCACAACAGCCTATTACGTGCCGCAGTAGGGCCGTGGAGTGTCCGCCATTTTTGACCACTGATTAGAGCGGAAGCCGAACTGAGGAGTAAACGCACTGGCGTGTCGTAGTCGGACAGTGTTGCGTCCGACATGTTGGGCCACTGCAACGCGGCACTTCAGCAGCGCACGTGCCGCCGAAGGGCCATGGAGTGTCCGACATCTTTTTCCACTATTTAGAGCGGAAGCAGAAGTGAGGAGAAAAGGCACTGGCGTGTAGTAGTAGGGCAGTGTAGAGTCCGATATTTTGGGCCATCGCAACACGGCACTACTGCCGTGCACGTGCCGCATTAGGGCCGGGGAGTGTTCAACATCTTTGGACACGGATTAGAGCTGAAGCCCAACTGAGGAGTAAAGCCACAGGCGTGTCGTAGTCGGGCAGTGTTGCGTCCGACATGTTGGGCCGCAGCAACGCGGCACTACAGCTTACACGTGCCGCTGAAGGGCCATGGAAAGTCCGCCATCTTTTTCCAATAGTTAGATTGGAAGCCGAACTGAGGAGAAAAGGCACTGGCGTGTAGTAGTAGGGCAGTGTAGTATCCTGCCTTTTTGGCCACCACTGCTCAGCACTACAGCCGCGGACGTGCAGCAGTAGGGCTATAGACTGTCCGCCATCTTTAGCCACTGATTTAAGCAGAAGCCCAACTGAGGAGTAAAGGAACAGGCGTGTCGCAGTAGGGCAGTGTAGAGTCCGCTATTTTGGGGCACCGCAACACGGCACTACAGCCTCGGACGTGCCGCAGTAGGACTATGGAATGTCCGCCATCTTTGGTAACGGATAAGAGCGGAAGCTCAACTGAGGAGTAAAGGCACAGGCGTGTCGTAGTAGGGCAGAGTTGAGTCCAATATTTTGGGCCACCGCAACGTGACACTATAGCCGTGCACGTGCCGCGGTAAGGCTATGGAGTGTCCACCATCTTTGACCACTGATTAGAGCGGAAGCTCATCTGAGGAGTAAAGCCACTGGCGTGTCGTAGTAGGTCAGTTTAGAGTCCGCCATTTAGGGGCACCGCAACGCGGCACTACAGCCGCAGACGTGCCGCAGTAGGGCCACGGAGGGTCAGCCATATTAGGCCACTGATTTAAGCGGAAGCGCAACTGAGAACTTAAGTCTTTGGTAGAGTCTAGTAGGGCAGTGTAGAGTCCGACATTTTGGGTCACCGCATCGCGGCACTACAGCCGCGGACGTGCTGCAGTAGGGCCATGGAGGGTCCGCCATATTTGGCCACTGATTTAAGCGAAAGCCCAACTGAGGAGTAAAGGAACAGGCGTGTCGTAGTAGGGCAGTGAAGTATCCGCCATTTTGGGGCACCGCAACGCGGCACTACAGCCGCGGACATGCCGCAGAAGGTCTATAGACTATTCGCCATCTTTGGCCACTGATTTGAGCGGAAGTCGATTTAAGGAGTAAAGGCACTGACGTGTCGTCGTAGGGCAGTGTAGAGTCCGATATTTTTGGCCACCACTGCTCAGCACTACAGCCGCGGACGTGCCGCAGTAGCGCTACAGACTGTCCGCCACCTTTAGTCACTGATTTAAGCGGAAGCCCAACTGAGGAGTAAAGGAACAGGCGTGTCGCAGTAGGGCAGTGTAGAGTCCGCTATTTTGGGGAACCGCAACACGGCACTACAGCCGCGGACGTGCCGCAGTAGGGCAATGGAATGCCCGCCATCTTTGGTAACGGATAAGAGCGGAAACTCAACTGAGGAGTACAGGCACAGGCGTTTCGTAGTAGGGCTGAGTAGAGTCCGATATTTTGGGCCACCGCAACGTGACACTACAGCCGTGCACGTGCCGCGGTAAGGCTATGGATTGTCCGCCAACTTTGGCCACAAATTAGAGCGGAAGCCGAACTGAAGAGTAAAGACACTTGCGTGTCGTGGTAGGGCAGTGTATAGTCCGACATTTTGGGCCACCGCACCGCGGCACTACAGCTGCGGACGTGCTGCAGTAGGGCCATGGAGGGTCCGCCATATTTGGCCACTGATTTAAGCGAAAGCCGAACTGAGGAGTAAAGGAACAGGCGTGTCGTAGTAGGGCAGTGAAGTGTCCGCCATTTTGGGGCACCGCAACGCGGCACTACAGCCGCGGACGTGTCGCAGAAGGTCTATAGACTATTCGCCATTTTTGGCCACTGATTTGAGCGGAAGTCGATTTAAGGAGTAAAGGCACTGACGTGTCGTCGTAGGGCAGAGTAGAGTCCTATATTTTGGGCCACCGCAACACGGCACTACAGCCGTGATGTGCCGCATTAGGGCCGGGTAGTGTTCGCCATCTTTGGCCAGGTATTAGAGCGGAAGCCGAACTGAGGAGTAAAGGCACTGACGTGTAGTAGTAGGGCAGAGTAGAGTCCGATATTTTGGGGCAACACAACGTGGCACTTCAGCTTACACGTGCCGCAGAAGGGCCACGGAGTGTCCGCCATCTTTTTCCATTAGTTAGATTGGAAGCTGAACTGAGGAGAAAAGGCACTGGCGTGTAGTAGTTTGGCAGTGTAGTATCCTGCCATTTTAGCCACCACTGCTCAGCACTACAGCCGCGGACGTGCCGCAGTAGGGCTATAGACTGTCCGCCATCTTTAGCCACTGATTTAAGCGGAAGCCCAACTGAGGAGTAAAGGAACAGGCGTGTCGCAGTAGGGCAGTGTAGAGTCCGCTATTTTGGGGCACCGCAACACGGCACTACAGCCGCGGACGTGCCGCAGTAGGGCTATGGAATGTCCGCCATCTTTGGTAACGGATAAGAGCGGAAGCTCAACTGAGGAGTAAAGGCACAGGCGTGTCGTAGTAGGGCAGTGTAGAGTCCGCCATTTTAGGGCACCGCAACGCGACACTACTGCCGCGGACGTGACGCAGTAGGGCTATAGACTGTCCGCCATCTTTGGCCACTAATATGAGCGGAAGCCGAACTGAAGAGTAAAGGCGCTCGCGTGTAGTAGTAGGGCAGTGTATAGTCCGATATTTTGAGCCACCGCACCGCGGCACTACAGTCGCGGACGTGCTGCTGTAGGGCTATGGAGTGTCCACCATCTTTGGTCACTGATTAGAGCGGAAACTCATCTGAGGAGTAAAGCCACAGGCGTGTCGTAGTAGGGCAGTGTAGAGTCCGCCATTTAGGGGCACCGCAACGCGGCACTACAGCCGCAGACGTGCCACAGTAGGGACACGGAGGGTCCGCCATATTAGGCCACTGATTTAAGCGGAAGCGCAACTGAGAACTTAAGTCTCTGGTAGAGTCTAGTAGGGCAGTGTAGAGTCCGACATTTTGGGTCACCGCATCGCGGCACTACTGCCGTGCACGTGCCGCATTAGGGCCGGGGAGTGTTCATCATCTTTGGACACGGATTAGAGCGGAAGCCCAACTGAGGAGTAAAGCCACAGGCGTGTCGTAGTAGGGCAGTGTAGAGTCCGCTATTTAGGGGCACCGCAACGCGGCACTACAGCCGCAGACGTGCCACAGTAGGGCCATGGAGGGTCCGCCATATTAGGCCACTGATTTAAGCGGAAGCGCAACTGAGAACTTAAGTCTTTGGTAGAGTCTAGTAGGGCAGTGTGGTGTCCGCCATTTCGGGCCACCGCAACGCGGCACAACAGCCTATTACGTGCCGCAGTAGGGCCGTGGAGTGTCCGCCATTTTTGACCACTGATTAGAGCGGAAGCCGAACTGAGGAGTAAACGCACTGGCGTGTCGTAGTCGGACAGTGTTGCGTCCGACATGTTGGGCCACTGCAACGCGGCACTTCAGCAGCGCACGTGCCGCCGAAGGGCCATGGAGTGTCCGACATCTTTTTCCACTATTTAGAGCGGAAGCAGAAGTGAGGAGAAAAGGCACTGGCGTGTAGTAGTAGGGCAGTGTAGAGTCCGATATTTTGGGCCATCGCAACACGGCACTACTGCCGTGCACGTGCCGCATTAGGGCCGGGGAGTGTTCAACATCTTTGGACACGGATTAGAGCTGAAGTCCAACTGTGGAGTAAAGCCACAGGCGTGTCGTAGTCGGGCAGTGTTGCGTCCGACATGTTGGGCCGCAGCAACGCGGCACTACAGCTTACACGTGCCGCTGAAGGGCCATGGAAAGTCCGCCATCTTTTTCCAATAGTTAGATTGGAAGCCGAACTGAGGAGAAAAGGCACTGGCGTGTAGTAGTAGGGCAGTGTAGTATCCTGCCATTTTGGCCACCACTGCTCAGCACTACAGCCGCAGACGTGCCGCAGTACGGCCACGGAGGGTCCGCCATATTAGGCCTCTGATTTAAGCGGAAGCGCAACTGAGAACTTAAGTCTTTGGTAGAGTCTAGTAGGGCAGTGTAGAGTCCGACATTTTGGGTCACCGCATCGCGGCACTACAGCCGCGGACGTGCTGCAGTAGGGCCATGGAGGGTCCGCCATATTTGGCCACTGATGTAAGCGAAAGCCCAACTGAGGAGTAAAGGAACAGGCGTGTCGTAGTAGGGCAGTGAAGTATCCGCCATTTTGGGGCACCGCAACGCGGCACTACAGCCGCGGACATGCCGCAGAAGGTCTATAGACTATTCGCCATCTTTGGCCACTGATTTGAGCGGAAGTCGATTTAAGGAGTAAAGGCACTGACGTGTCGTCGTAGGGCAGTGTAGAGTCCGATATTTTTGGCCACCACTGCTCAGCACTACAGCCGCGGACGTGCCGCAGTAGCGCTACAGACTGTCCGCCACCTTTAGTCACTGATTTAAGCGGAAGCCCAACTGAGGAGTAAAGGAACAGGCGTGTCGCAGAAGGGCAGTGTAGAGTCCGCTATTTTGGGGAACCGCAACACGGCACTACAGCCGCGGACGTGCCGCAGTAGGGCAATGGAATGCCCGCCATCTTTGGTAACGGATAAGAGCGGAAACTCAACTGAGGAGTACAGGCACAGGCGTGTCGTAGTAGGGCTGAGTAGAGTCCGATATTTTGGGCCACCGCAACGTGACACTACAGCCGTGCACGTGCCGCGGTAAGGCTATGGATTGTCCGCCAGCTTTGGCCACAAATTAGAGCGGAAGCCGAACTGAAGAGTAAAGACACTTGCGTGTCGTGGTAGGGCAGTGTATAGTCCGACATTTTGGGCCACCGCACCGCGGCACTACAGCTGCGGACGTGCTGCAGTAGGGCCATGGAGGGTCCGCCATATTTGGCCACTGATTTAAGCGAAAGCCGAACTGAGGAGTAAAGGAACAGGCGTGTCGTAGTAGGGCAGTGAAGTGTCCGCCATTTTGGGGCACCGCAACGCGGCACTACAGCCGCGGACGTGTCGCAGAAGGTCTATAGACTATTCGCCATCTTTGGCCACTGATTTGAGCGGAAGTGGATTTAAGGAGTAAAGGCACTGACGTGTCGTCGTAGGGCAGAGTAGAGTCCGATATTTTGGGCCACCGCAACACGGCACTACAGCCGTGATGTGCCGCATTAGGGCCGGGTAGTGTTCGCAATCTTTGGCCAGGGATTAGAGCGGAAGCCGAACTGAGGAGTAAAGGCACTGACGTGTAGTAGTAGGGCAGAGTAGAGTCCGATATTTTGGGGCAACACAACGTGGCACTTCAGCTTACACGTGCCGCAGAAGGGCCACGGAGTGTCCGCCATCTTTTTCCATTAGTTAGATTGGAAGCCGAACTGAGGAGAAAAGGCACTGGCGTGTAGTAGTTTGGCAGTGTAGTATCCTGCCATTTTAGCCACCACTGCTCAGCACTACAGCCGCGGACGTGCCGCAGTAGGGCTATAGACTGTCCGCCATCTTTAGCCACTGATTTAAGCGGAAGCCCAACTGAGGAGTAAAGGAACAGGCGTGTCGCAGTAGGGCAGTGTAGAGTCCGCTATTTTGGGGCACCGCAACACGGCACTACAGCCGCGGACGTGCCGCAGTAGGGCTATGGAATGTCCGCCATCTTTGGTAACGGATAAGAGCGGAAGCTCAACTGAGGAGTAAAGGCACAGGCGTGTCGTAGTAGGGCAGTGTAGAGTCCGCCATTTTAGGGCACCGCAACGCGACACTACTGCCGCGGACGTGACGCAGTAGGGCTATAGACTGTCCGCCATCTTTGGCCACTAATATGAGCGGAAGCCGAACTGAAGAGTAAAGGCGCTCGCGTGTAGTAGTAGGGCAGTGTATAGTCCGATATTTTGAGCCACCGCACCGCGACACTACAGTCGCGGACGTGCTGCTGTAGGGCTATGGAGTGTCCACCATCTTTGGTCACTGATTAGAGCGGAAACTGATCTGAGGAGTAAAGCCACAGGCGTGTCGTAGTAGGGCAGTGTAGAGTCCGCCATTTAGGGGCACCGCAACGCGGCACTACAGCCGCAGACATGCCTCAGTAGGGACACGGAGGGTCCGCCATATTAGGCCACTGATTTAAGCGGAAGCGCAACTGAGAACTTAAGTCTCTGGTAGAGTCTAGTAGGGCAGTGTAGAGTCCGACATTTTGGGTCACCGCATCGCGGCACTACAGCCGCGGACGTGCTGCAGTAGGGCCATGGAGGGTCCGCCATATTTGGCCACTGATTTAAGCGAAAGCCCAACTGAGGAGTAAAGGAACAGGCGTGTCCTAGTAGGGCAGTGCAGTATCCGCCATTTTGGGGCACCGCAACGTGGCACTACAGCCGCGGTCATGCCGCAGAAGGTCTATAGACTATTCGCCATCTTTGGCCACTGATTTGAGCTGAAGTCGATTTAAGGAGTAAAGGCACTGACGTGTCGTCGTAGGGCAGTGTAGAGTCCGATATTTTGGGCCACTGCAACACGGCACTACAGTCGTGATGTGCCGCATTAGGGATGGGTAGTGTTCGCCATCTTTGGCCAGGGATTAGAGCGGAAGCCGAACTGAGGAGTAAAGGCACTGACGTGTAGTAGTAGGGCAGAGTAGAGTCCGATATTTTGGGGCAACACAACGTGGCACTTCAGCTTACACGTGCCGCAGAAGGGCCACGGAGTGTCCGCCATCTTTTTCCATTAGTTAGATTGGAAGCCGAACTGAGGAGAAAAGGCACTGGCGTGTAGTAGTAGGGCAGTGTAGTATCCTGCCATTTTAGCCACCACTGCTCAGCACTACAGCCGCGGACGTGCCGCAGTAGGGCTATAGACTGTCCGCCATCTTTAGCCACTGATTTAAGCGGAAGCCCAACTGAGGAGTAAAGGAACAGGCGTGTCGCAGTAGGGCAATGTAGAGTCCGCTATTTTGGGGCACCGCAACACGACACTACAGCCGCGGACGTGCCGCAGTAGGGCTATGGAATGTCCGCCATCTTTGGTAACGGATAAGAGCGGAAGCTCAACTGAGGAGTAAAGGCACAGGCGTGTCGTAGTAGGGCAGTGTAGAGTCCGCCATTTTAGGGCGCCGCAACGCGACACTACTGCCGCGGACGTGACGCAGTAGGGCTATAGACTGTCCGCCATCTTTGGCCACTAATATGAGCGGAAGCCGAACTGAAGAGTAAAGGCGCTGGTGTGTAGTAGTAGGGCAGTGTATAGTCCGACATTTTGTTCCACCGCAACGGGGCAATAAAGCCACGCACATGTCGCAGTAGGGCCGTGGAGTGTCCGCCATCTTTGGCCACTGATTAGAGTGGAAGCAGAACTGAGGAGAAAAGGCACTGGCGTGTAGTAGTAGGGCAGTGTAGTATCCTGTCATTTTGGCCATCACTACGCAGCACTACAGCCGCGGACGTGCCGTAGTAGGGCTATAGACTGTCCGCCATCTTTAGCCACTGATTTAAGCGGAAGCCCTACTGAGGAGTAAAGGAACAGGCGTGTCGTAGTAGGGCAGTGTAGAGTCCGATATTTTGGGGCAACGCAACGCGACACTGCAGCCGCGCGCTTGGCGCAATAGGGCCATGGAGGGTCCGCCATATTTGGCCTCTGATTTAAGCGGAAGCGCAACTGAGAACTTAAGTCTTTGGTAGAGTCTAGTAGGGTAGTGTGGTGACGCAGTAGGGCTATAGACTGTCCGCCATCTTTGGCCATTAATTAGAGCGGAAGCCGAACTGAGGAGTAAATGCACTGACGTGTAGTAGTAGGGCAGTGTAGAGTCCGATATTTTGGGGCAACGCAACGCGGCAATAAAGCCGCGCACGTGCAGAAGAAGGGCCACGGAGGGTCCGCCATATTTGGCCACAGATTAAAGCGGAAGCGCAACTGAGAACATGTCTTTGGTAGAGTCTAGCAGGACAGTGTTGTGTCCGCCATTTTGGGCCACCGCAACGCGGCCCTACAGCCACGCACGTGCCACAGTTGGGCCGTGGAGTATCCGCCATCTTTGGCCACGGATTGTAGTGGAAGCTTAACTGAGGAGTAATGGCACTCGCGTGTCACAGTAAGGCAGTGTAGAGTCCGCCATTTTTGGGCACTGCAACGCGACACTACAGTCGCGGACGTGCCGCAGTAGGGCTATAGACTGTCCGCCATCTTTAGCCACTGATTTAAGCAGAAGCCCTACTGAGGAGTAAAGGAACAGGCTTGTCGTAGTAGGGCAGTGTAGAGTCCGATATTTTGGGGCAACGCAACGCGACACTACAGCTGCGCTCTTGCCGCAATAGGACCATGGATGGTCCGCCATATTTGGCCTCTGATTTAAGCGGAAGCGCAACTGAGGAGTAAAGGCACTGGCGTGTCGTAGTCGGACAGTGTTGCGTCCGACATGTTGGGCCACTGCAACGCGGCACTTCAGCCGTGCAAGTGCCGCATTAGGGCCGGGGAGTGTTCGCCATCTTTGGTCCCGGATAAGAGCGGAAGCCCTGATGAGGAGTAAACGCACTGGCGAGTTGTAGTAGGGCAGTGTAGAGTCCGCCATTTTGAGGCAACGCAACGCGACACTACAGCCACGGACGTGCTGCAGTAGGGCTATAGACTGTCCGCCATCTTTGGCCATTAATTAGAGCGGAAGCCGAACTGAGGAGTAAAAGCACTGACGAGTAGTAGTAGGGCAGTGAAGAGTCCTATATTTTGTTCCACCGCAACGGGGCAATAAAGCCACGCACGTGTCGCAGTAGGGCCGTGGAGTGCCCGACATCTTTTTCCATTAGTTAGAGTGGAAGCAGAACTGAGGAGAAAATGCACTGGCGTGTAGTAGTAAGGCAGTGTAGTATCCTGTCATTTTGGCCACAGCTACGCAGCACTACAGCCGCGGACGTGCCGCAGTAGGGCTATAGACTGTCCGCCATCTTTAGCCACTGATTTAAGCGGAAGCCCTACTGAGGAGTAAAGGAACAGGCGTGTCGTAGTAGGGCAGTGTAGAGTCCGATATTTTGGGGCAACGCAACGCGACACTACAGCCACGCGCTTGCCGCAGTAGGGCCATGGAGGGTCCGCCATATTTGGCCTCTGATTTAAGCGGAAGCGCAACTGAGAACTTAAGTCTTTGGTAGAGTCTAGTAGGGCAGTGTAGTGTCCGCCATTTCGGGCCACCGCAACGCGGCACAACAGCCTATTACGTGCCGCAGTAGGGCCGTGGAGTGTCTGCCATTTTTGGCCACTGATTAGAGCGGAAGCCGAACTGAGGAGTAAAGGCACTGGCGTGTCGTAGTCGGACAGTGTTGCGTCCGACATGTTGGGCCACGCTACGCGGCGCTACGGCTTACACGTGCCGCTGAAGGGCCATGGAGTGTCCGCCATCTTTTTCCATTAGTTAGATTGGAAGCCGAACTGAAGAGAAAAGGCACTGGCGTGTAGTAGTAGGGCAGTGTAGTATCCTGCCATTTTGGCCACCACTGCTCACCACTACAGCTGCGGACGTGCCGCAGTAGGGCTATAGACTGTCCGCCATCTTTAGCCACTGATTTAAGCGGAAGCCCAACTGAGGAATAAAGGAACAGGTGTGTCGCAGTAGGGCAGTGTAGAGTCCGCTATTTTGGGGCACCGCAACACGGCACTACAGCCGCGGACGTGACGCAGTAGGGCTATAGACTGTCCGCCATCTTTGGCCATTAATTAGAGCGGAAGCCGAACTGAGGAGTAAAGGCACTGACGTGTAGTAGTAGGGCAGTGTAGAGTCCGATATTTTGGGGCAACGCAACGCGGCAATAAAGCCGCGCACGTGCCGAAGAAGGGCCACGGAGGGTCCGCCATATTTGGCCACAGATTAAAGCGGAAGCGCAACTGAGAACATGTCTTTGGTAGAGTCTAGCAGGACAGTGTTGTGTCCGCCATTTTGGGCCACCGCAACGCGGCCCTACAGCCATGCACGTGCCACAGTTGGGCCGTGGAGTATCCGCCATCTTTGGCCACGGATTGTAGTGGAAGTTTAACTGAGGAGTAAAGGCACTCGCGTGTCACAGTAAGGCAGTGTAGAGTCCGCCATTTTTGGGCACTGCAACGCGACACTACAGTCGCGGACGTGCGGCAGTAGGGCTATAGACTGTCCGCCATCTTTAGCCACTGATTAGAGCATAAGCCGAACTGAGGAGTAAAGGCACGGGCGTATCGTAGTCGGGCAGTAAAGCGTCCGACTTGTTGGGCCACTGCAACGCGGCACTACAGCCGTGCACGTGCCGCAGTAGGTCCGGGAGCGTTCGCCATCTTTGGAAACTGATTTGAGCTGAATCCCAACTGAGCAGTAAAGGCACTGGCATGTCGTAGTAAGGTAGTGTAGAGTCCGACATTTTGGGCCACTGCAACGTGGCACTACAGCCACGCACGTGCCGCAGAAGGGCCGTGGAGTGTCCGCCATCTTTATCCACTGATTAGAGCGGAATCCCAACTGAGGAGTAAAGGCACTGGCGTGCCGTAGTAAGCCAGTGTAGAGTCCGACATTTTGGGCCACTGCAACGTGGCACTACAGCCACACACGTGCCGCAGTAGGGCAATAGACCGTCCGCCATCGTTAGACACTGATTAGAGCAGAAGCCGAACTGAGGAGTAAAGGCACAGGCGTGTCGTAGTCGGGCAGTGTAGAGTCCGCCATTTTGAGGCAACGCAACGCGACACTACAGCCACGGACGTGCCGCAGAAGGGCTATAGACTGTCCGCCATCTTTGGCCATTAATTAGAGCGGATGCCGAACTGAGGAGTAAAAGCACTGACGTGTAGTAGTAGGGCAGTGAAGAGTCCTATATTTTGTTCCACCGCAACGGGGCAATAAAGCCACGCACGTGTCGCAGTAGGGCCGTGGAGTGTCCGCCATCTTTGGCCACTGATTAGAGCGGAAGCCGAACTGTGGAGTAAAGGCACTGGCGTGTCGTAGTCGGGCAGTGTAGAGTACGCCATTTTGGGCCACTGCAACGCGGCACTTTAGCAGCACACGCGCCGCTGAAGGGCCATGGAGTGTCCGACATCTTTTTCCATTAGTTAGAGTGGAAGCCGAACTGAGGAGAAAAGGCACAGGCGTGCAGTAGTAGGGCAGTGTAGTATCCTGTCATTTTGGCCACCACTACGCAGCACTACAGCCGCGGACGTGCCGCAGTAGGGCTATAGACTGTCTGCCATCTTTAGCCACTGATTTAAGCGGAAGCCCTACTGAGGAGTAAAGGAACAGGCGTATCGTAGTAGGGCAGTGTAGAGTCCGATATTTTGGGGCAACGCAACGCGACACTACAGCCGCGCTTGGCGCAATAGGGCCATGGAGGGTCCGCCATATTTGGCCTCTGATTTAAGCGGAAGCGCAACTGAGAACTTAAGTCTTTGGTAGAGTCTAGTAGGGCAGTGTGGTGTCCGCCATTTCGGACCACCGCAACGCGGCACAACAGCCTATTACGTGCCGCAGAAGGGCCGTGGAGTGTCCGCCATTTTTGACCACTGATTAGAGCGGAAGCCGAACTGAGGAGTAAACGCACTGGCGTGTCGTAGTCGGACAGTGTTGCGTCCGACATGTTGGGCCACTGCAACGCGGCACTTCAGCAGCGCACGTGCCGCCGAAGGGCCATGGAGTGTCCGACATCTTTTTCCACTATTTAGAGCGGAAGCAGAAGTGAGGAGAAAAGGCACTGGCGTGTAGTAGTAGGACAGTGTAGAGTCCGATATTTTGGGCCATCGCAACACGGCACTACTGCCGTGCACGTGCCGCATTAGGGCCGGGGAGTGTTCAACATCTTTGGACACGGATTAGAGCTGAAGCCCAACTGAGGAGTAAAGCCACAGGCGTGTCGTAGTCGGGCAGTGTTGCGTCCGACATGTTGGGCCGCAGCAACGCGGCACTACAGCTTACACGTGCCGCTGAAGGGCCATGGAATGTCCGCCATCTTTTTCCAATAGTTAGATTGGAAGCCGAACTGAGGAGAAAAGGCACTGGCGTGTAGTAGTAGGGCAGTGTAGTATCCTGCCTTTTTGGCCACCACTGCTCAGCACTACAGCCGCGGACGTGCAGCAGTAGGGCTATAGACTGTCCGCCATCTTTAGCCACTGATTTAAGCAGAAGCCTAACTGAGGAGTAAAGGCACAGGCGTGTCGTAGTAGGGCAGAGTAGAGTCCAATATTTTGGGCCACCGCAACGTGACACTATAGCCGTGCACGTGCCGCGGTAAGGCTATGGAGTGTCCACCATCTTTGGCCACTGATTAGAGCGGAAGCTCATCTGAGGAGTAAAGCCACTGGCGTGTCGTAGTAGGGCAGTGTAGAGTCCGCCATTTAGGGGCACCGCAACGCGGCACTACAGCCGCAGACGTGCCGCAGTAGGGCCACGGAGGG
Source organism: Parasteatoda tepidariorum (assembly GCF_982258835.1). NCBI lineage: Eukaryota > Metazoa > Arthropoda > Arachnida > Araneae > Theridiidae > Parasteatoda > Parasteatoda tepidariorum. The sequence continues at coordinate 1,907,226 of NW_028257370.1, forward strand.
TCCGCCATATTAGGCCACTGATTTAAGCGGAAGCGCAACTGAGAACTTAAGTCTTTGGTAGAGTCTAGTAGGGCAGTGTAGAGTCCGACATTTTGGGGCACCGCATCGCGGCACTACAGCCGTGGACGTGCTGCAGTAGGGCCATGGAGGGTCCGCCATATTTGGCCACTGATTTAAGCGAAAGCCCAACTGAGGAGTAAAGGAACAGGCGTGTCGTAGTAGGGCAGTGAAGTGTCCGCCATTTTGGGGCACCGCAACGCGGCACTACAGCCGCGGACGTGCCGCTGGAGGTCTATAGACTATTCGCCATCTTTAGCCACTGATTTGAGCGGAAGTCGATTTAAGGAGTAAAGGCACTTACGTGTCGTCTTAGGGCAGTGTAGAGTCCGATATTTTGGGCCACCGCAACACGGCACTACAGCCGTGATGTGCCGCATTAGGGCCGGGGAGTGTTCGCCATCTTTGACCAGGGATTAGAGCGGAAGCCGAACAGAGGAGTAAAGGCACTGACCTGTAGTAGTAGGGCAGAGTAGAGTCCGATATTTTGGGGCAACACAACGTGGCACTTCAGAAGCGCACGTGCCGCTGAAGGGCCATGGAGTGTCCGACATCTTTTTCCACTATTAAGAGCGGAAGCCGAACTGAGGAGAAGAGGCACTGGCGAGTAGTAGTAGGGCAGTGTAGAGTCCGATATTTTGGGCCATCGCAACACGGCACTACTGCCGTGCACGTGCCGCATTAGGGCCGGGGAGTGTTCATCATCTTTGGACACGGATTAGAGCGGAAGCCCAACTGAGGAGTAAAGCCACAGGCGTGTCGTAGTCGGGCAGTGTTGCGTCCGACATGTTGGGCCACCGCAACGCGGCAATAAAGCCGTGCACGTGCCGCAGTAGGTCCGGGGAGTGTTCGCCATCTTTGGAAACTGATTTGAGCTGAATCCCAACTGAGCAGTAAAGGCACTGGCATGTCGTAGTAAGGTAGTGTAGAGTCCGACATTTTGGGCCACTGCAACGTGGCACTACAGCCACACACGTGCCGCAGTAGGGCAATAGACCGTCCGCCATCGTTAGACACTGATTAGAGCAGAAGCCGAACTGAGGAGTAAAGGCACAGGCGTGTCGTAGTCGGTCAGTGTAGCGTCCGACATGTTGGGCCACCGCAACGCGGCAATAAAGCCGCGCACGTGCCGCAGAAGGGCCATGGAGGGTCCGCCATATTTTGCCATAGATTAAAGTGGAAGCGCAACTGAGAACTTAAGTTTATGGTACAGTCTAGAAGGGTAGTGTTGTGTCCACCATTTGGAGGCAACGCAACGCGACACTACAGCCGTGGACATGCCGCAGTAGGGCTATAGTCTTTCCGCCATCTTTAGCCACTGATTTAAGCGGAAGCCCTACTGAGGAGTAAAGGAACAGGCGTATCGTAGTAGGGCAGTGTAGAGTCCGATATTTTGGGGCAACGCAACGCGACACTACAGCCGCGCGCTTGGCGCAATAGGGCCCTGGAGGGTCCGCCATATTTTGTCTCTGATTTAAGCGGAAGCGCAACTGAGAACTTAAGTCTTTGGTAGAGTCTAGTAGGGCAGTGTGGTGTCCGCGATTTCGGGCCACCGCAACGCGGCACAACAGCCTATTACGTGCCGCAGTAGGGCCGTGGAGTGTCCGCCATTTTTGGTAACTGATTAGAGCGGAAGCCGAACTGAGGAGTAAACGCACTGGCGTGTCGTAGTCGGACCGTGTTGCGTCCGACATGTTGGGCCGCTGCAACGCGGCACTTCAGCAGCGCGCGTGCCGCCGAAGGGCCATGGAGTGTCCGACATCTTTTTCCACTATTTAGAGCGGAAGCAGAACTGAGGAGAAAATGCACTGGCATGTAGTAGTAGGGCAGTGTAGAGTCCGATATTTTGGGCCATCGCAACACGGCACTACTGCCGTGCACGTGCCGCATTAGGGCCGGGGAGTGTTCATCATCTTTGGACACGGATTAGAGCGGAAGCCCAACTGAGGAGTAAAGCCACAGGCGTGTCGTAGTCGGGCAGTGTTGCGTCCGACATGTTGGGCAGCAGGAACTCGGCACTACAGCTTACACGTGCCGCTGAAGGGCCATGGAGTGTCCGCTATCTTTTTCCATTAGTTAGATTGGAAGCCGAACTGAGGAGAAAAGGCACTGGCGTGTAGTAGTAGGGCAGTGTAGTATCCTGTCATTTTGGCCACCACTACGCAGCACTACAGCCGCGGACGTGCCGTAGTAGGGCTATAGACTGTCCGCCATCTTTAGCCACTGATTTAAGCGGAAGCCCAACTGAGGAGCAAAGGAACAGGCGTGTCGCAGTAGGGCAGTGTAGAGTCCGCTATTTTGGGGCACCGCAACACGGCACTACAGCCGCGGACGTGCCGCAGTAGGACTATGGAATGTCCGCCATCTTTGGTAACGGATAAGAGCGGAAGCTCAACTGAGGAGTAAGGGCACAGGCGTGTCGTAGTAGGGCAGAGTAGAGTCCGATATTTTGGGCCACCGCAACGTGACACTACAGCCGTGCACGTGCGGCGGTAAGGCTATGGATTGTCCGCCAACTTTGGCCACAAATTAGAGCGGAAGCCGAACTGAAGAGTAAAGGCACTTGCGTGTCGTGGTAGGGCAGTGTATAGTCCGACATGTTGGGCCACTGCAACGCGGCACTTCAGCAGCGCACGTGCCGCCGAAGGGCCATGGAGTGTCCGACATCTTTTTCCACTATTTAGAGCGGAAGCTGAACTGAGGAGTAAAGCCACAGGCGTGTTGTAGTAGCGCAGTGTAGAGTCCGATATTCAGGGGCACCGCAATGCAGCACTACAGCCGCAGACGTGCCACAGTAGGGCCACGGAGGGTCCGCCATATTAGGCCACTGATTTAAGCGGAAGCGCAACTGAGAACTTAAGTCCTTGGTAGAGTCTAGTAGGGCAGTGTAGAGTCCGACATTTTGGGTCACCACATCGCGGCACTACAGCCGCGGACGTGCCGCAGAAGGTCTATAGACTATTCGCCATCTTTGGCCACTGATTTGAGCAGAAGTCGATTTAAGGAGTAAAGGCACTGACGTGTCGTCGTAGGGCAGTGTAGAGTCCGATATTTTTGACCACCGCAACACGGCACTACAGCCGTGATGTGCCGCATTAGGGCCGGGGAGTGTTCGCCATCTTTGGCCAGGGATTAGAGCGGAAGCCGAACAGAGGAGTAAAGGCACTGACGTGTAGTAGTAGGGCAGAGTAGAGTCCGATATTTTGGGGCAACACAACGTGGCACTTCAGCAGCGCACGTGCCGCTGAAGGGGTATGGAGTGTCCGACATCTTTTTCCACTATTAAGAGCGGAAGCCGAACTGTGGAGAAAAGGCACTGGCGTGTAGTAGTAGGGCAGTGTAGAGTCCGATATTTGGGGGCAACGCAACGCGGCACTACAGTCGCGCATGTGCCGCAATAGGGCCATGGAGTGTCCGCCTTCTTTGGTCACTAATTTGAGCGGAAGTCGAAATGAGGAGTAAAGGCACTGGCGTGTAGAAATAGGGCAGTGTAGTTTCCTGAAATTTTGGTTCACCGCTGCCCGGCACTACACCCGCGGACGTGCCGCAGTAGGGCTATGGAATGTCCGCCATCTTTGGTAACGGATAAGAGCGGTAGATTAACTGAAGAGTAAAGGCACTTGCGTGTCGTGGTAGGGCAGTGTATAGTCCGACATTTTGGGCCACCGCACCGTGGCACTACAGTCGCGGACGTGCTGCTGTAGGGCTATGGAGTCTCCACCATCTTTGGCCACTGATTAGAGCGGAAGCTCATCTGAGGAATAAAGCCACAGGCGTGTCGTAGTAGGGCAGTGTAGAGTCCGATATTTTGGGGCAACGCAACGCGGCACAACAGCATATTACGTGCCGCAGTAGGGCCGTGGAGTGTCCGCCATTTTTGGCCACTGATTAGAGCGGAAGCCGAACTGAGGAGTAAACGCACTGGCGTGTCGTAGTCGGACAGTGTTGCGTCCGACATGTTGGGCCACTGCAACGCGGCAGTTCAGCAGCGAACGTGCCGCCGAAGGGCCATGGAGTGTCCGACATCTTTTTCCACTATTTAGAGCGGAAGCAGAACTGAGGAGAAAAGGCACTGGCGTGTAGTAGTAGGGCAGTGTAGTGTCCGCCATTTCGGGCCACCGCAACGCGGCACAACAGCCTATTACGTGCCGCAGTAGGGCCGTGGAGTGTCCGCCATTTTTGGCCACTGATTAGAGCGGAAGCCGAACTGAGGAGTAAAGGGACTGGCGTGTCGTAGTCGGACAGTGTTGCGTCCGACATGTTGGGCCGCGCTACGCGGCGCTACAGCTTACACGTGCCGCTGAAGGGCCAAGGAGTGTCCGCCATCTTTTTCCATTAGTTAGATTGGAAGCAGAACTGAGGAGAAAAGGCACTGGCGTGTAGTAGTAGGGCAGTGTAGTATCCTGCCATTTTGGCCACCACTGCTCAGCACTACAGCTGCGGACGTGCCGCAGTAGGGCTATAGACTGTCTGCCATCTTTAGCCACTGATTTAAGCGGAAGCCCAACTGAGGAATAAAGGAACAGGTGTGTCGCAGTAGGGCAGTGTAGAGTCCGCTATTTTGGGGCACCGCAACACGGCACTTCAGCCGCGGACGTGCCGCAGTAGGGCTATGGAATGTCCGCCATCTTTGGTAATGGATAAGAGCGGAAGCTCAACTGAGGAGTAAAGGCACAGGCGTGTCGTAGTAGGGCAGTGTAGAGTCCGCCATTTTAGGGAACCGCAACGCGACACTACAGCCGCGGACGTGACGCAGTAGGGCTATAGACTGTCCGCCATCTTTGGCCATTAATTAGAGCGGAAGCCAAACTGAGGAGTAAAGGCACTGACGTGTAGTAGTAGGGCAGTGTAGAGTCCGATATTTTGGGGCAACGCAACGCGGCAATAAAGCCGCGCACGTGCCGAAGAAGGGCCACGGAGGGTCCGCCATATTTGGCCACAGATTAAAGCGGAAGCGCAACTGAGAACATGTCTTTGGTAGAGTCTAGCAGGACAGTGTTGTGTCCGCCATTTTGGGCCACCGCAACGCGGCCCTACAGCCACGCACGTGCCACAGTTGGGCCGTGGAGTATCCGCCATCTTTGGCCACGGATTGTAGTGGAAGCTTAACTGAGGAGGAATGGCACTCGCGTGTCACAGTAAGGCAGTTTAGAGTCCGCCATTTTTGGGCACTGCAACGCGACACTACAGTCGCGGACGTGCCGCAGTAGGGCTATAGACTGTCCGCCATCTTTAGCCACTGATTTAAGCGGAAGCCCTACTGAGGAGTAAAGGAACAGGCGTGTCGTAGTAGGGCAGTGTAGAGTCCGATATTTTGGGGCAACGCAACGCGACACTACAGCTGCGCTCTTGCCGCAATAGGGCCATGGATGGTCCGCCATATTTGGCCTCTGATTTAAGCGGAAGCGCGACTGAGGAGTAAAGGCACTGGCGTGTCTTAGTCGGACAGTGTTGCGTCCGACATGTTGGGCCACTGCAACGCGGCACTTCAGCCGTGCAAGTGCCGCATTAGGGCCGGGGAGTGTTCGCCATCTTTGGTCCCGGATAAGAGCGGAAGCCCTGCTCAGGAGTAAAGGCATTGGCGTGTCGTAGTAGGGCAGTGTAGAGTCCTATATTTTGTTCCACCGCAACGGGGCAATAAAGCCACGCACGTGTCGCAGTAGGGCCGTGGAGTGTTCGCCATCTTTAGCCACTGATTAGAGCGGAAGCCGAACTGTGGAGTAAAGGCACTGGCGTGTAGTAGTAGGGCAGTGAAGAGTCCTATATTTTGTTCCACCGCAACGGGGCAATAAAGCCACGCACGTGTCGCAGTAGGGCCGTGGAGTGTCCGCCATGTTTGACCATTGATTCGAGCGGAAGCCGAACTGAAGAGTAAAGGCACAGGCGTGTAGTAGAAGGACAGTGTATAGTCCGATATTTTGGGCCACCGCAACGCGGCACTACAGCCGTGCACGTGCCGAAATAGGGCTGGGGAGTGTTCGCCATCTTTGGCCACGGATTAGAGCGGAAGCTCAACTGAGGAGAAAAAGCACAGGCGTTTCGTTGTAGGGCAGTGTAGAGTCCATTATTTTGGGGCACCGCAACGCGACACTACAGTCACGGACGAGCTGCTGTAGGGCTATGGAGTGTCCGCCATCTTTGGCCACTGATTAGAGCGGAAGCTCATCTGAGGAGTAAAGCCACAGGCGTGTCGTTGTAGGGCAGTGTAGAGTCCGCCATTTAGGGGCACCGCAACGTGGCACTACAGCCGCAGACGTGCCGCAGTAGGGCTATAGACTGTCCGCCATCTTTAGCCACTGATTTAAGCGGAAGCCCTACTGAGGAGTAAAGGAACAGGCGTGTCGTAGTAGGGCAGTGTAGAGTCCGATATTTTGGGGCAACGCAACGCGACACTACAGCCGCGCGCTTGCCGCAGTAGGGCCATGGAGGGTCCGCCATATTTGGCCTCTGATTTAAGCGGAAGCGCAACTGAGGAGTAAAGGCACTGGCGTGTCGTAGTCGGACAGTGTTGCGTCCGACATGTTGGGCCACTGCAACGCGGCACTTCAGCCGTGCAAGTGCCGCATTAGGGCCGGGGAGTGTTCGCCATCTTTGGTCCCGGATAAGAGCGGAAGCCCTGATGAGGAGTGAAGGCACTGGCGAGTCGTAGTAGGGCAGTGTAGAGTCCGCCATTTTGGGGCAACGCAACGCGACACTACAGCCTCGGACGTGCCGCAGTAGGGCTATAGACTGTCCGCCATCTTTTGCCATTAATTAGAGCGGAAGCCGAACTGAGGAGTAAAGGCACTGACGTGTAGTAGTAGGGCAGTGAAGAGTCCTATATTTTGTTCCACCGGAACGGGGCAATAAAGCCACGCACGTGTCGCAGTAGGGCCGTGGAGTGTTCGCCATCTTTGGCCACTGATTAGAGCGTAAGCCGAACTGTGGAGTAAAGGCACTGGCGTGTCGTAGTCGGGCAGAGTGGAGTACGCCATTTTGGGCCACCACTACGCAGCACTTCTGCCGCGGACGTGCCGCAGTAGGGCTATAGACTGTCCGCCATCTTTAGCCACTGATTTAAGCGGAAGCCCTACTGAGGAGTAAAGGCACTGGCGTGTCGTAGTAGGGCAGTGTAGAGTCCGCCATTTTGAGGCAACGCAACGCGACACTACAGCCACGGACGTGCCGCAGTAGGGCTTTAGACTGTCCGCCATCTTTGGCCATTAATAAGAGCGGAAGCCGAACTGAGGAGTAAAAGCACTGACGTGTAGTAGTAGGGCAGTGAAGAGTCCTATATTTTGTTCCACCGCAACGGGGCAATAAAGCCACGCACGTGTCGCAGTAGGGCCGTGGAGTGTTCGCCATCTTTGGCCACTGATTAGAGCGTAAGCCGAACTGTGGAGAAAATGCACTGGCGTGTAGTAGTAGGGCAGTGTAGTATCCTGTCATTTTGGCCACCGCTACGCAGCACTACAGCCGCGGACGTGCCGCAGTAGGGCTATAGACTGTCCGCCATCTTTAGCCACTGATTTAAGCGGAAGCCCTACTGAGGTGTAAAGGAACAGGCGTGTCGTAGTAGGGCAGTGTAGAGTCCGATATTTTGGGCAACGCAAGGCGACACTACAGCCGCGCTTGCCGCAGTAGGGCCATGGAGGGTCCGCCATATTTGGCCTCTGATTTAAGCGGAAGCGCAACTGAGAACTTAAGTCTTTGGTAGAGTCTAGTAGGGCAGTGTAGTGTCCGCCATTTCGGGCCACCGCAACGCGGCACAACAGCCTATTGCGTGCCGCAGTAGGGCCGTGGAGTGTCCGCCATTTTTGGCCACTGATTAGAGCGGAAGCCGAACTGAGGAGTAAAGGCACTGGCGTGTCGTAGTCGGACAGTGTTGCGTCCGACATGTTGGGCCACTGCAACGCGGCACTTCAGCAGCGCACGTCCGCCGAAGGGCCATGGAGTGTCCGACATCTTTTTCCACTATTTAGAGCGGAAGCAGATCTGAGGAGAAAAGGCACTGGCGTGTAGTAGTAGGGCAGTGTAGAGTCCGATATTTTGGGATATCGCAACACGGCACTACTGCCGTGCACGTGCCGCATTATGGCCGGGGAGTGTTCGCCATCTTTGGACACGGATTAGAGCGGAAACCCAACTGAGGAGTAAAGCCACAGGCGTGTCGTAGTCGGGCAGTGTTGCGTCCGACATGTTGGGCCGCGCTACGCGGCGCTACAGCTTACACGTGCCGCTGAAGGGCCATGAAGTGTCCGCCATCTTTTTCCATTAGTTAGATTGGAAGCCGAACTGAGGAGAAAAGGCACTGGCGTGTAGTAGTAGGGCAGTGTAGTATCCTGCCATTTTGGCCACCACTGCTCAGCACTACAGCTGCGGACGTGCCGCAGTAGGGCTATAGACTGTCCGCCATCTTTAGCCACTGATTTAAGCGGAAGCCCAACTGAGGAATAAAGGAACAGGTGTGTCGCAGTAGGGCAGTGTAGAGTCCGCTATTTTGGGGCACCGCAACACGGCACTTCAGCCGCGGACGTGCCGCAGTAGGGCTATGGAATGTCCGCCATCTTTGGTAATGGATAAGAGCGGAAGCTCAACTGAGGAGTAAAGGCACAGGCGTGTCGTAGTAGGGCAGTGTAGAGTCTGCCATTTTAGGGAACCGCAACGCGACACTACAGCCGCGGACGTGACGCAGTAGGGCTATAGACTGTCCGCCATCTTTGGCCATTAATTAGAGCGGAAGCCAAACTGAGGAGTAAAGGCACTGACGTGTAGTAGTAGGGCAGAGTAGAGTCCGATATTTTGGGGCAACGCAACGCGGCAATAAAGCCGCGCACGTGCCGAAGAAGGGCCACGGAGGGTCCGCCATATTTGGCCACAGATTAAAGCGGAAGCGCAACTGAGAACATGTCTTTGGTAGAGTCTAGCAGGACAGTGTTGTGTCCGCCATTTTGGGCCACCGCAACGCGGCCCTACAGCCACGCACGTGCCACAGTTGGGCCGTGGAGTATCCGCCATCTTTGGCCACGGATTGTAGTGGAAGCTTAACTGAGGAGGAATGGCACTCGCGTGTCACAGTAAGGCAGTGTAGAGTCCGCCATTTTTGGGCACTGCAACGCGACACTACAGTCGCGGACGTGCCGCAGTAGGGCTATAGACTGTCCGCCATCTTTAGCCACTGATTTAAGCGGAAGCCCTACTGAGGAGTAAAGGAACAGGCGTGTCGTAGTAGGGCAGTGTAGAGTCCGATATTTTGGGGCAACGCAACGCGACACTACAGCTGCGCTCTTGCCGCAATAGGGCCATGGATGGTCCGCCATATTTGGCCTCTGATTTAAGCGGAAGCGCAACTGAGGAGTAAAGGCACTGGCGTGTCGTAGTCGGACAGTGTTGCGTCCGACATGTTGGGCCACTGCAACGCGGCACTTCAGCCGTGCAAGTGCCGCATTAGGGTCGGGGAGTGTTCGCCATCTTTGGTCCCGGATAAGAGCGGAAGCCCTGATGAGGAGTAAAGGCACTGGCGAGTCGTAGTAGGGCAGTGTAGAGTCCGCCATTTTGGGGCAACGCAACGCGACACTACAGCCTCGGACGTGCCGCAGTAGGGCTATAGACTGTCCGCCATCTTTGGCCATTAATTAGAGCGGAAGCCGAACTGAGGAGTAAAGGCACTGACGTGTAGTAGTAGGGCAGTGAAGAGTCCTATATTTTGTTCCACCGGAACGGGGCAATAAAGCCACGCACGTGTCGCAGTAGGGCCGTGGAGTGTTCGTCATCTTTGGCCACTGATTAGAGCGTAAGCCGAACTGTGGAGTAAAGGCACTGGCGTGTCGTAGTCGGGCAGAGTGGAGTACGCCATTTTGGGTCACTACAACGCGGCACTTTAGCAGCGCACGTGCCGCTGAAGGGCCATGGAGTGTCCGACATCTTTTTCCATTAGTTAGAGTGGAAGCAGAACTGAGGAGAAAAGGCACTGGCGTGTAGTAGTAGGGCAGTGTAGTATCCAGTCATTTTGGCCACCACTACGCAGCACTACTGCCGCGGACGTGCCGCAGTAGGGCTATAGACTGTCCGCCATCTTTAGCCACTGATTTAAGCGGAAGCCCTACTGAGGAGTAAAGGAACAGGCGTGTCGTAGTAGGGCAGTGTAGAGTCCGATATTTTGGGCAACGCAAGGCGACACAACAGCCGCACGCTTGCCGCAGTAGGGCCATGGAGGGTCCGCCATATTTGGCCTCTGATTTAAGCGGAAGCGCAACTGAGAACTTAAGTCTTTGGTAGAGTCTAGTAGGGCATTGTAGTGTCCGCCATTTCGGGCCACCGCAACGCGGCACAACAGCCTATTACGTGCCGCAGTAGGGCCGTGGAGTGTCCGCCATTTTTGGCCACTGATTAGAGCGGAAGCCGAACTGAGGAGTAAAGGCAATGGCGTGTCGTAGTCGGACAGTGTTGCGTCCGACATGTTGGGCCACTGCAACGCGGCACTTCAGCAGCGCACGTCCGCCGAAGGGCCATGGAGTGTCCGACATCTTTTTCCACTATTTAGAGCGGAAGCAGATCTGAGGAGAAAAGGCACTGGCGTGTAGTAGTAGGGCAGTGTAGAGTCCGATATTTTGGGATATCGCAACACGGCACTACTGCCGTGCACGTGCCGCATTATGGCCGGGGAGTGTTCGCCATCTTTGGACACGGATTAGAGCGGAAACCCAACTGAGGAGTAAAGCCACAGGCGTGTCGTAGTCGGGCAGTGTTGCGTCCGACATGTTGGGCTGCGCTACGCGGCGCTACAGCTTACACCTGCCGCTGAAGGGCCATGGAGTGTCCGCCATCTTTTTCCATTAGTTAGATTGGAAGCCGAACTGAGGAGAAAAGGCACTGGCGTGTAGTAGTAGGGCAGTGTAGTATCCTGCCATTTTGGCCACCACTGGTCAGCACTACAGCTGCGGACGTGCCGCAGTAGGGCTATAGACTGTCCGCCATCTTTTGCCACTGATTTAAGCGGAAGCCCAACTGAGAAATAAAGGAACAGGTGTGTCGCAGTAGGGCAGTGTAGAGTCCGCTATTTTGGGGCACCGCAACACGGCACTTCAGCCACGGACGTGCCGCAGTAGGGCTATGGAATGTCCGCCATCTTTGGTAATGGATAAGAGCGGAAGCTCAACTGAGGAGTAAAGGCACAGGCGTGTCGTAGTAGGGCACTGTAGAGTCCGCCATTTTAGGGAACCGCAACGCGACACTACAGCCGCGGACGTGACGCAGTAGGGCTATAGACTGTCCGCCATCTTTGGCCATTAATTAGAGCGGAAGCCGAACTGAGGAGTAAATGCACTGACGTGTAGTAGTAGGGCAGTGTAGAGTCCGATATTTTGGGGCAACGCAACGCGGCAATAAAGCCGCGCACGTGCCGAAGAAGGGCCACGGAGGGTCCGCCATATTTGGCCACAGATTAAAGCGGAAGCGCAACTGAGAACATGTCTTTGGTAGAGTCTAGCAGGACAGTGTTGTGTCCGCCATTTTGGGCCACCGCAACGCGGCCCTACAGCCACGCACGTGCCACAGTTGGGCCGTGGAGTATCCGCCATCTTTGGCCACGGATTGTAGTGGAAGCTTAACTGAGGAGTAATGGCACTCGCGTGTCACAGTAAGGCAGTGTAGAGTCCGCCATTTTTGGGCACTGCAACGCGACACTACAGTCGCGGACGTGCCGCAGTCGGGCTATAGACTGTCCGCCATCTTTAGCCACTGATTAGAGCATAAGCCGAACTGAGGAGTAAAGGCATGGGCGTATCGTAGTCGGGCAGTGTAGCGTCCGACTTGTTGGGCCACTGCAACGCGGCACTACAGCCGTGCACGTGCCTCAGTAGGTCCGGGGAGCGTTCGCCATCTTTGGAAACTGATTTGAGCTGAATCCCAACTGAGCAGTAAAGGCACTGGCATGTCGTAGTAAGGTAGTGTAGAGTCCGACATTTTGGGCCACTGCAACGTGGCACTACAGCCACGCACGTGCCGCAGAAGGGCAATAGACCGTCCGCCATCGTTAGACACTGATTAGAGCAGAAGCCGAACTGAGGAGTAAAGGCACAGGCGTGTCGTAGTCGGGCAGTGTAGCGTCCGACATGTTGGGCCACCGCAACGTGGCAATAAAGCCACGCACGTGCCGCAGAAGGGCCATGGAGGGTCCGCCATATTTGGCCATAGATTAAAGCGGAAGCGCAACTGAGAACTTAAGTTTATGGTACAGTCTAGTAGGTTAGTGTTGTGTCCACCATTTTGGGCCACCGCAACGCAGCACTACAGCCACGCGCGCGCCGAAGTAGTGCCGGGGAGTGTTCGCCATCTTTGGTCCCGGATAAGAGCGGAAGCCCTGCTGAGGGGTAAAGGCACTGGCGTGTCGTAGTAGGGCAGTGTAGAGTCCGCCATTTTGAGGCAACGCAACGCGACACTACAGCCACGGACGTGCTGCAGTAGGGCTATAGACTGTCCGCCATCTTTGGCCATTAATTAGAGCGGAAGCCGAACTGAGGAGTAAAAGCACTGACGAGTAGTAGTAGGGCAGTGAAGAGTCCTATATTTTGTTCCACCGCAACGGGGCAATAAAGCCACGCACGTGTCGCAGTAGGGCCGTGGAGTGCCCGACATCTTTTTCCATTAGTTAGAGTGGAAGCAGAACTGAGGAGAAAATGCACTGGCGTGTAGTAGTAAGGCAGTGTAGTATCCTGTCATTTTGGCCACAGCTACGCAGCACTACAGCCGCGGACGTGCCGCAGTAGGGCTATAGACTGTCCGCCATCTTTAGCCACTGATTTAAGCGGAAGCCCTACTGAGGAGTAAAGGAACAGGCGTGTCGTAGTAGGGCAGTGTAGAGTCCGATATTTTGGGGCAACGCAACGCGACACTACAGCCACGCGCTTGTCGCAGTAGGGCCATGGAGGGTCCGCCATATTTGGCCTCTGATTTAAGCGGAAGCGCAACTGAGAACTTAAGTCTTTGGTAGAGTCTAGTAGGGCAGTGTAGTGTCCGCCATTTCGGGCCACCGCAACGCGGCACAACAGCCTATTACGTGCCGCAGTAGGGCCGTGGAGTGTCTGCCATTTTCGGCCACTGATTAGAGCGGAAGCCGAACTGAGGAGTAAAGGCACTGGCGTGTCGTAGTCGGACAGTGTTGCGTCCGACATGTTGGGCATATGCAACGCGGCACTTCAGCAGCGCACGTCCGCTGAAGGGCCATTGGTTGTCCGACATCTTTTTCCACTATTTAGAGCGGAAGCAGATCTGAGGAGAAAAGGCACTGGCGTGTAGTAGTAGGGCAGTGTAGAGTCCGATATTTTGGGATATCGCAACACGGCACTACTGCCGTGCACGTGCCGCATTATGGCCGGGGAGTGTTCGCCATCTTTGGACACGGATTAGAGCGGAAACCCAACTGAGGAATAAAGCCACAGGCGTGTCGTAGTCGGGCAGTGTTGCGTCCGACATGTTGGGCCGCGCTACGCGGCGCTACAGCTTACACGTGCCGCTGAAGGGCCATGGAGTGTCCGCCATCTTTTTCCATTAGTTAGATTGGAAGCCGAACTGAGGAGAAAAGGCACTGGCGTGTAGTAGTAGGGCAGTGTAGTATCCTGCCATTTTGGCCACCTCTGCTCAGCACTACAGCTGCGGACGTGCTGCAGTAGGGCTATAGACTGTCCGCCATCTTTAGCCACTGATTTAAGCGGAAGCCCAACTGAGGAATAAAGGAACAGAAGTGTCGCAGTAGGGCAGTGTAGAGTCCGCTATTTTGGGGCACCGCAACACGGCACTTCAGCCGCGGACGTGCCGCAGTAGGGCTATGGAATGTCCGCCATCTTTGGTAATGGATAAGAGCGGAAGCTCAACTGAGGAGTAAAGGCACAGGCGTGTCGTAGTAGGGCAGTGTAGAGTCTGCCATTTTAGGGAACCGCAACGCGACACTACAGCCGCGGACGTGACGCAGTAGGGCTATAGACTGTCCGCCATCTTTGGCCATTAATTAGAGCGGAAGCCAAACTGAGGAGTAAAGGCACTGACGTGTAGTAGTAGGGCAGTGTAGAGTCCGATATTTTGGGGCAACGCAACGCGGCAATAAAGCCGCGCACGTGCCGAAGAAGGGCCACGGAGGGTCCGCCATATTTGGCCACAGATTAAAGCGGAAGCGCAACTGAGAACATGTCTTTGGTAGAGTCTAGCAGGACAGTGTTGTGTCCGCCATTTTGGGCTACCGCAACGCGGCCCTACAGTCACGCACGTGCCACAGTTGGGCCGTGGAGTATCCGCCATCTTTGGCCACGGATTGTAGTGGAAGCTTAACTGAGGAGGAATGGCACTCGCGTGTCACAGTAAGGCAGTGTAGAGTCCGCCATTTTTGGGCACTGCAACGCGACACTACAGTCGCGGACGTGCCGCAGTAGGGCTATAGACTGTCCGCCATCTTTAGCCACTGATTTAAGCGGAAGCCCTACTGAGGAGTAAAGGAACAGGCGTGTCGTAGTAGGGCAGTGTAGAGTCCGATATTTTGGGGCAACGCAACGCGACACTACAGCTGCGCTCTTGCCGCAATAGGGCTATGGATGGTCCGCCATATTTGGCCTCTGATTTAAGCGGAAGCGCAACTGAGGAGTAAAGGCACTGGCGTGTCGTAGTCGGACAGTGTTGCGTCCGACATGTTGGGCCACTGCAACGCGGCACTTCAGCCGTGCAAGTGCCGCATTAGGGCCGGGGAGTGTTCGCCATCTTTGGTCCCGGATAAGAGCGGAAGCCCTGATGAGGAGTAAAGGCACTGGCGAGTCGTAGTAGGGCAGTGTAGAGTCCGCCATTTTGGGGCAACGCAACGCGACACTACAGCCTCGGACGTGCCGCAGTAGGGCTATAGACTGTCCGCCATCTTTGGCCATTAATTAGAGCGGAAGCCGAACTGAGGAGTAAAGGCACTGACGTGTAGTAGTCGGGCAGAGTGGAGTACGCCATTTTGGGCCACTACAACGCGGCACTTTAGCAGCGCACGTGCCGCTGAAGGGCCATGGAGTGTCCGACATCTTTTTCCATTAGTTAGAGTGGAAGCAGAACTGAGGAGAAAAGGCACTGGCGTGTAGTAGTAGGGCAGTGTAGTATCCAGTCATTTTGGCCACCACTACGCAGCACTACTGCCGCGGACGTGCCGCAGTAGGGCTATAGACTGTCCGCCATCTTTAGCCACTGATTTAAGCGGAAGCCCTACTGAGGAGTAAAGGAACAGGCGTGTCGTAGTAGGGCAGTGTAGAGTCCGATATTTTGGGCAACGCAAGGCGACACAACAGCCGCGCGCTTGCCGCAGTAGGGCCATGGAGGGTCCGCCATATTTGGCCTCTGATTTAAGCGGAAGCGCAACTGAGAACTTAAGTCTTTGGTAGAGTCTAGTAGGGCATTGTAGTGTCCGCCATTTCGGGCCACCGCAACGCGGCACAACAGCCTATTACGTGCCGCAGTAGGGCCGTGGAGTGTCCGCCATTTTTGGCCACTGATTAGAGCGGAAGCCGAACTGAGGAGTAAAGGCACTGGCGTGTCGTAGTCGGACAGTGTTGCGTCCGACATGTTGGGCCACTGCAACGCGGCACTTCAGCAGCGCACGTCCGCCGAAGGGCCATGGAGTGTCCGACATCTTTTTCCACTATTTAGAGCGGAAGCAGATCTGAGGAGAAAAGGCACTGGCGTGTAGTAGTAGGGCAGTGTAGAGTCCGATATTTTGGGATATCGCAACACGGCACTACTGCCGTGCACGTGCCGCATTATGGCCGGGGAGTGTTTGCCATCTTTGGACACGGATTAGAGCGGAAACCCAACTGAGGAGTAAAGCCACAGGCGTGTCGTAGTCGGGCAGTGTTGCGTCCGACATGTTGGGCTGCGCTACACGGCGCTACAGCTTACACGTGCCGCTGAAGGGCCATGGAGTGTCCGCCATCTTTTTCCATTAGTTAGATTGGAAGCCGAACTGAGGAGAAAAGGCACTGGCGTGTAGTAGTAGGGCAGTGTAGTATCCTGCCATTTTGGCCACCACTGCTCAGCACTACAGCTGCGGACGTGCCGCAGTAGGGCTATAGACTGTCCGCCATCTTTAGCCACTGATTTAAGCGGAAGCCCAACTGAGAAATAAAGGAACAGGTGTGTCGCAGTAGGGCAGTGTAGAGTCCGCTATTTTGGGGCACCGCAACACGGCACTTCAGCCGCGGACGTGCCGCAGTAGGGCTATGGAATGTCCGCCATCTTTGGTAATGGATAAGAGCGGAAGCTCAACTGAGGAGTAAAGGCACTGACGTGTAGTAGTAGGGCAGTGTAGAGTCCGATATTTTGGGGCAACGCAACGCGGCAATAAAGCCGCGCACGTGCTGAAGAAGGGCCACGGAGGGTCCGCCATATTTGGCCACAGATTAAAGCGGAAGCGCAACTGAGAACATGTCTTTGGTAGAGTCTAGCAGGACAGTGTTGTGTCCGCCATTTTGGGCCACCGCAACGCGGCCCTACAGCCACGCACGTGCCACAGTTGGGCCGTAAAGTATCCGCCATCTTTGGCCACGGATTGTAGTGGAAGCTTAACTGAGGAGTAAAGGCACTCGCGTGTCACAGTAAGGCAGTGTAGATTCCGCCATTTTTGGGCACTGCAACGCGACACTACAGTCGCGGACGTGCCGCAGTAGGGCTATAGACTGTCCGCCATCTTTAGCCACTGATTAGAGCATAAGCCGAACTGAGGAGTAAAGGCACGGGCGTATCGTAGTCGGGCAGTAAAGCGTCCGACTTGTTGGGCCACTGCAACGCGGCACTACAGCCGTGCACGTGCCGCAGTAGGTCCGGGGAGCGTTCGCCATCTTTGGAAACTGATTTGAGCTGAATCCCAACTGAGCAGTAAAGGCACTGGCATGTCGTAGTAAGGTAGTGTAGAGTCCGACATTTTGGGCCACTGCAACGTGGCACTACAGCCACGCACGTGCCGCAGAAGGGCCGTGGAGTGTCCGCCATCTTTATCCACTGATTAGAGCGGAATCCCAACTGAGGAGTAAAGGCACTGGCGTGCCGTAGTAAGCCAGTGTAGAGTCCGACATTTTGGGCCACTGCAACGTGGCACTACAGCCACACACGTGCCGCAGTAGGGCAATAGACCGTCCGCCATCGTTAGACACTGATTAGAGCAGAAGCCGAACTGAGGAGTAAAGGCACAGGCGTGTCGTAGTCGGGCAGTGTAGCGTCCGACATGTTGGGCCACCGCAACGCGGCAATAAAGCCACGCACGTGCCGCAGAAGGGCCATGGAGGGTCCGCCATATTTGGCCATAGATTAAAGCGGAAGCGCAACTGAGAACTTAAGTTTATGGTACAGTCTAGTAGGGTAGTGTTGTGTCCACCATTTTGGGCCACCGCAACGCAGCACTACAGCCACGCGCGCGCCGAAGTAGTGCCGGGGAGTGTTCGCCATCTTTGGTCCCGGATAAGAGCGGAAACCCTGCTGAGGAGTAAAGGCACTGGCGTGTCGTAGTAGGGCAGTGTAGAGTCCGCCATTTTGAGGCAACGCAACGCGACACTACAGCCACGGACGTGCCGCAGAAGGGCTATAGACTGTCCGCCATCTTTGGCCATTAATTAGAGCGGATGCCGAACTGAGGAGTAAAAGCACTGACGTGTAGTAGTAGGGCAGTGAAGAGTCCTATATTTTGTTCCACCGCAACGGGGCAATAAAGCCACGCACGTGTCGCAGTAGGGCCGTGGAGTGTCCGCCATCTTTGGCCACTGATTAGAGCGGAAGCCGAACTGTGGAGTAAAGGCACTGGCGTGTCGTAGTCGGGCAGTGTAGAGTACGCCATTTTGGGCCACTGCAACGCGGCACTTTAGCAGCGCACGCGCCGCTGAAGGGCCATGGAGTGTCCGACATCTTTTTCCATTAGTTAGAGTGGAAGCCGAACTGAGGAGAAAAGGCACAGGCGTGCAGTAGTAGGGCAGTGTAGTATCCTGTCATTTTGGCCACCACTACGCAGCACTACAGCCGCGGACGTGCCGCAGTAGGGCTATAGACTGTCTGCCATCTTTAGCCACTGATTGAAGCGGAAGCCCTACTGAGGAGTAAAGGAACAGACGTATCGTAGTAGGGCAGTGTAGAGTCCGATATTTTGGGGCAACGCAACGCGACACTACAGCCGCGCTTGGCGCAATAGGGCCATGGAGGGTCCGCCATATTTGGCCTCTGATTTAAGCGGAAGCGCAACTGAGAACTTAAGTCTTTGGTAGAGTCTAGTAGGGCAGTGTGGTGTCCGCCATTTCGGACCACCGCAACGCGGCACAACAGCCTATTACGTGCCGCAGTAGGGCCGTGGAGTGTCCGCCATTTTTGACCACTGATTAGAGCGGAAGCCGAACTGAGGAGTAAACGCACTGGCGTGTCGTAGTCGGACAGTGTTGCGTCCGACATGTTGGGCCACTGCAACGCGGCACTTCAGCAGCGCACGTGCCGCCGAAGGGCCATGGAGTGTCCGACATCTTTTTCCACTATTTAGAGCGGAAGCAGAAGTGAGGAGAAAAGGCACTGGCGTGTAGTAGTAGGGCAGTGTAGAGTCCGATATTTTGGGCCATCGCAACACGGCACTACTGCCGTGCACGTGCCGCATTAGGGCCGGGGAGTGTTCAACATCTTTGGACACGGATTAGAGCTGAAGCCCAACTGAGGAGTAAAGCCACAGGCGTGTCGTAGTCGGGCAGTGTTGCGTCCGACATGTTGGGCCGCAGCAACGCGGCACTACAGCTTACACGTGCCGCTGAAGGGCCATGGAAAGTCCGCCATCTTTTTCCAATAGTTAGATTGGAAGCCGAACTGAGGAGAAAAGGCACTGGCGTGTAGTAGTAGGGCAGTGTAGTATCCTGCCTTTTTGGCCACCACTGCTCAGCACTACAGCCGCGGACGTGCAGCAGTAGGGCTATAGACTGTCCGCCATCTTTAGCCACTGATTTAAGCAGAAGCCCAACTGAGGAGTAAAGGAACAGGCGTGTCGCAGTAGGGCAGTGTAGAGTCCGCTATTTTGGGGCACCGCAACACGGCACTACAGCCTCGGACGTGCCGCAGTAGGACTATGGAATGTCCGCCATCTTTGGTAACGGATAAGAGCGGAAGCTCAACTGAGGAGTAAAGGCACAGGCGTGTCGTAGTAGGGCAGAGTAGAGTCCAATATTTTGGGCCACCGCAACGTGACACTATAGCCGTGCACGTGCCGCGGTAAGGCTATGGAGTGTCCACCATCTTTGACCACTGATTAGAGCGGAAGCTCATCTGAGGAGTAAAGCCACTGGCGTGTCGTAGTAGGTCAGTTTAGAGTCCGCCATTTAGGGGCACCGCAACGCGGCACTACAGCCGCAGACGTGCCGCAGTAGGGCCACGGAGGGTCAGCCATATTAGGCCACTGATTTAAGCGGAAGCGCAACTGAGAACTTAAGTCTTTGGTAGAGTCTAGTAGGGCAGTGTAGAGTCCGACATTTTGGGTCACCGCATCGCGGCACTACAGCCGCGGACGTGCTGCAGTAGGGCCATGGAGGGTCCGCCATATTTGGCCACTGATTTAAGCGAAAGCCCAACTGAGGAGTAAAGGAACAGGCGTGTCGTAGTAGGGCAGTGAAGTATCCGCCATTTTGGGGCACCGCAACGCGGCACTACAGCCGCGGACATGCCGCAGAAGGTCTATAGACTATTCGCCATCTTTGGCCACTGATTTGAGCGGAAGTCGATTTAAGGAGTAAAGGCACTGACGTGTCGTCGTAGGGCAGTGTAGAGTCCGATATTTTTGGCCACCACTGCTCAGCACTACAGCCGCGGACGTGCCGCAGTAGCGCTACAGACTGTCCGCCACCTTTAGTCACTGATTTAAGCGGAAGCCCAACTGAGGAGTAAAGGAACAGGCGTGTCGCAGTAGGGCAGTGTAGAGTCCGCTATTTTGGGGAACCGCAACACGGCACTACAGCCGCGGACGTGCCGCAGTAGGGCAATGGAATGCC
Organism: Parasteatoda tepidariorum; assembly: GCF_982258835.1. NCBI lineage: Eukaryota > Metazoa > Arthropoda > Arachnida > Araneae > Theridiidae > Parasteatoda > Parasteatoda tepidariorum. The sequence continues at coordinate 1,927,277 of NW_028257370.1, forward strand.
CGCCATCTTTGGTAACGGATAAGAGCGGAAACTCAACTGAGGAGTACAGGCACAGGCGTTTCGTAGTAGGGCTGAGTAGAGTCCGATATTTTGGGCCACCGCAACGTGACACTACAGCCGTGCACGTGCCGCGGTAAGGCTATGGATTGTCCGCCAACTTTGGCCACAAATTAGAGCGGAAGCCGAACTGAAGAGTAAAGACACTTGCGTGTCGTGGTAGGGCAGTGTATAGTCCGACATTTTGGGCCACCGCACCGCGGCACTACAGCTGCGGACGTGCTGCAGTAGGGCCATGGAGGGTCCGCCATATTTGGCCACTGATTTAAGCGAAAGCCGAACTGAGGAGTAAAGGAACAGGCGTGTCGTAGTAGGGCAGTGAAGTGTCCGCCATTTTGGGGCACCGCAACGCGGCACTACAGCCGCGGACGTGTCGCAGAAGGTCTATAGACTATTCGCCATTTTTGGCCACTGATTTGAGCGGAAGTCGATTTAAGGAGTAAAGGCACTGACGTGTCGTCGTAGGGCAGAGTAGAGTCCTATATTTTGGGCCACCGCAACACGGCACTACAGCCGTGATGTGCCGCATTAGGGCCGGGTAGTGTTCGCCATCTTTGGCCAGGTATTAGAGCGGAAGCCGAACTGAGGAGTAAAGGCACTGACGTGTAGTAGTAGGGCAGAGTAGAGTCCGATATTTTGGGGCAACACAACGTGGCACTTCAGCTTACACGTGCCGCAGAAGGGCCACGGAGTGTCCGCCATCTTTTTCCATTAGTTAGATTGGAAGCTGAACTGAGGAGAAAAGGCACTGGCGTGTAGTAGTTTGGCAGTGTAGTATCCTGCCATTTTAGCCACCACTGCTCAGCACTACAGCCGCGGACGTGCCGCAGTAGGGCTATAGACTGTCCGCCATCTTTAGCCACTGATTTAAGCGGAAGCCCAACTGAGGAGTAAAGGAACAGGCGTGTCGCAGTAGGGCAGTGTAGAGTCCGCTATTTTGGGGCACCGCAACACGGCACTACAGCCGCGGACGTGCCGCAGTAGGGCTATGGAATGTCCGCCATCTTTGGTAACGGATAAGAGCGGAAGCTCAACTGAGGAGTAAAGGCACAGGCGTGTCGTAGTAGGGCAGTGTAGAGTCCGCCATTTTAGGGCACCGCAACGCGACACTACTGCCGCGGACGTGACGCAGTAGGGCTATAGACTGTCCGCCATCTTTGGCCACTAATATGAGCGGAAGCCGAACTGAAGAGTAAAGGCGCTCGCGTGTAGTAGTAGGGCAGTGTATAGTCCGATATTTTGAGCCACCGCACCGCGGCACTACAGTCGCGGACGTGCTGCTGTAGGGCTATGGAGTGTCCACCATCTTTGGTCACTGATTAGAGCGGAAACTCATCTGAGGAGTAAAGCCACAGGCGTGTCGTAGTAGGGCAGTGTAGAGTCCGCCATTTAGGGGCACCGCAACGCGGCACTACAGCCGCAGACGTGCCACAGTAGGGACACGGAGGGTCCGCCATATTAGGCCACTGATTTAAGCGGAAGCGCAACTGAGAACTTAAGTCTCTGGTAGAGTCTAGTAGGGCAGTGTAGAGTCCGACATTTTGGGTCACCGCATCGCGGCACTACTGCCGTGCACGTGCCGCATTAGGGCCGGGGAGTGTTCATCATCTTTGGACACGGATTAGAGCGGAAGCCCAACTGAGGAGTAAAGCCACAGGCGTGTCGTAGTAGGGCAGTGTAGAGTCCGCTATTTAGGGGCACCGCAACGCGGCACTACAGCCGCAGACGTGCCACAGTAGGGCCATGGAGGGTCCGCCATATTAGGCCACTGATTTAAGCGGAAGCGCAACTGAGAACTTAAGTCTTTGGTAGAGTCTAGTAGGGCAGTGTGGTGTCCGCCATTTCGGGCCACCGCAACGCGGCACAACAGCCTATTACGTGCCGCAGTAGGGCCGTGGAGTGTCCGCCATTTTTGACCACTGATTAGAGCGGAAGCCGAACTGAGGAGTAAACGCACTGGCGTGTCGTAGTCGGACAGTGTTGCGTCCGACATGTTGGGCCACTGCAACGCGGCACTTCAGCAGCGCACGTGCCGCCGAAGGGCCATGGAGTGTCCGACATCTTTTTCCACTATTTAGAGCGGAAGCAGAAGTGAGGAGAAAAGGCACTGGCGTGTAGTAGTAGGGCAGTGTAGAGTCCGATATTTTGGGCCATCGCAACACGGCACTACTGCCGTGCACGTGCCGCATTAGGGCCGGGGAGTGTTCAACATCTTTGGACACGGATTAGAGCTGAAGTCCAACTGTGGAGTAAAGCCACAGGCGTGTCGTAGTCGGGCAGTGTTGCGTCCGACATGTTGGGCCGCAGCAACGCGGCACTACAGCTTACACGTGCCGCTGAAGGGCCATGGAAAGTCCGCCATCTTTTTCCAATAGTTAGATTGGAAGCCGAACTGAGGAGAAAAGGCACTGGCGTGTAGTAGTAGGGCAGTGTAGTATCCTGCCATTTTGGCCACCACTGCTCAGCACTACAGCCGCAGACGTGCCGCAGTACGGCCACGGAGGGTCCGCCATATTAGGCCTCTGATTTAAGCGGAAGCGCAACTGAGAACTTAAGTCTTTGGTAGAGTCTAGTAGGGCAGTGTAGAGTCCGACATTTTGGGTCACCGCATCGCGGCACTACAGCCGCGGACGTGCTGCAGTAGGGCCATGGAGGGTCCGCCATATTTGGCCACTGATGTAAGCGAAAGCCCAACTGAGGAGTAAAGGAACAGGCGTGTCGTAGTAGGGCAGTGAAGTATCCGCCATTTTGGGGCACCGCAACGCGGCACTACAGCCGCGGACATGCCGCAGAAGGTCTATAGACTATTCGCCATCTTTGGCCACTGATTTGAGCGGAAGTCGATTTAAGGAGTAAAGGCACTGACGTGTCGTCGTAGGGCAGTGTAGAGTCCGATATTTTTGGCCACCACTGCTCAGCACTACAGCCGCGGACGTGCCGCAGTAGCGCTACAGACTGTCCGCCACCTTTAGTCACTGATTTAAGCGGAAGCCCAACTGAGGAGTAAAGGAACAGGCGTGTCGCAGAAGGGCAGTGTAGAGTCCGCTCTTTTGGGGAACCGCAACACGGCACTACAGCCGCGGACGTGCCGCAGTAGGGCAATGGAATGCCCGCCATCTTTGGTAACGGATAAGAGCGGAAACTCAACTGAGGAGTACAGGCACAGGCGTGTCGTAGTAGGGCTGAGTAGAGTCCGATATTTTGGGCCACCGCAACGTGACACTACAGCCGTGCACGTGCCGCGGTAAGGCTATGGATTGTCCGCCAGCTTTGGCCACAAATTAGAGCGGAAGCCGAACTGAAGAGTAAAGACACTTGCGTGTCGTGGTAGGGCAGTGTATAGTCCGACATTTTGGGCCACCGCACCGCGGCACTACAGCTGCGGACGTGCTGCAGTAGGGCCATGGAGGGTCCGCCATATTTGGCCACTGATTTAAGCGAAAGCCGAACTGAGGAGTAAAGGAACAGGCGTGTCGTAGTAGGGCAGTGAAGTGTCCGCCATTTTGGGGCACCGCAACGCGGCACTACAGCCGCGGACGTGTCGCAGAAGGTCTATAGACTATTCGCCATCTTTGGCCACTGATTTGAGCGGAAGTGGATTTAAGGAGTAAAGGCACTGACGTGTCGTCGTAGGGCAGAGTAGAGTCCGATATTTTGGGCCACCGCAACACGGCACTACAGCCGTGATGTGCCGCATTAGGGCCGGGTAGTGTTCGCAATCTTTGGCCAGGGATTAGAGCGGAAGCCGAACTGAGGAGTAAAGGCACTGACGTGTAGTAGTAGGGCAGAGTAGAGTCCGATATTTTGGGGCAACACAACGTGGCACTTCAGCTTACACGTGCCGCAGAAGGGCCACGGAGTGTCCGCCATCTTTTTCCATTAGTTAGATTGGAAGCCGAACTGAGGAGAAAAGGCACTGGCGTGTAGTAGTTTGGCAGTGTAGTATCCTGCCATTTTAGCCACCACTGCTCAGCACTACAGCCGCGGACGTGCCGCAGTAGGGCTATAGACTGTCCGCCATCTTTAGCCACTGATTTAAGCGGAAGCCCAACTGAGGAGTAAAGGAACAGGCGTGTCGCAGTAGGGCAGTGTAGAGTCCGCTATTTTGGGGCACCGCAACACGGCACTACAGCCGCGGACGTGCCGCAGTAGGGCTATGGAATGTCCGCCATCTTTGGTAACGGATAAGAGCGGAAGCTCAACTGAGGAGTAAAGGCACAGGCGTGTCGTAGTAGGGCAGTGTAGAGTCCGCCATTTTAGGGCACCGCAACGCGACACTACTGCCGCGGACGTGACGCAGTAGGGCTATAGACTGTCCGCCATCTTTGGCCACTAATATGAGCGGAAGCCGAACTGAAGAGTAAAGGCGCTCGCGTGTAGTAGTAGGGCAGTGTATAGTCCGATATTTTGAGCCACCGCACCGCGACACTACAGTCGCGGACGTGCTGCTGTAGGGCTATGGAGTGTCCACCATCTTTGGTCACTGATTAGAGCGGAAACTGATCTGAGGAGTAAAGCCACAGGCGTGTCGTAGTAGGGCAGTGTAGAGTCCGCCATTTAGGGGCACCGCAACGCGGCACTACAGCCGCAGACATGCCACAGTAGGGACACGGAGGGTCCGCCATATTAGGCCACTGATTTAAGCGGAAGCGCAACTGAGAACTTAAGTCTCTGGTAGAGTCTAGTAGGGCAGTGTAGAGTCCGACATTTTGGGTCACCGCATCGCGGCACTACAGCCGCGGACGTGCTGCAGTAGGGCCATGGAGGGTCCGCCATATTTGGCCACTGATTTAAGCGAAAGCCCAACTGAGGAGTAAAGGAACAGGCGTGTCCTAGTAGGGCAGTGCAGTATCCGCCATTTTGGGGCACCGCAACGTGGCACTACAGCCGCGGTCATGCCGCAGAAGGTCTATAGACTATTCGCCATCTTTGGCCACTGATTTGAGCTGAAGTCGATTTAAGGAGTAAAGGCACTGACGTGTCGTCGTAGGGCAGTGTAGAGTCCGATATTTTGGGCCACTGCAACACGGCACTACAGTCGTGATGTGCCGCATTAGGGATGGGTAGTGTTCGCCATCTTTGGCCAGGGATTAGAGCGGAAGCCGAACTGAGGAGTAAAGGCACTGACGTGTAGTAGTAGGGCAGAGTAGAGTCCGATATTTTGGGGCAACACAACGTGGCACTTCAGCTTACACGTGCCGCAGAAGGGCCACGGAGTGTCCGCCATCTTTTTCCATTAGTTAGATTGGAAGCCGAACTGAGGAGAAAAGGCACTGGCGTGTAGTAGTAGGGCAGTGTAGTATCCTGCCATTTTAGCCACCACTGCTCAGCACTACAGCCGCGGACGTGCCGCAGTAGGGCTATAGACTGTCCGCCATCTTTAGCCACTGATTTAAGCGGAAGCCCAACTGAGGAGTAAAGGAACAGGCGTGTCGCAGTAGGGCAATGTAGAGTCCGCTATTTTGGGGCACCGCAACACGACACTACAGCCGCGGACGTGCCGCAGTAGGGCTATGGAATGTCCGCCATCTTTGGTAACGGATAAGAGCGGAAGCTCAACTGAGGAGTAAAGGCACAGGCGTGTCGTAGTAGGGCAGTGTAGAGTCCGCCATTTTAGGGCGCCGCAACGCGACACTACTGCCGCGGACGTGACGCAGTAGGGCTATAGACTGTCCGCCATCTTTGGCCACTAATATGAGCGGAAGCCGAACTGAAGAGTAAAGGCGCTGGTGTGTAGTAGTAGGGCAGTGTATAGTCCGACATTTTGTTCCACCGCAACGGGGCAATAAAGCCACGCACATGTCGCAGTAGGGCCGTGGAGTGTCCGCCATCTTTGGCCACTGATTAGAGTGGAAGCAGAACTGAGGAGAAAAGGCACTGGCGTGTAGTAGTAGGGCAGTGTAGTATCCTGTCATTTTGGCCACCACTACGCAGCACTACAGCCGCGGACGTGCCGTAGTAGGGCTATAGACTGTCCGCCATCTTTAGCCACTGATTTAAGCGGAAGCCCTACTGAGGAGTAAAGGAACAGGCGTGTCGTAGTAGGGCAGTGTAGAGTCCGATATTTTGGGGCAACGCAACGCGACACTGCAGCCGCGCGCTTGGCGCAATAGGGCCATGGAGGGTCCGCCATATTTGGCCTCTGATTTAAGCGGAAGCGCAACTGAGAACTTAAGTCTTTGGTAGAGTCTAGTAGGGTAGTGTGGTGACGCAGTAGGGCTATAGACTGTCCGCCATCTTTGGCCATTAATTAGAGCGGAAGCCGAACTGAGGAGTAAATGCACTGACGTGTAGTAGTAGGGCAGTGTAGAGTCCGATATTTTGGGGCAACGCAACGCGGCAATAAAGCCGCGCACGTGCAGAAGAAGGGCCACGGAGGGTCCGCCATATTTGGCCACAGATTAAAGCGGAAGCGCAACTGAGAACATGTCTTTGGTAGAGTCTAGCAGGACAGTGTTGTGTCCGCCATTTTGGGCCACCGCAACGCGGCCCTACAGCCACGCACGTGCCACAGTTGGGCCGTGGAGTATCCGCCATCTTTGGCCACGGATTGTAGTGGAAGCTTAACTGAGGAGTAATGGCACTCGCGTGTCACAGTAAGGCAGTGTAGAGTCCGCCATTTTTGGGCACTGCAACGCGACACTACAGTCGCGGACGTGCCGCAGTAGGGCTATAGACTGTCCGCCATCTTTAGCCACTGATTTAAGCAGAAGCCCTACTGAGGAGTAAAGGAACAGGCTTGTCGTAGTAGGGCAGTGTAGAGTCCGATATTTTGGGGCAACGCAACGCGACACTACAGCTGCGCTCTTGCCGCAATAGGACCATGGATGGTCCGCCATATTTGGCCTCTGATTTAAGCGGAAGCGCAACTGAGGAGTAAAGGCACTGGCGTGTCGTAGTCGGACAGTGTTGCGTCCGACATGTTGGGCCACTGCAACGCGGCACTTCAGCCGTGCAAGTGCCGCATTAGGGCCGGGGAGTGTTCGCCATCTTTGGTCCCGGATAAGAGCGGAAGCCCTGATGAGGAGTAAACGCACTGGCGAGTCGTAGTAGGGCAGTGTAGAGTCCGCCATTTTGAGGCAACGCAACGCGACACTACAGCCACGGACGTGCTGCAGTAGGGCTATAGACTGTCCGCCATCTTTGGCCATTAATTAGAGCGGAAGCCGAACTGAGGAGTAAAAGCACTGACGAGTAGTAGTAGGGCAGTGAAGAGTCCTATATTTTGTTCCACCGCAACGGGGCAATAAAGCCACGCACGTGTCGCAGTAGGGCCGTGGAGTGCCCGACATCTTTTTCCATTAGTTAGAGTGGAAGCAGAACTGAGGAGAAAATGCACTGGCGTGTAGTAGTAAGGCAGTGTAGTATCCTGCCATTTTGGCCACAGCTACGCAGCACTACAGCCGCGGACGTGCCGCAGTAGGGCTATAGACTGTCCGCCATCTTTAGCCACTGATTTAAGCGGAAGCCCTACTGAGGAGTAAAGGAACAGGCGTGTCGTAGTAGGGCAGTGTAGAGTCCGATATTTTGGGGCAACGCAACGCGACACTACAGCCACGCGCTTGCCGCAGTAGGGCCATGGAGGGTCCGCCATATTTGGCCTCTGATTTAAGCGGAAGCGCAACTGAGAACTTAAGTCTTTGGTAGAGTCTAGTAGGGCAGTGTAGTGTCCGCCATTTCGGGCCACCGCAACGCGGCACAACAGCCTATTACGTGCCGCAGTAGGGCCGTGGAGTGTCTGCCATTTTTGGCCACTGATTAGAGCGGAAGCCGAACTGAGGAGTAAAGGCACTGGCGTGTCGTAGTCGGACAGTGTTGCGTCCGACATGTTGGGCCACGCTACGCGGCGCTACGGCTTACACGTGCCGCTGAAGGGCCATGGAGTGTCCGCCATCTTTTTCCATTAGTTAGATTGGAAGCCGAACTGAAGAGAAAAGGCACTGGCGTGTAGTAGTAGGGCAGTGTAGTATCCTGCCATTTTGGCCACCACTGCTCACCACTACAGCTGCGGACGTGCCGCAGTAGGGCTATAGACTGTCCGCCATCTTTAGCCACTGATTTAAGCGGAAGCCCAACTGAGGAATAAAGGAACAGGTGTGTCGCAGTAGGGCAGTGTAGAGTCCGCTATTTTGGGGCACCGCAACACGGCACTACAGCCGCGGACGTGACGCAGTAGGGCTATAGACTGTCCGCCATCTTTGGCCATTAATTAGAGCGGAAGCCGAACTGAGGAGTAAAGGCACTGACGTGTAGTAGTAGGGCAGTGTAGAGTCCGATATTTTGGGGCAACGCAACGCGGCAATAAAGCCGCGCACGTGCCGAAGAAGGGCCACGGAGGGTCCGCCATATTTGGCCACAGATTAAAGCGGAAGCGCAACTGAGAACATGTCTTTGGTAGAGTCTAGCAGGACAGTGTTGTGTCCGCCATTTTGGGCCACCGCAACGCGGCCCTACAGCCATGCACGTGCCACAGTTGGGCCGTGGAGTATCCGCCATCTTTGGCCACGGATTGTAGTGGAAGTTTAACTGAGGAGTTAAGGCACTCGCGTGTCACAGTAAGGCAGTGTAGAGTCCGCCATTTTTGGGCACTGCAACGCGACACTACAGTCGCGGACGTGCCGCAGTAGGGCTATAGACTGTCCGCCATCTTTAGCCACTGATTAGAGCATAAGCCGAACTGAGGAGTAAAGGCACGGGCGTATCGTAGTCGGGCAGTAAAGCGTCCGACTTGTTGGGCCACTGCAACGCGGCACTACAGCCGTGCACGTGCCGCAGTAGGTCCGGGAGCGTTCGCCATCTTTGGAAACTGATTTGAGCTGAATCCCAACTGAGCAGTAAAGGCACTGGCATGTCGTAGTAAGGTAGTGTAGAGTCCGACATTTTGGGCCACTGCAACGTGGCACTACAGCCACGCACGTGCCGCAGAAGGGCCGTGGAGTGTCCGCCATCTTTATCCACTGATTAGAGCGGAATCCCAACTGAGGAGTAAAGGCACTGGCGTGCCGTAGTAAGCCAGTGTAGAGTCCGACATTTTGGGCCACTGCAACGTGGCACTACAGCCACACACGTGCCGCAGTAGGGCAATAGACCGTCCGCCATCGTTAGACACTGATTAGAGCAGAAGCCGAACTGAGGAGTAAAGGCACAGGCGTGTCGTAGTCGGGCAGTGTAGAGTCCGCCATTTTGAGGCAACGCAACGCGACACTACAGCCACGGACGTGCCGCAGAAGGGCTATAGACTGTCCGCCATCTTTGGCCATTAATTAGAGCGGATGCCGAACTGAGGAGTAAAAGCACTGACGTGTAGTAGTAGGGCAGTGAAGAGTCCTATATTTTGTTCCACCGCAACGGGGCAATAAAGCCACGCACGTGTCGCAGTAGGGCCGTGGAGTGTCCGCCATCTTTGGCCACTGATTAGAGCGGAAGCCGAACTGTGGAGTAAAGGCACTGGCGTGTCGTAGTCGGGCAGTGTAGAGTACGCCATTTTGGGCCACTGCAACGCGGCACTTTAGCAGCGCACGCGCCGCTGAAGGGCCATGGAGTGTCCGACATCTTTTTCCATTAGTTAGAGTGGAAGCCGAACTGAGGAGAAAAGGCACAGGCGTGCAGTAGTAGGGCAGTGTAGTATCCTGTCATTTTGGCCACCACTACGCAGCACTACAGCCGCGGACGTGCCGCAGTAGGGCTATAGACTGTCTGCCATCTTTAGCCACTGATTTAAGCGGAAGCCCTACTGAGGAGTAAAGGAACAGGCGTATCGTAGTAGGGCAGTGTAGAGTCCGATATTTTGGGGCAACGCAACGCGACACTACAGCCGCGCTTGGCGCAATAGGGCCATGGAGGGTCCGCCATATTTGGCCTCTGATTTAAGCGGAAGCGCAACTGAGAACTTAAGTCTTTGGTAGAGTCTAGTAGGGCAGTGTGGTGTCCGCCATTTCGGACCACCGCAACGCGGCACAACAGCCTATTACGTGCCGCAGTAGGGCCGTGGAGTGTCCGCCATTTTTGACCACTGATTAGAGCGGAAGCCGAACTGAGGAGTAAACGCACTGGCGTGTCGTAGTCGGACAGTGTTGCGTTCGACATGTTGGGCCACTGCAACGCGGCACTTCAGCAGCGCACGTGCCGCCGAAGGGCCATGGAGTGTCCGACATCTTTTTCCACTATTTAGAGCGGAAGCAGAAGTGAGGAGAAAAGGCACTGGCGTGTAGTAGTAGGACAGTGTAGAGTCCGATATTTTGGGCCATCGCAACACGGCACTACTGCCGTGCACGTGCCGCATTAGGGCCGGGGAGTGTTCAACATCTTTGGACACGGATTAGAGCTGAAGCCCAACTGAGGAGTAAAGCCACAGGCGTGTCGTAGTCGGGCAGTGTTGCGTCCGACATGTTGGGCCGCAGCAACGCGGCACTACAGCTTACACGTGCCGCTGAAGGGCCATGGAATGTCCGCCATCTTTTTCCAATAGTTAGATTGGAAGCCGAACTGAGGAGAAAAGGCACTGGCGTGTAGTAGTAGGGCAGTGTAGTATCCTGCCTTTTTGGCCACCACTGCTCAGCACTACAGCCGCGGACGTGCAGCAGTAGGGCTATAGACTGTCCGCCATCTTTAGCCACTGATTTAAGCAGAAGCCCAACTGAGGAGTAAAGGCACAGGCGTGTCGTAGTAGGGCAGAGTAGAGTCCAATATTTTGGGCCACCGCAACGTGACACTATAGCCGTGCACGTGCCGCGGTAAGGCTATGGAGTGTCCACCATCTTTGGCCACTGATTAGAGCGGAAGCTCATCTGAGGAGTAAAGCCACTGGCGTGTCGTAGTAGGGCAGTGTAGAGTCCGCCATTTAGGGGCACCGCAACGCGGCACTACAGCCGCAGACGTGCCGCAGTAGGGCCACGGAGGGTCCGCCATATTAGGCCACTGATTTAAGCGGAAGCGCAACTGAGAACTTAAGTCTTTGGTAGAGTCTAGTAGGGCAGTGTAGAGTCCGACATTTTGGGGCACCGCATCGCGGCACTACAGCCGTGGACGTGCTGCAGTAGGGCCATGGAGGGTCCGCCATATTTGGCCACTGATTTAAGCGAAAGCCCAACTGAGGAGTAAAGGAACAGGCGTGTCGTAGTAGGGCAGTGAAGTGTCCGCCATTTTGGGGCACCGCAACGCGGCACTACAGCCGCGGACGTGCCGCTGGAGGTCTATAGACTATTCGCCATCTTTAGCCACTGATTTGAGCGGAAGTCGATTTAAGGAGTAAAGGCACTTACGTGTCGTCTTAGGGCAGTGTAGAGTCCGATATTTTGGGCCACCGCAACACGGCACTACAGCCGTGATGTGCCGCATTAGGGCCGGGGAGTGTTCGCCATCTTTGACCAGGGATTAGAGCGGAAGCCGAACAGAGGAGTAAAGGCACTGACCTGTAGTAGTAGGGCAGAGTAGAGTCCGATATTTTGGGGCAACACAACGTGGCACTTCAGAAGCGCACGTGCCGCTGAAGGGCCATGGAGTGTCCGACATCTTTTTCCACTATTAAGAGCGGAAGCCGAACTGAGGAGAAGAGGCACTGGCGAGTAGTAGTAGGGCAGTGTAGAGTCCGATATTTTGGGCCATCGCAACACGGCACTACTGCCGTGCACGTGCCGCATTAGGGCCGGGGAGTGTTCATCATCTTTGGACACGGATTAGAGCGGAAGCCCAACTGAGGAGTAAAGCCACAGGCGTGTCGTAGTCGGGCAGTGTTGCGTCCGACATGTTGGGCCACCGCAACGCGGCAATAAAGCCGTGCACGTGCCGCAGTAGGTCCGGGGAGTGTTCGCCATCTTTGGAAACTGATTTGAGCTGAATCCCAACTGAGCAGTAAAGGCACTGGCATGTCGTAGTAAGGTAGTGTAGAGTCCGACATTTTGGGCCACTGCAACGTGGCACTACAGCCACACACGTGCCGCAGTAGGGCAATAGACCGTCCGCCATCGTTAGACACTGATTAGAGCAGAAGCCGAACTGAGGAGTAAAGGCACAGGCGTGTCGTAGTCGGTCAGTGTAGCGTCCGACATGTTGGGCCACCGCAACGCGGCAATAAAGCCGCGCACGTGCCGCAGAAGGGCCATGGAGGGTCCGCCATATTTTGCCATAGATTAAAGTGGAAGCGCAACTGAGAACTTAAGTTTATGGTACAGTCTAGAAGGGTAGTGTTGTGTCCACCATTTGGAGGCAACGCAACGCGACACTACAGCCGTGGACATGCCGCAGTAGGGCTATAGTCTTTCCGCCATCTTTAGCCACTGATTTAAGCGGAAGCCCTACTGAGGAGTAAAGGAACAGGCGTATCGTAGTAGGGCAGTGTAGAGTCCGATATTTTGGGGCAACGCAACGCGACACTACAGCCGCGCGCTTGGCGCAATAGGGCCCTGGAGGGTCCGCCATATTTTGTCTCTGATTTAAGCGGAAGCGCAACTGAGAACTTAAGTCTTTGGTAGAGTCTAGTAGGGCAGTGTGGTGTCCGCGATTTCGGGCCACCGCAACGCGGCACAACAGCCTATTACGTGCCGCAGTAGGGCCGTGGAGTGTCCGCCATTTTTGGTAACTGATTAGAGCGGAAGCCGAACTGAGGAGTAAACGCACTGGCGTGTCGTAGTCGGACCGTGTTGCGTCCGACATGTTGGGCCGCTGCAACGCGGCACTTCAGCAGCGCGCGTGCCGCCGAAGGGCCATGGAGTGTCCGACATCTTTTTCCACTATTTAGAGCGGAAGCAGAACTGAGGAGAAAATGCACTGGCATGTAGTAGTAGGGCAGTGTAGAGTCCGATATTTTGGGCCATCGCAACACGGCACTACTGCCGTGCACGTGCCGCATTAGGGCCGGGGAGTGTTCATCATCTTTGGACACGGATTAGAGCGGAAGCCCAACTGAGGAGTAAAGCCACAGGCGTGTCGTAGTCGGGCAGTGTTGCGTCCGACATGTTGGGCAGCAGGAACTCGGCACTACAGCTTACACGTGCCGCTGAAGGGCCATGGAGTGTCCGCTATCTCTTTCCATTAGTTAGATTGGAAGCCGAACTGAGGAGAAAAGGCACTGGCGTGTAGTAGTAGGGCAGTGTAGTATCCTGTCATTTTGGCCACCACTACGCAGCACTACAGCCGCGGACGTGCCGTAGTAGGGCTATAGACTGTCCGCCATCTTTAGCCACTGATTTAAGCGGAAGCCCAACTGAGGAGCAAAGGAACAGGCGTGTCGCAGTAGGGCAGTGTAGAGTCCGCTATTTTGGGGCACCGCAACACGGCACTACAGCCGCGGACGTGCCGCAGTAGGACTATGGAATGTCCGCCATCTTTGGTAACGGATAAGAGCGGAAGCTCAACTGAGGAGTAAGGGCACAGGCGTGTCGTAGTAGGGCAGAGTAGAGTCCGATATTTTGGGCCACCGCAACGTGACACTACAGCCGTGCACGTGCGGCGGTAAGGCTATGGATTGTCCGCCAACTTTGGCCACAAATTAGAGCGGAAGCCGAACTGAAGAGTAAAGGCACTTGCGTGTCGTGGTAGGGCAGTGTATAGTCCGACATGTTGGGCCACTGCAACGCGGCACTTCAGCAGCGCACGTGCCGCCGAAGGGCCATGGAGTGTCCGACATCTTTTTCCACTATTTAGAGCGGAAGCTGAACTGAGGAGTAAAGCCACAGGCGTGTTGTAGTAGCGCAGTGTAGAGTCCGATATTCAGGGGCACCGCAATGCAGCACTACAGCCGCAGACGTGCCACAGTAGGGCCACGGAGGGTCCGCCATATTAGGCCACTGATTTAAGCGGAAGCGCAACTGAGAACTTAAGTCCTTGGTAGAGTCTAGTAGGGCAGTGTAGAGTCCGACATTTTGGGTCACCACATCGCGGCACTACAGCCGCGGACGTGCCGCAGAAGGTCTATAGACTATTCGCCATCTTTGGCCACTGATTTGAGCAGAAGTCGATTTAAGGAGTAAAGGCACTGACGTGTCGTCGTAGGGCAGTGTAGAGTCCGATATTTTTGACCACCGCAACACGGCACTACAGCCGTGATGTGCCGCATTAGGGCCGGGGAGTGTTCGCCATCTTTGGCCAGGGATTAGAGCGGAAGCCGAACAGAGGAGTAAAGGCACTGACGTGTAGTAGTAGGGCAGAGTAGAGTCCGATATTTTGGGGCAACACAACGTGGCACTTCAGCAGCGCACGTGCCGCTGAAGGGGTATGGAGTGTCCGACATCTTTTTCCACTATTAAGAGCGGAAGCCGAACTGTGGAGAAAAGGCACTGGCGTGTAGTAGTAGGGCAGTGTAGAGTCCGATATTTGGGGGCAACGCAACGCGGCACTACAGTCGCGCATGTGCCGCAATAGGGCCATGGAGTGTCCGCCTTCTTTGGTCACTAATTTGAGCGGAAGTCGAAATGAGGAGTAAAGGCACTGGCGTGTAGAAATAGGGCAGTGTAGTTTCCTGAAATTTTGGTTCACCGCTGCCCGGCACTACACCCGCGGACGTGCCGCAGTAGGGCTATGGAATGTCCGCCATCTTTGGTAACGGATAAGAGCGGTAGATTAACTGAAGAGTAAAGGCACTTGCGTGTCGTGGTAGGGCAGTGTATAGTCCGACATTTTGGGCCACCGCACCGTGGCACTACAGTCGCGGACGTGCTGCTGTAGGGCTATGGAGTCTCCACCATCTTTGGCCACTGATTAGAGCGGAAGCTCATCTGAGGAATAAAGCCACAGGCGTGTCGTAGTAGGGCAGTGTAGAGTCCGATATTTTGGGGCAACGCAACGCGGCACAACAGCATATTACGTGCCGCAGTAGGGCCGTGGAGTGTCCGCCATTTTTGGCCACTGATTAGAGCGGAAGCCGAACTGAGGAGTAAACGCACTGGCGTGTCGTAGTCGGACAGTGTTGCGTCCGACATGTTGGGCCACTGCAACGCGGCAGTTCAGCAGCGAACGTGCCGCCGAAGGGCCATGGAGTGTCCGACATCTTTTTCCACTATTTAGAGCGGAAGCAGAACTGAGGAGAAAAGGCACTGGCGTGTAGTAGTAGGGCAGTGTAGAGTCCGATATTTTGGGCCATCGCAACACGGCACTACTGCCGTGCACGTGCCGCATTAGGGCCGGGGAGTGTTCATCATCTTTGGACACGGATTAGAGCGGAAGCCCAACTGAGGAGTAAAGCCACAGGCGTGTCGTAGTAGGGCAGTGTAGAGTCCGCTATTTAGGGGCACCGCAACGCGGCACTACAGCCGCAGACGTGCCACAGTAGAGCCACGGAGGGTCCGCCATATTAGGTCACTGATTTAAGCGGAAGCGCAACTGAGAACTTAAGTCTTTGGTAGAGTCTAGTAGGGCAGAGTAGAGTCCGACATTTTGGGTCACCGCATCGCGGCACTACAGCCGCGGTCGTGCTGCAGTAGGGCCATGGAGGGTCCGCCATATTTGGCCACTGATTTAAGCGAAAGCCCAACTGAGGAGTAAAGGAACAGGCGTGTCGTAGTAGGGCAGTGAAGTATCCGCCATTTTGGGGCACCGCAACGCGGCACTACAGCCGTGGACATGCCGCAGAAGGTCTATAGACTATTCGCCATCTTTGGCCACTGATTTGAGCGGAAGTCGATTTAAGGAGTAAAGGCACTTACGTGTCGTCGTAGGGCAGTGTAGAGTCCGATATTTTTGGCCACCACTGCTCAGCACTACAGCCGCGGACGTGCCGCAGTAGCGCTATAGACTGTCCGCCACCTTTAGCCACTGATTTAAGCGGAAGCTCAACTGAGGAGTAAAGGAACAGGCGTGTCGCAGTAGGGCAGTGTAGAGTCCGCTATTTTGGGGCACCGCAACACGGCACTACAGCCGCGGACGTGACGCAGTAGGGCTATGGAATGCCCGCCATCTTTGGTAACGGATAAGAGCGGAAGCTCAACTGAGGAGTACAGGCACAGGCGTGTCGTAGTAGGGCTGAGTAGAGTCCGATATTTTGGGCCACCGCAACGTGACACTACAGCCGTGCACGTGCCGCGGTAAGGCTATGGATTGTCCGCCAACTTTGGCCACAAATTAGAGCGGAAGCTGAACTGAAGAGTAAAGACACTTGCGTGTCGTGGTAGGGCAGTGTATAGTCCGACATTTTGGGCCACCGCACCGCGGCACTACAGTCGCGGACGTGCTGCTGTAGGGCTATGGAGTGTCCACCTTCTTTGGCAACTGATTAGAGCGGAAGCTCATCTGAGGAATAAAGCCACAGGCGTGTCGTAGTAGGGCAGTGTAGAGTCCGACATTTTGGGGCACCGCATCGCGGCACTACAGCCGCGGACGTGCTGCAGTAGGGTCATGGAGGGTCCGCCATATTTGGCCACTGATTAGAGCGGAAGCCGAACTGAGGAGTAAACGCACTGGCGTGTCGTAGTCGGACAGTGTTGCGTCCGACATGTTGGGCCACTGCAACGCGGCACTTCAGCAGCGCACGTGTCGCCGAAATGCCATGGAGTGTCCGACATCTTTTTCCACTATTTAGAGAGGAAGCAGAAGTGAGGAGAAAAGGCACTGGCGTGTAGTAGTAGGGCAGTGTAGAGTCCGATATTTTGGGCCATCGCAACACGGCACTACTGCCGTGCACGTGCCGCATTAGGGCCGGGGAGTGTTCAACATCTTTGGCCAGGGATTAGAGCGGAAGCCGAACTGAGGAGTAAAGGCACTGACGTGTAGTAGTAGGGCAGAGTAGAGTCCGATATTTTGGGGCAACACAACGTGGCACTTCAGCTTACACGTGCCGCAGAAGGGCCACGGAGTGTCCGCCATCTTTTTCCATTAGTTAGATTGGAAGCCGAACTGAGGAGAAAAGGCACTGGCGTGTAGTAGTAGGGCAGTGTAGTATCCTGCCATTTTAGCCACCACTGCTCAGCACTACAGCCGCGGACGTGCCGCAGTAGGGCCACGGAGGGTCCGCCATATTAGGCCACTGATTTAAGCGGAAGCGCAACTGAGAACTTAAGTCTTTGGTAGAGTCTAGTAGGGCAGTGTAGAGTCCGACATTTTGGGTCACCGCATCGCGGCACTACAGCCGCGGACGTGCTGCAGTAGGGCCATGGAGGGTCCGCCATATTTGGCCACTGATTTAAGCGAAAGCCCAACTGAGGAGTAAAGGAACAGGCGTGTCGTAGTAGGGCAGTGTAGAGTCCGCTATTTTGGGGCACCGCAACACGGCACTACAGCCGCGGACGTGCCGCAGTAGCGCTACAGACTGTCCGCCACCTTTAGTCACTGATTTAAGCGGAAGCCCAACTGAGGAGTAAAGGAACAGGCGTGTCGCAGTAGGGCAGTGTAGAGTCCGCTATTTTGGGGAACCGCAACACGGCACTACAGCCGCGGACGTGCCGCAGTAGGGCAATGGAATGCCCGCCATCTTTGGTAACGGATAAGAGCGGAAACTCAACTGAGGAGTACAGGCACAGGCGTGTCGTAGTAGGGCTGAGTAGAGTCCGATATTTTGGGCCACCGCACCGCGGCACTACAGCTACGGACGTGCTGCAGTAGGGCCATGGAGGGTCCGCCATATTTGGCCACTGATTTAAGCGAAAGCCGAACTGAGGAGTAAAGGAACAGGCGTGTCGTAGTAGGGCAGTGAAGTGTCCGCCATTTTGGGGCACCGCAACGCGGCACTACAGCCGCGGACGTGTCGCAGAAGGTCTATAGACTATTCGCCATCTTTGGCCACTGATTTGAGCGGAAGTCGATTTAAGGAGTAAAGGCACTGACGTGTCGTCGTAGGGCAGAGTAGAGTCCGATATTTTGGGCCACCGCAACACGGCACTACAGCCGTGATGTGCCGCATTAGGGCCGGGTAGTGTTCGCCATCTTTGGCCAGGGATTAGAGCGGAAGCCGAACTGAGGAGTAAAGGCACTGACGTGTAGTAGTAGGGCAGAGTAGAGTCCGATATTTTGGGGCAACACAACGTGGCACTTCAGCTTACACGTGCCGCAGAAGGGCCACGGAGTGTCCGCCATCTTTTTCCATTAGTTAGATTGGAAGCCGAACTGAGGAGAAAAGGCACTGGCGTGTAGTAGTAGGGCAGTGTAGTATCCTGCCATTTTAGCCACCACTGCTCAGCACTACAGCCGCGGACGTGCCGCAGTAGGGCTATAGACTGTCCGCCATCTTTAGCCACTGATTTAAGCGGTAGCCCAACTGAGGAGTAAAGGAACAGGCGTGTCGCAGTAGGGCAGTGTAGAGTCCGCTATTTTGGGGCACCGCAACACGGCACTACAGCCGCGGACGTGCCGCAGTTGGGCTATGGAATGTCCGCCATCTTTGGTAACGGATAAGAGCGGAAGCTCAACTGAGGAGTAAAGGCACTGGCGTGTCGTAGTAGGGCAGTGTAGAGTCCGCCATTTTAAGGCACCGCAACGCGACACTACTGCCGCGGACGTGACGCAGTAGGGCTATAGACTGTCCACCATCTTTGGCCACTAATATGAGCGGAAGCCGAACTGAAGAGTAAAGGCGCTGGCGTGTAGTAGTAGGGCAGTGTATAGTCCGACATTTTGAGCAACCGCACCGCGGCACTACAGTCGCGGACGTGCTGCTGTAGGGCTATGGAGTGTCCACCATCTTTGGTCACTGATTAGAGCGGAAACTCATCTGAGGAGTAACGCCACAGGCGTGTCGTAGTAGGGCAGTGTAGAGTCCGCCATTTAGGGGCACCGCAACGCGGCACTACAGCCGCAGACGTGCCACAGTAGGGCCACAGAGGGTCCGCCATATTAGGCCACTGATTTAAGCGGAAGCGCAACTGAGAACTTAAGTCTCTGGTAGAGTCTAGTAGGGCAGTGTAGAGTCCGACATTTTGGGGCACCGCATCGCGGCACTACAGCCGCGGACGTGCTGCAGTAGGGCCATGAAGGGTCCGCCATATTTGGCATCTGATTTAAGCGAAAGCCCATCTGAGGAGTAAAGGAACAGGCGTGTCGTAGTAGGGCAGTGAAGTGTCCGCCATTTTGGGGCACCGCAACGCGGCACTACAGCCGCGGACGTGCCGCAGAAGGTCTATAGACTATTCGCCATCTTTGGCCACTGATTTGAGCGGAAGTCGATTTAAGTTGTAAAGGCACTGACGTGTCGTCGTAGGGCAGTGTAGAGTCCGATATTTTTGGCCACCGCAACACGGCACTACAGCCGTGATGTGCCGCATTAGGGCTGGGGAGTGTTCGCCATCTTTTTCCACTATTTAGAGCGGAAGCCGAACAGAGGAGTAAAGGCACTGGCGTGTAGTAGTTGGGCAGTGCAGTTTCCTGCCATTTTCGCCACTGCAACGCGGCACTACAGCCGCGGACGTGCCTCATTTGAGCTATGGAGTGTCCGACATCTTTGGCAACGGATTAGAGCGAAAGCCCAACTGAGGAATAAAGGCACTGGTGTGCTGTAGTAGGGAAGTGTAGTTTCCTGCCATTCTGGCCTCCGCAACGCGGCGCTACAGCCGTGCTCGTGCCGCTGAAGGGCCTAGGAGTGTCCGCCATCTTTTTCCACTATTTATAGCGGAAGCCGAACTGAGGAGTAAAGGTACTGGTGTGTCGTAGTAGGGCAGTGTAGAGTCCGACATTTCGGGCCACCGCAACGCGGCACTACAGCATCGCATGTGCCGCAATAGGGCCATTGAGTGTCCGCCTTCTATGGTCACTAATTTGAACGGAAGTCGAACTGAGGAGTAAAGGCTAGGCGTGTAGAAATAGGGCAGTGTAGTTTCCAGCCATTTTGGCCACCGCAACGCGGCTTTACAGTCGTGCACTTGCAGCATTAGAGCTATGGAGTGTCCGCCATCTTTGGCCAATGATAGGGTTGAAGCCGACCTGAGGAGTAAAGGCACTCGCGTGTCGTAGTAGGGCAGTGTAGTTTCCACCATTTTGGCCACTGCAACCTGGCACTTCAGCTACGCACTAACCGCAATAGGACCGTGGAGTGTCCGCAATCTTTGGCAACGGATTAGAGCGAAAGCCCAACTGAGGGGTTAAGGGACTGGCGTGTCGTAGTAGGACAGCGTAGAGTCCGACAATTTGGGCAACCACAACGCGGCACTACAGCCGCGAACGTGCCGCAGTAGAGTTATGGAGTGACCGCCATCTTTGGCCACTGATTAGAGCGGAAGCCGAACTATGGAGTAAAGGCACTGGCCTGTTGTAGTCGGAAAGTGTAGCGTCCGACAAGTTGGGCCACCGCAACGCGGTACTACAACCGTGCACGTGCCGCTGATGGGCCATGGAAGTTCCACCATATTTTTCTACAAATTAGAGCGGATGCCGAACTGAGGAGTAAATTCACTGGCGTGTCGAAGTAGGTCTGTGTAGAGTCCACCATTTTGGTTCACCGCATCCCGGCACTACAGCCGTGCACGTGCCGCTGAAGGGCCATGGAGTGTCCGCCATCTTTTTCAACTATTAAGGGCGGAAGCCGATCAGAGGAGTAAAGGCACTGGTGTGTAGTAGTTGGGCAGTGTAGTTTCCTGCCATTTTCGCCACTGCAACGCGGCACTACAGCCATGCACGTGCGGCATTAGTGGGCGGTAGTGTTCGCCATCTTTGGCCACGGATTAGAGCGGAAGCCCAACTGAGGAGTAAAGGCACTGGCGGTTCGTAGTAGGGCAGTGTAGAGTCCACCATTTTGGTTCACCGCATCCCGGCACTACAGCCGCGCATGTGCCACGGATGGGTCATGGAGAGTCCGCCATCTTTGGTCACTGATTAGGGCGGAAGTCGACCTGAGGAGTAAAGGCACTCGCGTGTCGTAGTAGGGCAGCGAAGTGTCCGACAATTTGGGCCACCGCAACAAGGCACTACAGCCGCGGACGTGCCGTATTAGAGCTATGGAGTGTCCGCCATCTTTGGCCAATGACTAGAGGGGAAGCGCAATTGAGAGCTTAAGTCTTTGGTAGGGTCATGAAGGGCAGTGTAGTGACCGCTATTTTGGGCCACCACAACGCGGCACTACAGTTGCGAACGTGCCGCAGTAGAGCTATGGAGTGTCCGCCATCTTTGGCCACTGATCAGAGCGGAAGCCGAACTGTGGAGTAAAGGCACTGGCGTGTTGTAGTCGGGCAGTGTAGAGTCTACCATTTTGGTTCACCGCAGCCCGGCACTACAGCCGCGCATGTGCCGCGGAAGGGCCATGGAGAGTCCGCCATCTTTGGTCACTGATTAGGGCGGAAGCCGACCTGAGGAGTAAAGGCACAGGCGTGTCGTAGTAGGGCAGTGT
This sequence comes from Parasteatoda tepidariorum, assembly GCF_982258835.1. Classification (NCBI taxonomy): domain Eukaryota; kingdom Metazoa; phylum Arthropoda; class Arachnida; order Araneae; family Theridiidae; genus Parasteatoda; species Parasteatoda tepidariorum. The sequence continues at coordinate 1,948,572 of NW_028257370.1, forward strand.
AGAGTCCGACATTTTGGGCCACCGCAACGCGGCACTACAGCCGCGGACCTGCCGCACTAGGGCCATAGACTGGTCGCCTTCTTTGGCCACGGAGTGGTGCAGAAGCCCAACTGAGGAGTAAAGTCACTGTCGTGTCGTAGTTGGGCAGTGCAGAATCCGACATTTTGGACTACCGCAAAGCGGCACTACAGCCGCGCACGTGCCGCAGAAATGCCATAGAGTGTCCGCCTTCTTTGGTCACAGATTAGAGCGGAAGCCGAATTGAGGAGTAAAGGAACTGGTGTGTAGAAAAAGAGCAGGATAGTTTCCTGCCATTTTGGCCATCACAACGCGCACTACTGCCGTGCACGTGCCGCTGAAGGGCCATGGAGTGTCCGCCGTCTTTTTCCACTATTTAGAGCGGAAGCCGAACAGAGGAGTAAAGGCACTGGTGTGTCGTAGTAGGGCAGCGTAGAGTCTGACATTTTGGGCCACCGCAATGCGGCACTACAACCGCGAACGTGCCGCAGTAGAGCTATGGAGAGTCCGAAATCTTTGGTCACTGATTAGAGCGGAAGCCGACCTGAGGAGTAAAGGCACTCGCGTGTCGTAGTAGGGCAGTTTAGTTTCCACCATTTTGGCCACTGCAACGCGGCACTTCAGCTACGCACAAACTGAAATAGGACCGTGCAGTGTCCGCAATCTTTGGCTACGGATTAGAGCGAAAGCCCAACTGAGGGGTTAAGGGACTGGCGTGTCGTAGTAGGACAGCGAAGAGTCCGACAATTTGGCGGACGCAACGTGGCTGTAAAGCCGCGCACGTGGCGCAGTAGGGCCATGGAGGCTCCGCCAACTTTGGCCACGGATTAGAGCGGAAGCGCAACTGAGGAGTGAAGGCACAGGCGTGTCGTAGTAGGGCTGTGAAGAGTCCGCCATTTTAGGGCTCCGAATCGCGGAACTACAACCGCAGACGTGCCGCAGAACGGCTATAGACTGTCCGCCATCTTTGGCCACTAATTTGAGCGGAAGTCGAACTGAGGAGAAAAGGCACTGGCGTGTAGAAATAGGGCAGTGTAGTTTCCTGCCATTTTCGCTTCTGCAACGCGGCACTACAGCCGTGCACGTGCCGCATTAGGGTGCGAGAGTGTTCGCCATCTTCGGCCACGGATTAGAGCGGAAGCCCAACTGAGGAATAAAGGCACTTTCGTGTCGTAGTAGGGCAGTGAAGTTTCCTGCCATTTTGGCCCCCGCAACGCGGCGCTACAGCCGTGGCCATGGAGTGTCCGCCATCTTTTTCCACTATTTAGAGCGGAAGCCGAACAGAGGAGTAAAGGCACTGGTGTGTCGTAGTAGAGCAGAGTAGAGTCCGACATTTTGGGCCCCCGCAACGCGGCACTACAACCGCGAACGTGCCGCAGTAGAGCTATGGAGTGTCCGCCATCTTTGGCCACTGATTAGAGCGGAAGCCGAACTGTGGAGTAAAGGCACTGGCGTGTTGTAGTCGGGCAGTGTAGAGTCCACCATTTTGGTTCACCGCAACCCGGCACTACAGCCGCGCATGTGCCGTGGAAAGTCCATGGAGAGTCCGCCATCTTTGGTCACTGATTAGGGCGGAAGTCGAACTGAGGAGTAAAGGCACAGGCGTGTGGTAGTAGGGCTGGGAAGAGTCCGAGATGTTGGGCCACCGAAATGCGGCACTTCAGCCGCGCGAGTGCCGCTGAAGGGCCATGGAGAGTCCGCCATATTTTTCCACTATTTAGAGCGGAAGCCGAACTGAGAAGTAAAGGCACTGGCGTGTCGTAGTAGGGCAGTGTAATTTCCTGATATTTTGGCCCCCGCAACGCGGCTATAAAGCCGCACACGTGCCGCAGTAGGGCCATGGAGGGTCCGCCATATTTGGCCACTGATTAGAGCGGAAGCGCTACTGAGAACTTAAGTATTTTGTAGGGTCTCGAAGGGCAGTGTAATATCCACCAATTTGGGTAATCGCAACTTGGCACATTCAGCCGTGGACGTGCCGTAAAAGGGCTATAGACTGTCCGACATCTTTGGCTCCTGATTAGAGCGGAAGCAGAACTGTGGAGTAAAAGCACTGGCGTGTTGTAGTCGGGCAGTGTAGCGACCGACAAGTTGGGCCACCGACACGCGGCACTACAGTCGTGCACGTGCCGCAGAAAGGCCAAGGAGAGTCCGCCATCTTTGGTCACAGATTAGGGCGGAAGCCGACCTGAGCAGTAATGGAACTGGCGTGTAGAAAAAGGGATGGGTAGTTTCCTGCCATTTTGGCCACCACAACGCGGCACTACAGTTGCGAACGTGCCGCAGTAGAGCTATGGAGTGTCCGCCATCTTTGGCCACTGATTAGAGCGGAAGCCGAACTGTGGAGTAAAGGCACTGGCGTGTTGTAGTCGGGCAGTGTAGAGTCTACCATTTTGGTTCACCGCAGCCCGGCACTACAGCCGCGCATGTGCCGCGGAAGGGCCATGGAGAGTCCGCCATCTTTGGTCACTGATTAGGGCGGAAGCCGACCTGAGGAGTAAAGGCACAGGCGTGTCGTAGTAGGGCAGTGTAGAGTCCGACATTTTGGGCCACCGCAACGCGGCACTACAGCCGCGGACATGCCGCACTAGGGCCATAGACTGGTCGCCTTCTTTGGCCACGGAGTGGTGCGGAAGCCCTACTGAGGAGTAAAGGCACTGTCGTGTCGTAGTTGGGCAGTGCAGAATCCGACATTTTGGACTACCGCAAAGCGGCACTACAGCCGCGCACGTGCCGCAGAAATGCCATAGAGTGTCCGCCTTCTTTGGTCACAGATTAGAGCGGAAGCCGAATTGAGGAGTAAAGGAACTGGTGTGTAGAAAAAGAGCAGGATAGTTTCCTGCCATTTTGGCCATCACAACGCGCACTACTGCCGTGCACGTGCCGCTGAAGGGCCATGGAGTGTCCGCCGTCTTTTTCCACTATTTAGAGCGGAAGCCGAACAGAGGAGTAAAGGCACTGGTGTGTCGTAGTAGGGCAGCGTAGAGTCTGACATTTTGGGCCACCGCAATGCGGCACTACAACCGCGAACGTGCCGCAGTAGAGCTATGGAGAGTCCGAAATCTTTGGTCACTGATTAGGGCGGAAGCCGACCTGAGAGTAAAGGCACTCGCGTGTCGTAGTAGGGCAGTGTAGTTTCCACCATTTTGGCCACTGCAACGCGGCACTTCAGCTACGCACAAACTGAAATAGGACCGTGGAGTGTCCGCAATCTTTGGCTACGGATTAGAGCGAAAGCCCAACTGAGGGGTTAAGGGACTGGCGTGTCGTAGTAGGACAGCGAAGAGTCCGACAATTTGGCGGACGCAACGTGGCTGTAAAGCCGCACACGTGGCGCAGTAGGGCCATGGAGGCTCCGCCAACTTTGGCCACGGATTAGAGCGGAAGCGCAACTGAGGAGTGAAGGCACAGGCGTGTCGTAGTAGGGCTGTGAAGAGTCCGCCATTTTAGGGCTCCGAATCGCGGAACTACAACCGCAGACGTGCCGCAGAACGGCTATAGACTGTCCGCCATCTTTGGCCACTAATTTGACCGGAATTCGAACTGAGGAGAAAAGGCACTGGCGTGTAGAAATAGGGCAGTGTAGTTTCCTGCCATTTTCGCTTCTGCAACGCGGCACTACAGCCGTGCACGTGCCGCATTAGGGTGCGAGAGTGTTCGCCATCTTCGGCCACGGATTAGAGCGGAAGCCCAACTGAGGAATAAAGGCACTTTCGTGTCGTAGTAGGGCAGTGAAGTTTCCTGCCATTTTGGCCCCCGCAACGCGGCGCTACAGCCGTGGCCATGGAGTGTCCGCCATCTTTTTCCACTATTTAGAGCGGAAGCCGAACAGAGGAGTAAAGGCACAGGTGTGTCGTAGTAGAGCAGAGTAGAGTCCGACATTTTGGCCCCCGCAACGCGGCACTACAACCGCGAACGTGCCGCAGTAGAGCTATGGAGTGTCCGCCATCTTTGGCCACTGATTAGAGCGGAAGCCGAACTGTGGAGTAAAGGCACTGGCGTGTTGTAGTCGGGCAGTGTAGAGTCCACCATTTTGGTTCTCCGCAACCCGGCACTACAGCCGCGCATGTGCCGTGGAAAGTCCATGGAGAGTCCGCCATCTTTGGTCACTGATTAGGGCGGAAGTCGAACTGAGGAGTAAAGGCACAGGCGTGTGGTAGTAGGGCTGGGAAGAGTCCGAGATGTTGGGCCACCGAAATGCGGCACTTCAGCCGCGCGAGTGCCGCTGAAGGGCCATGGAGAGTCCGCCATATTTTTCCACTATTTAGAGCGGAAGCCGAACTGAGGAGTAAAGGCACTGGCGTGTCGTAGTAGGGCAGTGAAATTTCCTGCCATTTTGGCCCCCGCAACGCGGCTATAAAGCCGCACACGTGCCGCAGTAGGGCCATGGAGGGTCCGCCATATTTGGCCACTGATTAGAGCGGAAGCGCTACTGAGAACTTAAGTATTTTGTAGGGTCTCGAAGGGCAGTGTAATATCCACCAATTTGGGTAATCGCAACTTGGCACATTCAGCCGTGGACGTGCCGTAAAAGGGCTATAGACTGTCCGACATCTTTGGCTCCTGATTAGAGCGGAAGCAGAACTGTGGAGTAAAAGCACTGGCGTGTTGTAGTCGGGCAGTGTAGCGACCGACAAGTTGGGCCACCGACACGCGGCACTACAGTCGTGCACGTGCCGCAGAAAGGCCAAGGAGAGTCCGCCATCTTTGGTCACAGATTAGGGCGGAAGCCGACCTGAGGAGTAATGGAACTGGCGTGTAGAAAAAGGGATGGGTAGTTTCCTGCCATTTTGGCCACCACAACGCGGCACTACAGCCGCGAACGTGCCGCAGTAGAGCTATGGAGTGTCCGCAATCTTTGGCAACGGATTAGAGCGGAAGCCCAACTGAGGGGTTATGGGACTGGCGTTTAGTAGTAGGACAGCGAAGAGTTCGACAATTTGGGCAACCGAAGCGCAGCACTACAGCCGCGGACGTGCCGCATTAGAGCTATGGAGTGTCCGCCATCTTTGGCCAATGCTTAGTGTGGAAGCGCAATTGAGAACTTATGTCTTTGGTAGGGTCATGTAGGGCGGTGTAGTGTCCGCTATTTTGGGCCACCACAACACGGTACTGCAGTTGCGCATGTGCCGCAGTTGGACCTTGGAGTGTCCGAAATCTTTGGCCAGTAATTAGAGTGGAAGCGAAACTGAGGTGTAAAGGCACTGGCTTGTCGTTGTAGGGCAGTGTAGAGTCCGAAATTTTTGGCCACTGCAACGCGACACAATAGCCGCGCATGTGCCGCAATAGCGCCGTAGAGAGTCCGCTTTCTTTGGTCACTAATAAGAGCGGAAGCCGAAATGAGGAGTAATGGAACTGGCGTGTCGTAGTAGGGCAGTGTAGTTTCCACCATTTTGGCCACTGCAACGCGGCACTTCAGCTACGCACAAACCGCAATAGGACCGTGGAGTGTCCGCAATCTTTGGCTACGGATTAGAGCGAAAGCCCAACTGGGGGGTTAAGGGACTGGCGTGTCGTAGTAGGACAGCGAAGAGTCCGACAATTTGGCGGACGCAACGTGGCTGTAAAGCCGCACACGTGGCGCAGTAGGGCCATGGAGGCTCCGCCAACTTTGGCCACGGATTAGAGTGGAAGCGCAACTGAGGAGTGAAGGCACAGGCGTGTCGTAGTAGGTCTGTGAAGAGTTCGCCATTTTGGGGCTCCGAATCGCGGAACTACAACCGCAGACCTGCCGCAGAACGGCTATAGACTGTCCGCCATCTTTGGCCACTAATTTGAGCGGAAGTCGAACTGAGGAGAAAAGGCACTGGCGTGTAGAAATAGGGCAGTGTAGTTTCCTGCCATTTTCGCTACTGCAACGCGGCACTACAGCCGTGCACGTGCCGCATTAGGGTGCGAGAGTGTTCGCCATCTTCGGCCACGGATTAGAGCGGAAGCCCAACTGAGAAATAAAGGCACTTTCGAGTCGTAGTAGGGCAGTGAAGTTTCCTGCCATTTTGGCCCCCGCAACGTGGCGCTACAGCCGTGGCCATTGAGTGTTCGCCATCTTTTTCCACTATTTAGAGCGGAAGCCGAACAGAGGAGTAAAGGCACTGGCGTGTAGTAGTTGGGCAGTGTAGTTTCTTGCCATTTTCGCCACTGCAACGCGGCACTACAGCAGTGCACGTGCGGCATTAGGGGGCGGAAGTGTTCGCCATCTTTGGCCACGGATTAGAGCGGAAGCCCTACTAAGGAGTAAAGGCACTGGCGTGTCGTAGTAGGGCAGTGTAATTTCCTGCCATTTTGGCCCTCGCTACGCGGCTATAACGCCGCACACGTGCCGAAGTAGGGCCATGGAGGGTCCGCCATATTTGGCCACTGATTAGAGCGGAAGCGCTACTGAGAACTTAAGTCTTTGGTAGGGTCTCGAAGGGCAGTGTATTGTCCACCATTTTGGGCAATCGCAACTTGGCACATTCAGCCGTGGACATGCCGCAAAAGGGCTATAGACTGTCCGCCATCTTTGGCTCCTGATTAGAGCGGAAGCAGAACTGTGGAGTAAAAGCACTGGCGTGTTGTAGTCGGGGAGTGTAGCGACCGACAAGTTGGACAACCGCAACGCGGCACTACAGTCGTGCACGTGCCGCAGAAGGGCCAAGGAGGGTCCGCCATCTTTGGTCACAGATTAGGGCGGAAGCCGACCTGAGGAGTAATGGAACTGGCGTGTAGAAAAAGGGATGGGTAGTTTCCTGCCATTTTGGCCACCACAACGCGGCACTACAGCCGCGAACGTGCCGCAGTAGAGCTATGGAGTGTCCGCAATCTTTGGCAACGGATTAGAGCGGAAGCCCAACTGAGGGGTAATGGAACTGGCGTGACGTAGTAGGGCAGCGTAGAGTCCGACAATTTGGGCTACCGCAACACGGCACTACAGCCGCGAACGTGCCGCAGTAGAGCTATGGAGTGTCCGCCATCTTTGACCACTGATTAGAGCGGAAGCGCAACTGTGGAGTAAAGGCACTGGCGTTTTGTATTCGGAATGTGTAGCGTCCAACAAGTTGGGCCACCTCAACGCGGCACTACAGCCGTGCACGTGCCGCTGAAGGGCAATAGAGTGTCCGCCTTCTTTGGTCACTAAAGAGAGCGGAGGCAGAACTGAGGAGTAAATGCACTGGTGTGTAGAAATAGGGCAGAGTAGTTTCCTGCCATTTTCGCCACTGCAACGCGGCACTACAGCCGTGCACGTGCAGCATTAAGGCCTTGGAGTGTTCGCCATTTTTTAGCCTGGGATTAGAGCTGAAGACCAACTGAGGAGTAAAGGCACTGGCGTGTCGTAGTAGGGCAGTGTAGAGTCCGACATTTTTGGCCACCGCAACGCGGCACTACAGCCGCGGACGTGCCACACTAGGGCTATAGACTGTTCGCCATCTTTCGCCAATGCTTAGTGTGGAAGCGCAATTGAGAAATTATGTCTTTGGTAGGGTCATGTAGGACGGTGTAGTGTCCGCTATTTTCGGCCACCACAACGCGGCACTACAGTTGCCCATGCGCCGCAGTAGGGCCATGGAGGGTCCGCCATATTTGGCCACTGATTAGAGCGGAAGCGCTACTGAGAACTTAAGTCTTTGGTAGGGTCTAGAAGGGCAGTGTAGTGTCCACCATTTTGGGCAATCGCAACTTGGCACATTCAGCCGTGGACCTGCCGCAGAAGGGCTATAGACTGTCCGCCATCTTTGGCTCCTGATTAGAGAGGAAGCAGAACTGTGGAGTAAAGGCACTGGCGTGTTGTAGTCAGGCAGCGTAGCGACCGACAAGTTGGGCCACCGCAACGCGGCACTACAGTCGTGCACGTGCCGCAGAAGGGCCACGCAGAGTCCGCCATCTTTGGTCACTGATTAGGGCGGAAGCCGACATGAGGAGTAAAGGCACTCGCGTGTCGTAGTAGGGCAGTGTTATTTCCTGCCATTTTGGCACCCGCAACGCGGCTATAAAGCCGCACACGTGCCGCAGTAGGGCCATGGAGGGTCGGCAATCTTTGGCATCGGATAAGAGCGAAAGCCCAACTGAGGGGTTAAGGGACTGGCGTGTCGTAGAAGGGCAGCGAAGAGTCCGTCAATTTGGGTCGCCGCAACGCGGCACTACAGTTGCGCATGTGCCGCATTAGAGCTATGGAGTGTCCGCCATCTTTGGCCAATGCTTAGTGTGGAAGCGCAAATGAGAACTTATGTCTATGGTAGGGCCATGTAGGGCGGTGTAGTGTCCGCTATCTTTGGCCACCACAACGCGGCACTACAGCTATGCACGTGCCGCTGAAGGGCCATGGAGTGTCCGCCATCTTTTTCCACTATTTAGAGCGGAAGCCGAACAGAGGAGTAAATGCACTGGCGTGTCGTAGTAGGGCAGTGTAGAGTCCGACATTTTGGGCCACCGCAACGCTGCACTACAGCCGCGGACGTGCCACACTAGGGCTATAGACTCTTCGCCATCTTTGGCCACGGAGTGGAGCGGATGCCCAACGGAGGAGTAAAGGCACAGTCGTGTCGTAGTTGGGCAGTGCAGAATCCGTCAATTTGAGCTACAGCAACACGGCACTACGGTCGCGAGCGTGCCGCATTAGAGCTGTGGAGTGTCCGCCATCTTTGGCCAATGCTTAGTGTGGAAGCGCAATTGAGAACTTATGTCTTTGGTAGGGTCATGTAGGACGGTGTAGTGTCCGCTATTTTGGGCCACCACAACGCGGCACTACAGTTGCCCATGCGCCGCAGTAGGGCCATGGAGGGTCCGCCATATTTGGCCACTGATTAGAGCGGAAGCGCTACTGAGAACTTAAGTCTTTGGTAGGGTCTAGAAGGGCAGTGTAGTGTCCACCATTTTGGGCAATCGCAACTTGGCACATTCAGCCGTGGACGTGCCGCAGAAGGGCTATAGACTGTCCGCCATCTTTGGTCACTGATTAGGGCGGAAGCCGACCTGAGGAGTAAAGGCACTCGCGTGTCGTAGTAGGGCAGTGCAATTTCCTGCCATTTTGGCCCCCGCAGCGCGGCTATAAAGCCGCACACGTGCCGCAGTAGGGCCATGGTGGGTCCGCAATCTTTGGCAACGGATAAGAGCGGAAGCCCAACTGAGGGGTTATGGGACTGGCGTTTAGTAGTAGGACAGCGTAGAGTTCGACAATTTGGGCAACCGAAGTGCGGCACTACAGCCGCGGACATGCCGCATTAGAGCTATGGAGTGTCCGCCATCTTTGGCCAATGCTTAGTGTGGAAGCGCAATTGAGAACTTTTGTCTTTGGTAGGGTCATGTAGGGCGGTGAAGAGTCCGCTATTTTGGGCCACCACAACGCGGCACTACAGTTGCGCATGTGCCGCAGTTGGACCATGGAGTGTCCGAAATCTTTGGCCAGTTATTAGAGTGGAAGCGAAACTGAGGTGTAAAGGCACTTTCGTGTCGTAGTAGGGCAGTGTATTTTCCTGCATTTTTGGCCCCCGAAACGCGGCGCTACAGCTGTGCACGTGCCGCTGAAGGGCCATGGAGTGTCCGCCATCTTTTTCCACTATTTAGAGCGGAAGCCGAACAGAGGAGTAATGGAACTGGCGTGTAGAAAAAGGGCAGGGTAGTTTCCCGCCATTTTGGCCACCACAACGCGGCACTACAGCCGTGCACGTGCCGCTGAAGGGCCATGGAGTGTCCGCCATCTTTTTCCACTATTTAGAGCGGAAGCCGAACAGAGTAGTAAAGGCACTGGTGTGTCGTAGTAGGGCAGTGTAGAGTCCGACAATTTGGGCCACCGCAACGCGGCACTACAGACGCGCATGTGCCGCAATAGGGCCATAAAGTGTCCGCCTTCTTTGTTCACTAATTTGAGCAGAAGTCGAACTGAGGAGTAAAGGCACTGGTGAGTAGAAATAGGACAGTGTAGTTTCCTGCCATTTTGGCCACCGCAACGCGGTAATACAGCCGTGCACGTGCAGCATTAGGACCGTGGAGTGTCCGCAATCTTTGGCTACGGATTAGAGCGGAAACCCATCAGAGGGGTAAAGGGACTGGCGTGTCGTAGTAGGGCAGCGTAGAGTCCGACAATTTGGACACCGCAACGCGGCACTACAGCCGCGGACGTGCCGCACTAGGGCTATAAACTGTTCGCCATCTTTGGCCACTGATTAGAGCTGAAGCCGAACTGTGGAGTAAAGGCACTGGCGTTTTGTAGTCGGACTGTGTAGCGTCCAAAAAGTTGGGCCACCTCAACGCGGCACTACAGCCGTGCACGTGCCGCTGAAGGGCCATAGAGTGTCCGCCTTCTTTGGTCACTAAAGACAGCGGAGGCAGAACTGAGGAGTAAATGCACTGGTGTGTAGAAATAGGGCAAAGTAGTTTCCTGCCAATTTGGCCACCGCAACGCGGCACTACAGCCGTGCACGTGCAGCATTAGGGCCTTGGAGAGTTCGCCATTTTTTAGCCTGGGATTAGAGCGGAAGCCCATCTGAGGAGTAAAGGCACTGGCGTGTCGTAGTAGGGCAGTGTAGAGTCTGACATTTTGGGCCACCGCAACGCGGCACTACAGCCGCGGGCGTGCCGCTCTAGGTCTATAGACTTTTCGCCATCTTTGGCCACGGTGTGGAGCGGATGCCCAACTGAGGAGAAAAGGCACTGGCGTGTCGTAGTTTGGCAGTGCAGAATCCAACATTTTGGGCTACCGCAACGTTGCACTACAGCCGCGCACGTGCCGCAGTATTGCCAAAGAGTGTCCGCCTTCTTTGGTCACAGATTAGAGCGGAAGCCGAACTGAGGAGTAAAGGCACTGGTGTGTAGAAATAGGGCAGTGTAGTTTCCTGCCATTTCGGCCACCGCAACGCGGCACTAAAGCCGTGCACGTGCCGCAGAAATGCCATAGAGTGTCCGCCATATTTTTCCACTATTTAGAGCGGAAGCCGAACTGAGGAGTAATGGCACTGGCGTGTAGTAGTTGGGCAGTGTAGTTTCCTGCCATTTTCGCCACTGCAACGCGGCACTACAGACGTGCACGTGCAGCATTAGGGCCTTGGAGTGTTCGCCATTTTTTAGTCTGGGATTAGAGCGGAAGACCAACTGAGGAGTAAAGGCACTGGCTGTAGTAGTTGGGCAGTGTAGTTTCCTGCCATTTTCGCCTCTGCAACGCAGCACTACAGCCGCGGACGTGCCACACTAGGGGTATAGACTGTTCGCCATCTTTGGCCACGGAGTGGAGCGGAAGCCCAACTGAGGAGTAAAGGCACAGTCGTGTCGTAGTTGGGCAGTGCAGAATCCGTCAATTTGAGCTACAGCAACGCGGCACTACAGCCGCGCACGTGCCGCAGAAATGCCATAGAGTGTCCGCCATATTTTTCAACTATATAGAGCGGAAGCCGAACTGAGGAGTAAAGGCACTGGCGTGTAGTAGTTGGGCAGTGTAATTTCCTGCCATTTTGGCCCCCGCAACGCGGATATAAAGCCGCACACGTGCCGCAGTTGGGCCATGGAGGGTCCGCCATAATTTGCCACTGATTGAAGCGGAAGCGCTACTGAGAATTTAAGTCTTTGGTAGGGTCTAGAAGGCAGTGTAGTGTCCACCATTTTGGGCAATCGCAACTTGGCACATTCAGCCGTGGACGTGCCGCAGAAGGGCTATAGAGTGTCCGCCATCTTTGGCTCCTGATTAGAGCGGAAGCAGAACTGTGGAGTAAAGGCACTTGCGTGTCGTAGTAGGGCAGCGTAATTTCCTGCCATTTTGGCCCCCGCAACGCGGCTATAAAACCGCACACGTGCCGCCGTAGGGCCATGGAGGGTCCGCAATCTTTGGCAACGGATAAGAGCGGAAGCCCAACTGTGGGGTTATGGGACTGGCGTTTAGTAGTAGGATAGCGATGAGTTCGACATATTGGGCAACCGCAACGCGGCACTACAGCCGCAATTGAGAACTTATGTCTTTGGTAGGGTCATGTAGGGCGGTGTAGTGTCCGCTATTTTGGGCCACCACAACGCGGCACTACAGTTGCGCATTTGCCGCAGTTGGACCATGAAGTGTCCGAAATCTTTGGCCAGTGATTAGAGTGGAAGCCCAACTGAGGTGTAAAGGCACTGACTAGTCGTTGTAGGGTAGTGTAGGGCCCGAAATTTTGGGCCACTGCAACGCGACACAATAGCCGCGCATGTGCCGCAATAGCGCCGTAGAGAGTCCGCTTTCTTTGGTCACTAATTAGATGTCTTTGAATTTTTAAAGCATTTTAGAATGCTAATTTCTTCATTTTAAGCTTCTCAGAACACTTTATTTCGCATAGGCATACATAGTAAACTTTAGGGTCACGCTGTGTACCCCCTAATTGACCTATAATTATTTACTGTGGTAGGGTACACTATAACCCTGTAATATAATACGTGGTCAAATTTAAAAATTATAGGTCAATATTAAGGTCCGATACCGTGCCGTTAGTTAACATTGAAAAATGTCTGAATTTTTAAAGCATTTTAGAACGCATATTTCCTCATTTTAAGCTTCTCAGAACACTTTATTTCGCATAGGCATACATAGTAAACTTTAGGGTCACGCTGTGTACCCCCTAATTGACCTATAATTATTTACTGTGGTAGGGTACACTATAACCCTGTAATATAATACGTGGTCCAATTTAAAAATTATAGGTCAATATTAAGGTCCGATACCGTGACGTCAGTTAACATAGAAAAGTGTCTTCGAATTTCCTTGTTTTAATGCACTATTTAAAATATACATAGTGTACCCCTAATTGACCTATAATTATTTCCTGTGGTAGGGTACACTATTACCTTGTAATATAATACCTGGTCCAATTTAAATATTATGGGTCAATATTAAGGTCTGATATTGCGCCTTGCGATAGTTAACCATTGAAAGATGTCTTTGAATTTGTAAAGCATTTTAGAACGTTTATTTCTTCATTTTAAGCTTCTCAGAACACTTTGTTTCGCATAGGCATACATAGTAAACTTTAGGGTCACGCTGTGTACCCCCTAATTGACCTATAATTGTTTTCTGTGGTAGGGTACACTATCCCCCTGTAATATAATACGTGGTCCAATTTAAAAATTTTAGGTCAATATTAAGGTCCGATACCCTACCGTTAGTTAACATAGAAAAGAGTCTTCGAATTCCCTTGTTTTAATGCACTATTTAAAATATACATGGTGTACCCCCTAATTGACCTATAATTATTTCCTGTTGTAGGGTACACTATTACCCTGTAATATAATAACTGGTCCAATTTAATTATTATGGTTCCATATTAAGGTCTGATATCGCGCCTTAAGTTAGTTAACCATTGAAAGATGTCTTTGAATTTTTAAAGCATTTTAGAACGATTATTTCTTCATTTTAAGCTTCTCAGATCACTCTATTTCGCATAGGCATACAAAGTAAACTTTACGGTCACGCTGTGTACCCCCTAATTGACCTATAATTATTTCCTGTGGTAGGGTACACTATTACCCTGTAATATAATACGTGGTCCAATTTAAAAATTATAGGTCAATATTAAGGTCCGATACCGTGCCGTTAGTAAACATAGAAAAGTTTCTTCGTATTTCCTTGTTTTAATGCACTATTTAAAATATACATAGTGTACCCACTAATTGACCTATAATTATTTCCTGTGGTAGGGTACACTATTACCCTGTAATATAATACCTAGTCCAATTTAAATATTATGGGTCAATATTAAGGTCTGATATTGCGCCTAGCGTTAGTTAACCATTGAAAGATGTCTTTGAATTTTTAAAGCATTTTAGAACGCTTATTTCTTCATTTTAAGCTTCTCAGAACACTCTATTTCGCATAGGCATACATAGTAAACTTTAGGGTCACGCTGTGTTCCCCCTAATTGACCTATAATTATTTCCGGTTTTAGGGTACACTATTACCCTGTAATATAATACGTGGTCCAATTTAAAAATTATAGGTCAATATTAAGGTCCGATACCGTGCCGTTAGTTAACATTGAAAAATGTCTGAATTTTTAAAGCATTTTAGAACGCTTATTTCTTCATTTTAAGCTTCTAAGAACACTTTATTTCTCATAGGCATACATAGTAAACTTTAGGGTCACGCTGTGTACCCCCTAATTGACCTATAATTATTTCTTGTGGTAAGGTACACTATTACCCTGTAATATAATACGTGGTCCAATTTAAACATTATTGGTCAATATTAAGGTCCGATACCGTGCCGTTAGTTAACATAGAAAAGTGTCTTCGTATTTCCTTGTTTTAATGCACTATTTAAAATATACATAGTGTACCCCCTAATAGACCTATAATTATTTCCTGTGGTAGGGTACACTATTACCCTGTAATATAATACCTGGTCCAATTTAAATATTATGGGTCAATATTAAGGTCTGATATTGCGAATTGCGTTAGTTAACCATTGAAAGATGTCTTTGAATTTTTAAAGCATTTTAGAACGCTTATTTCTTCATTTTAAGCTTCTCAGAACACTCTATTTCGCATAGGCATGCATAGTAAAATTTAGGGTCACGCTGTGTACCCCCTAATTAACCTATAATTATTTCCTGTGGTAGGGTACACTATTACCCTGTAATATAATACCTGGTCCAATTTAAATATTATGGGTCAATATTAAGGTCTGATATTGCGCCTTGCGTTAGTTAACCATTGAAAGATGTCTTTGAATTTTTAAAGCATTTTAGAACGCTTATTTCTTCATTTTAAGCTTCTCAGAACACTCTATTTCGCATAGGCATACATAGTAAAATTTAAGGTCACGCTTTGTACCCCCTAAATGACCTATAATTATTTCCTGAGGTAGGGTACACTACTACCCTGTAATATAATACGTGGTCCAATTTAAAAATTATTGGTCAATATTAAGCTCCGATACCGTGCCGTTAGTTAGCATAGAAAAGAGTCTTCGAATTTCCTTGTTTTAATGTACTATTTAAAATATACATAGTGTACCCCCTAATAGACCTATAATTATTTCCTGTGGTAGGGTACACTATTACCCTGTAATATAATACCTGGTCCAATTTAAATAATATAGGTCAATATTAAGGTCTGATATTGCGCCTTGCGTTAGTTAACCATTGAAAGATGTCTTTGAATTTTTAAAGCATTTTAGAACGCTTATTTCTTCATTTTAAGCTTCTCAGAACACTCTATTTCGCATAGGCATCCATAGTAAACTTTAGGGTCACACTGTGTTCCCCCTAATTGACCTATAATTATTTCCGGTTTTAGGGTACACTATTACCCTGTAATATAATACGTGGTCCAATTTAAAAATTATAGGTCAATATTAAGGTCCGATACCGTGCCGTTAGTTAACATTGAAAAATGTCTGAATTTTTAAAGCATTTTAGAACGCTTATTTCTTCATTTTAAGCTTCTCAGAACACTTTATTTCTCATAGGCATACATAGTAAACTTTAGGGTCACGCTGTGTACCCCCTAATTGACCTATAATTATTTCCTGTGGTAGGGTACACTATTACCCTGTAATATAATACGTGGTCCAATTTAAAAATTATTGGTCAATATTAAGGTCTGATATTGCGCCTTGCGTTAGTTAACCATTGAAAGATGTCTTTGAATTTTTAAAGCATTTTAGAACGCTTATTTCTTCATTTTAAGCTTCTCAGAACACTCTATTTCGCATAGGCATGCATAGTAAAATTTAGGGTCACGCTGTGTACCCCCTAATTGACCTATAATTATTTCCTGTGGTAGGGTACACTATTACCCTGTAATATAATACCTGGTCCAATTTAAATATTATGGGTCAATATTAAGGTCTGATATTGCGCCTTGCGTTAGTTAACCATTGAAAGATGTCTTTGAATTTTTAAAGCATTTTAGAACGCTTATTTCTTCATTTTAAGCTTCTCAGAACACTCTATTTCGCATAGGCATACATAGTAAAATTTAGGGTCACGCTGAGTACCCCCTAAATGACCTATAATTATTTCCTGAGGTAGGGTACACTATTACCCTGTAATATAATACGTGGTCCAATTTAAAAATTATAGGTCAATATTAAGCTCCGATACCGTGCCGTTAGTTAACATTGAAAAATGTCTGAATTTTTAAAGCATTTTAGAACGCTTATTTCTTCATTTTAAGCTTCTCAGAACACTCTATTTCGCATAGGCATCCATAGTAAACTTTAGGGTCACGCTGTGTTCCCCCTAATTGACCTATAATTATTTCTTGTTTTAGGGTACACTATTACCCTGTAATATAATACGTGGTCAAATTTAAAAATTATAGGTCAATATTAAGGTCCGATACCGTGCCGTTAGTTAACATTGAAAAATGTCTGAATTTTTAAAGCATTTTAGAACGCATATTTCCTCATTTTAAGCTTCTCAGAACACTTTATTTCGCATAGGCATACATAGTAAACTTTAGGGTCACGCTGTGTACCCCCTAATTGACCTATAATTATTTACTGTGGTAGGGTACACTATAACCCTGTAATATAATACGTTGTCCAATTTAAAAATTATAGGTCAATATTAAGGTCCGATACCGTGACGTCAGTTAACATAGAAAAGTGTCTTCGAATTTCCTTGTTTTAATGCACTATTTAAAATATACATAGTGTACCCCCTAATTGACCTATAATTATTTCCTGTGGTAGGGTACACTATTACCTTGTAATATAATACCCGGTCCAATTTAAATATTATGGGTCAATATTAAGGTCTGATATTGCGCCTTGCGATAGTTAACCATTGAAAGATGTCTTTGAATTTGTAAAGCATTTTAGAACGTTTATTTCTTCATTTTAAGCTTCTCAGAACACTTTGTTTCGCATAGGCATACATAGTAAACTTTAGGGTCACGCTGTGTACCCCCTAATTGACCTATAATTGTTTTTTGTGGTAGGGTACACTATCCCCCTGTAATATAATACGTGGTCCAATTTAAAAATTTTAGGTCAATATTAAGGTCCGATACCCTACCGTTAGTTAACATAGAAAAGAGTCTTCGAATTCCCTTGTTTTAATGCACTATTTAAAATATACATGGTGTACCCCCTAATTGACCTATAATTATTTCCTGTTGTAGGGTACACTATTACCCTGTAATATAATACCTGGTCCAATTTAATTATTATGGTTCCATATTAAGGTCTGATATCGCGCCTTAAGTTAGTTAACCATTGAAAGATGTCTTTGAATTTTTAAAGCATTTTAGAACGATTATTTCTTCATTTTAAGCTTCTCAGATCACTCTATTTCGCATAGGCATACAAAGTAAACTTTACGGTCACGCTGTGTACCCCCTAATTGACCTATAATTATTTCCGGTTTTAGGGTACACTATTACCCTGTAATATAATACGTGGTCCAATTTAAAAATTATAGGTCAATATTAAGGTCCGATACCGTGCCGTTAGTTAACATTGAAAAATGTCTGAATTTTTAAAGCATTTTAGAACGCTTATTTCTTCATTTTAAGCTTCTAAGAACACTTTATTTCTCATAGGCATACATAGTAAACTTTAGGGTCACGCTGTGTACCCCCTAATTGACCTATAATTATTTCCTGTGGTAGGGTACACTATTACCCTGTAATATAATACGTGGTCCAATTTAAAAATTATTGGTCAATATTAAGGTCCGATACCTTGCCGTTAGTTAACATAGAAAAGTGTCTTCGTATTTCCTTGTTTTAATGCACTATTTAAAATATACATAGTGTACCCCCTAATAGACCTATAATTATTTCCTGTGGTAGGGTACACTATTACCCTGTAATATAATACCTGGTCCAATTTAAATAATATGGGTCAATATTAAGGTCTGATATTGCGCCTTGCGTTAGTTAACCATTGAAAGATGTCTTTGAATTTTTAAAGCATTTTAGAACCCTTATTTCTTCATTTTAAGCTTCTCAGAACTCTCTATTTCGCATAGGCATACATAGTAAACTTTGGGGTCACGCTGTGTACCCCCTAATTGACCTATAATTATTTCCTGTGGTAGGGTACACTATTACCCTGTTATATAATATGTGGTCCAATTTAAAAATTATAGGTCAATATTAAGGTCCGTTACCATGCCGTTAGTTAACATAGAAAAGTGTCTTCGTATTTCCTTGTTTTAATGCACTATTTAAAATATACATAGTGTACCCCCTAATAGACCTATAATTATTTCCTGTGGTAGGGTACACTATTACCCTGTATTATAATACCTGGTCCAATTTAAATAATATGGGTCAATATTAAGGTCTGATATTGCGCCTAGCGTTAGTTAACCATTGAAAGATGTCTTTGAATTTTTAAAGCATTTTAGAACGCTTATTTCTTCATTTTAAGCTTCTCAGAACACTCTATTTCGCATAGGCATCCATAGTAAACTTTAGGGTCACGCTGTGTTCCCCCTAATTGACCTATAATTATTTCCGGTTTTAGGGTACACTATTACCCTGTAATATAATACGTGGTCCAATTTAAAAATTATAGGTCAATATTAAGGTCCGATACCGTGCCGTTAGTTAACATTGAAAAATGTCTGAATTTTTAAAGCATTTTAGAACGCTTATTTCTTCATTTTAAGCTTCTCAGAACACTTTATTTCTCATAGGCATACATAGTAAACTTTAGGGTCACGCTGTGTACCCCCTAATTGACCTATAATTATTTCCTGTGGTAGGGTACACTATTACCTTGTAATATAATACCTGGTCCAATTTAAATATTATGGGTCAATATTAAGGTCTGATATTGCGAATTGCGTTAGTTAACCATTGAAAGATGTCTTTGAATTTTTAAAGCATTTTAGAACGCTTATTTCTTCATTTTAAGCTTCTCAGAACACTCTATTTCGCATAGGCATGCATAGTAAAATTTAGGGTCACGCTGTGTACCCCCTAATTGACCTATAATTATTTCCTGTGGTAGGGTACACTATTACCCTGTAATATAATACCTGGTCCAATTTAAATATTATGGGTCAATATTAAGGTCTGATATTGCGCCTTGCGTTAGTTAACCATTGAAAGATGTCTTTGAATTTTTAAAGCATTTTAGAACGCTTATTTCTTCATTTTAAGCTTCTCAGAACACTCTATTTCGCATAGGCATACATAGTAAAATTTAGGGTCACGCTTTGTACCCCCTAAATGACCTATAATTATTTCCTGAGGTAGGGTACACTATTACCCTGTAATATAATACGTGGTCCAATTTAAAAATTATAGGTCAATATTAAGCTCCGATACCGTGCCGTTAGTTAGCATAGAAAAGAGTCATCGAATTTCCTTGTTTTAATGTACTATTTAAAATATACATAGTGTACCCCCTAATAGACCTATAATTATTTCCTGTGGTAGGGTACACTATTACCCTGTAATATAATACCTGGTCCAATTTAAATAATATAGGTCAATATTAAGGTCTGATATTGCGCCTTGCGTTAGTTAACCATTGAAAGATGTCTTTGAATTTTTAAAGCATTTTAGAACGCTTATTTCTTCATTTTAAGCTTCTCAGAACACTCTATTTCGCATAGGCATCCATAGTAAACTTTAGGGTCACACTGTGTTCCCCCTAATTGACCTATAATTATTTCCGGTTTTAGGGTACACTATTACCCTGTAATATAATACGTGGTCCAATTTAAAAATTATAGGTCAATATTAAGGTCCGATACCGTGCGGTTAGTTAACATTGAAAAATGTCTGAATTTTTAAAGCATTTTAGAACGCTTATTTCTTCATTTTAAGCTTCTCAGAACACTTTATTTCTCATAGGCATACATAGTAAAATTTAAGGTCACGCTGTGTACCCCCTAAATGACCTATAATTATTTCCTGTGGTAGGGTACACTATTACCCTGTAATATAATACCTGGTCCAATTTAAATATTATGGGTCAATATTAAGGTCTGATATTGCGCCTAGCGTTAGTTAACCATTGAAAGATGTCTTTGAATTTTTAAAGCATTTTAGAACGCTTATTTCTTCATTTTAAGCTTCTCAGAACACTCTATTTCGCATAGGCATACATAGTAAACTTTAGGGTCACGCTGTGTTCCCCCTAATTGACCTATAATTATTTCCGGTTTTAGGGTACACTATTACCCTGTAATATAATACGTGGTCCAATTTAAAAATTATAGGTCAATATTAAGGTCCGATACCGTGCCGTTAGTTAACATTGAAAAATGTCTGAATTTTTAAAGCATTTTAGAACGCTTATTTCTTCATTTTAAGCTTCTAAGAACACTTTATTTCTCATAGGCATACATAGTAAACTTTAGGGTCACGCTGTGTACCCCCTAATTGACCTATAATTATTTCCTGTGGTAGGGTACACTATTACCCTGTAATATAATACGTGGTCCAATTTAAAAATTATTGGTCAATATTAAGGTCCGATACCGTGCCGTTAGTTAACATAGAAAAGTGTCTTCGTATTTCCTTGTTTTAATGCACTATTTAAAATATACATAGTGTACCCCCTAATAGACCTATAATTATTTCCTGTGGTAGGGTACACTATTACCCTGTAATATAATACCTGGTCCAATTTAAATAATATGGGTCAATATTAAGGTCTGATATTGCGCCTTGCGTTAGTTAACCATTGAAAGATGTCTTTGAATTTTTAAAGCATTTTAGAACCCTTATTTCTTCCTTTTAAGCTTCTCAGAACTCTCTATTTCGCATAGGCATACATAGTAAACTTTGGGGTCACGCTGTGTACCCCCTAATTGACCTATAATTATTTCCTGTGGTAGGGTACACTATTACCCTGTTATATAATACGTGGTCCAATTTAAAAATTATAGGTCAATATTAAGGTCCGTTACCATGCCGTTAGTTAACATAGAAAAGTGTCTTCGTATTTCCTTGTTTTAATGCACTATTTAAAATATACATAGTGTACCCCCTAATAGACCTATAATTATTTCCTGTGGTAGGGTACACTATTACCCTGTATTATAATACCTGGTCCAATTTAAATAATATGGGTCAATATTAAGGTCTGATATTGCGCCTAGCGTTAGTTAACCATTGAAAGATGTCTTTGAATTTTTAAAGCATTTTAGAACGCTTATTTCTTCATTTTAAGCTTCTCAGAACACTCTATTTCGCATAGGCATCCATAGTAAACTTTAGGGTCACGCTGTGTTCCCCCTAATTGACCTATAATTATTTCCGGTTTTAGGGTACACTATTACCCTGTAATATAATACGTGGTCCAATTTAAAAATTATAGGTCAATATTAAGGTCCGATACCGTGCCGTTAGTTAACATTGAAAAATGTCTGAATTTTTAAAGCATTTTAGAACGCTTATTTCTTCATTTTAAGCTTCTCAGAACACTTTATTTCTCATAGGCATACATAGTAAACTTTAGGGTCACGCTGTGTACCCCCTAATTGACCTATAATTATTTCCTGTGGTAGGGTACACTATTACCCTGTAATATAATACCTGGTCCAATTTAAATATTATGGGTCAATATTAAGGTCTGATATTGCGAATTGCGTTAGTTAACCATTGAAAGATGTCTTTGAATTTTTAAAGCATTTTAGAACGCTTATTTCTTCATTTTAAGCTTCTCAGAACACTCTATTTCGCATAGGCATGCATAGTAAAATTTAGGGTCACGCTGTGTACCCCCTAATTGACCTATAATTATTTCCTGTGGTAGGGTACACTATTACCCTGTAATATAATACCTGGTCCAATTTAAATATTATGGGTCAATATTATGGTCTGATATTGCGCCTTGCGTTAGTTAACCATTGAAAGATGTCTTTGAATTTTTAAAGCATTTTAGAACGCTTATTTCTTCATTTTAAGCTTCTCAGAACACTCTATTTCGCATAGGCATACATAGTAAAATTTAGGGTCACGCTTTGTACCCCCTAAATGACCTATAATTATTTCCTGAGGTAGGGTACACTATTACCCTGTAATATAATACGTGGTCCAATTTAAAAATTATAGGTCAATATTAAGCTCCGATACCGTGCCGTTAGTTAGCATAGAAAAGAGTCTTCGAATTTCCTTGTTTTAATGTACTATTTAAAATATACATAGTGTACCCCCTAATAGACCTATAATTATTTCCTGTGGTAGGGTACACTATTACCCTGTAATATAATACCTGGTCCAATTTAAATAATATAGGTCAATATTAAGGTCTGATATTGCGCCTTGCGTTAGTTAACCATTGAAAGATGTCTTTGAATTTTTAAATCATTTTAGAACGCTTATTTCTTCATTTTAAGCTTCTCAGAACACTCTATTTCGCATAGGCATCCATAGTAAACTTTAGGGTCACACTGTGTTCCCCCTAATTGACCTATAATTATTTCCGGTTTTAGGGTACACTATTACCCTGTAATATAATACGTGGTCCAATTTAAAAATTATAGGTCAATATTAAGGTTCGATACCGTGCCGTTAGTTAACATTGAAAAATGTCTGAATTTTTAAAGCATTTTAGAACGCTTATTTCTTCATTTTAAGCTTCTCAGAACACTTTATTTCTCATAGGCATACATAGTAAAATTTAGGGTCACGCTGTGTACCCCCTAAATGACCTATAATTATTTCCTGTGGTAGGGTACGCTATTACCCTGTAATATAATACCTGGTCCAATTTAAATATTATGGGTCAATATTAAGGTCTGATATTGCGCCTTGCGTTAGTTAACCATTGAAAGATGTCTTTGAATTTTTAAAGCATTTTAGAAAGCTTATTTCTTCATTTTAAGCTTCTCAGAACACTCTATTTCGCATAGGCATACATAGTAAAATTTAGGGTCACGCTGTGTACCCCCTAAATGACCTATAATTATTTCCTGAGGTAGGGTACACTATTACCCTGTAATATAATACGTGGTCCAATTTAAAAATTATAGGTCAATATTAAGGTCCGATATCGTGCCGTTAGTTAACATAGAAAAGTGTCTTCGTATTTCCTTGTTTTAATGCACTATTTAAAATATACATAGTGTACCCCCTAATTGACCTATAATTATTTCCTGTGGTAGGGTACACTATTACCCTGTAATATAATACCTGGTCCAATTTAAATAATATGGGTCAATATTAAGGTCTGATATTGCGCCTTGCGTTAGTTAACCATTGAAAGATGTCTTTGAATTTTTAAAGCATTTTAGAACGCTTATTTCTTCATTTTAAGCTTCTCAGAACACTCTATTTCGCATAGGCATCCATAGTAAACTTTAGGGTCACACTGTGTTCCCCCTAATTGACCTATAATTATTTCCGGTTTTAGGGTACACTATTACCCTGTAATATAATACGTGGTCCAATTTAAAAATTATAGGTCAATATTAAGGTTCGATACCGTGCCGTTAGTTAACATTGAAAAATGTCTGAATTTTTAAAGCATTTTAGAACGCTTATTTCTTCATTTTAAGCTTCTCAGAACACTTTATTTCTCATAGGCATACATAGTAAAATTTAGGGTCACGCTGTGTACCCCCTAAATGACCTATAATTATTTCCTGTGGTAGGGTACACTATTACCCTGTAATATAATACCTGGTCCAATTTAAATATTATGGGTCAATATTAAGGTCTGATATTGCGCCTTGCGTTAGTTAACCATTGAAAGATGTCTTTGAATTTTTAAAGCATTTTAGAAAGCTTATTTCTTCATTTTAAGCTTCTCAGAACACTCTATTTCGCATAGGCATACATAGTAAAATTTAGGGTCACGCTGTGTACCCCCTAAATGACCTATAATTATTTCCTGAGGTAGGGTACACTATTACCCTGTAATATAATACGTGGTCCAATTTAAAAATTATAGGTCAATATTAAGCTCCGATACCGTGCCGTTAGTTAACATAGAAAAGAGTCTTCGAATTTCCTTGTTTTAATGCACTATTTAAAATATACATAGTGTACCCCCTAATTGACCTATAATTATTCCCTGTTGTAGGGTACACTATTACCCTATAATATAATACCCGGTCCAATTTAAATATTATGGTTCCATATTAAGGTCTGATATTGCGCCTTGCGTTAGTTAACCATTGAAAGATGTCTTTGAATTTTTAAAGCATTTTAGAACGCTTATTTCTTCATTTTAAGCTTCTCAGAACACTCTATTTCGCATAGGCATACATAGTAAACTTTAGGGTCACGCTGTGTACCCCCTAATTGACCTAAAATTATTTCCTGTGGTAGGGTACACTATTACCCTGTAATATAATACGTGGTCCAATTTAAAAATTATAGGTCAATATTAAGGTCCGATATCGTGCCGTTAGTTAACATAGAAAAGTGTCTTCGTATTTCCTTGTTTTAATGCACTATTTAAAATATACATAGTGTACCCCCTAATTGACCTATAATTATTTCCTGTGGTAGGGTACACTATTACCCTGTAATATAATACCTGGTCCAATTTAAATAATATGGGTCAATATTAAGGTCTGATATTGCGCCTTGCGTTATTTAACCATTGAAAGATGTCTTTGAATTTTTAAAGCATTTTAGAACGCTTATTTCTTACTTTTAAGCTTCTCAGAACACTCTATTTAGCATAGGCATACATAGTAAAATTTAGGGTCACGCTGTGTACCCCCTAAATGACCTATAATTATTTCCTGTGGTATGGTACACTATTACCCTGTAATATAATACGTGGTCCAATTTAAAAATTATAGGTCAATATTAAGGTCCGATACCGTGCCGTCAGTTAACATAGAAAAGTGTCTTCGTATTTCCTTGTTTTAATGCACTATTTAAAATATACATAGTGTCCCCCCTAATTGACCAATAATTATTTCCTGTGGAAGGGTACACTATTACCCTGTAATATAATACCTGGTCCAATTTAAATAATATGGGTCAATATTAAGGTCAGATATTGCGCCTTGCGTTAGTTAACCATTGAAAGATGTCTTTGAATTTTTAAAGCATTTTAGAACGCTTATTTCCTCATTTTAAGCTTCTCAGAACACTTTATTTCGCATAGGCATACATAGTAAACCTTAGGGTCACGCTGTGTACCCCCTAATTGACCTATAATTATTTCCTGTGGTAGGGTACACTATAACCCTGTAATATAATACGTGGTCCAATTTAAAAATTATAGGTCAATATTAAGGTCCGATACCATGCCGTTAGTTAACATAGAAAAGTGTCTTCGAATTTCCTTGTTTTAATGCACTATTTAAAATATACATAGTGTATCCTTAATTGACCTATAATTAATTCCTGTGGTATGGTACACTATTTCCCTGTAATATAATACCTGGTCCAATTTAAATATTATGGGTCAATATTAAGGTCTGATATTGCGCCTAGCGTTAGTTAACCATTGAAAGATGTCTTTGAATTTTTAAAGCATTTTAGAACGCTTATTTCTTCATTTTAAGCTTCTCAGAACAGTTTATTTCGCATAGGCATACGTAGTAAACTTTAGGGTCACGCTGTGTACGCCATAATTGACCTATAATTATTTTCTGTTTTAGGGTACACTATCACCCCGTAATATAATACGTGGTCCAATTTAAAAATTTTAGGTCAATATTAAGGTCCGATACGCTACCGTTAGTTAACATAGAAAAGAGTCTTCGAATTTCCTTGTTTTAATGCACTATTTAAAATATACATAGTGTACCCCCTAATTGACCTATAATCATTTCCTGTTGTAGGGTACACTATTACCCTATAATATAATACCTGGTCCAATTTAAATATTATGGTTCCATATAAAGGTCTGATATCGCGCCTTGCGTTAGTTAACCATTGAAAGATGTCTTTGAATTTTTAAAGTATTTTAGAACGCTTATTTCTTCATTTTAAGCTTCTCAGAACACTCTATTTCGCATAGGCATACATAGTAAACTTTAGGGTCACGCTGTGTACCCCCTAATTGACCTATAATTATTTCCTGTGGTAGTGTACACTATTACCCTGTAATATAATACGTGGTCCAATTTAAAAATTATAGGTCAATATTAAGGTCCGATACCGTGCCGTCAGTTAACATAGAAAAGTGTCTTCGTATTTCCTTGTTTTAATGCACTATTTAAAATATACATAGTGTCCCCCCTAATTGACCAATAATTATTTCCTGTGGAAGGGTACACTATTACCCTGTAATATAATACCTGGTCCAATTTAAATAATATGGGTCAATATTAAGGTCAGATATTGCGCCTTGCGTTAGTTAACCATTGAAAGATGTCTTTGAATTTTTAAAGCATTTTAGAACGCTTATTTCCTCATTTTAAGCTTCTCAGAACACTTTATTTCGCATAGGCATACATAGTAAACCTTAGGGTCACGCTGTGTACCCCCTAATTGACCTATAATTATTTCCTGTGGTAGGGTACACTATAACCCTGTAATATAATACGTGGTCCAATTTAAAAATTATAGGTCAATATTAAGGTCCGATACCATGCCGTTAGTTAACATAGAAAAGTGTCTTCGAATTTCCTTGTTTTAATGCACTATTTAAAATATACATAGTGTATCCTTAATTGACCTATAATTATTTCCTGTGGTATGGTACACTATTTCCCTGTAATATAATACCTGGTCCAATTTAAATATTATGGGTCAATATTAAGGTCTGATATTGCGCCTAGCGTTAGTTAACCATTGAAAGATGTCTTTGAATTTTTAAAGCATTTTAGAACGCTTATTTCTTCATTTTAAGCTTCTCAGAACAGTTTATTTCGCATAGGCATACGTAGTAAACTTTAGGGTCACGCTGTGTACCCCATAATTGACCTAAAATTATTTTCTGTGGTAGGGTACACTATCACCCCGTAATATAATACGTGGTCCAATTTAAAAATTTTAGGTCAATATTAAGGTCCGATACGCTACCGTTAGTTAACATAGAAAAGAGTCTTCGAATTTCCTTGTTTTAATGCACTATTTAAAATATACATAGTGTACCCCCTAATTGACCTATAATCATTTCCTGTTGTAGGGTACACTATTACCCTATAATATAATACCTGGTCCAATTTAAATATTATGGTTCCATATTAAGGTCTGATATCGCGCCTTGCGTTAGTTAACCATTGAAAGATGTCTTTGAATTTTTAAAGTATTTTAGAACGCTTATTTCTTCATTTTAAGCTTCTCAGAACACTCTATTTCGCATAGGCATACATAGTAAACTTTAGGGTCACGCTGTGTACCCCCTAATTGACCTATAATTATTTCCTGTGGTAGTGTACACTATTACCCTGTAATATAATACGTGGTCCAATTTAAAAATTATAGGTCAATATTAAGGTCCGATACCGTGCCGTCAGTTAACATAGAAAAGTGTCTTCGTATTTCCTTGTTTTAATGCACTATTTAAAATATACATAGTGTCCCCCCTAATTGACCAATAATTATTTCCTGTGGAAGGGTACACTATTACCCTGTAATATAATACCTGGTCCAATTTAAATAATATGGGTCAATATTAAGGTCAGATATTGCGCCTTGCGTTAGTTAACCATTGAAAGATGTCTTTGAATTTTTAAAGCATTTTAGAACGCTTATTTCCTCATTTTAAGCTTCTCAGAACACTTTATTTCGCATAGGCATACATAGTAAACCTTAGGGTCACGCTGTGTACCCCCTAATTGACCTATAATTATTTCCTGTGGTAGGGTACACTATAACCCTGTAATATAATACGTGGTCCAATTTAAAAATTATAG
Organism: Parasteatoda tepidariorum; assembly: GCF_982258835.1. Lineage (NCBI taxonomy): Eukaryota > Metazoa > Arthropoda > Arachnida > Araneae > Theridiidae > Parasteatoda > Parasteatoda tepidariorum. Next base: position 1,976,264 of record NW_028257370.1, read on the forward strand.
GTCAATATTAAGGTCCGATACCATGCCGTTAGTTAACATAGAAAAGTGTCTTCGAATTTCCTTGTTTTAATGCACTATTTAAAATATACATAGTGTATCCTTAATTGACCTATAATTATTTCCTGTGGTATGGTACACTATTTCCCTGTAATATAATACCTGGTCCAATTTAAATATTATGGGTCAATATTAAGGTCTGATATTGCGCCTAGCGTTAGTTAACCATTGAAAGATGTCTTTGAATTTTTAAAGCATTTTAGAACGCTTATTTCTTCATTTTAAGCTTCTCAGAACAGTTTATTTCGCATAGGCATACGTAGTAAACTTTAGGGTCACGCTGTGTACCCCATAATTGACCTATAATTATTTTCTGTGGTAGGGTACACTATCACCCCGTAATATAATACGTGGTCCAATTTAAAAATTTTAGGTCAATATTAAGGTCCGATACGCTACCGTTAGTTAACATAGAAAAGAGTCTTCGAATTTCCTTGTTTTAATGCACTATTTAAAATATACATAGTGTACCCCCTAATTGACCTATAATCATTTCCTGTTGTAGGGTACACTATTACCCTATAATATAATACCTGGTCCAATTTAAATATTATGGTTCCATATTAAGGTCTGATATCGCGCCTTGCGTTAGTTAACCATTGAAAGATGTCTTTGAATTTTTAAAGTATTTTAGAACGCTTATTTCTTCATTTTAAGCTTCTCAGAACACTCTATTTCGCATAGGCATACATAGTAAACTTTAGGGTCACGCTGTGTACCCCCTAATTGACCTATAATTATTTCCTGTGGTAGTGTACACTATTACCCTGTAATATAATACGTGGTCCAATTTAAAAATTATAGGTCAATATTAAGGTCCGATACCGTGCCGTTAGTTAACATAGAAAAGTGTCTTCGTGTTTCCTTGTTTTAATGCACTATTTAAAATATACATAGTGTACCCCTTAATTAACCTATAATTATTTCCTTTGGTAGGGTACACTATTACCCTGTAATATAATACCTGGTTCAATTTAAATAATATGGGTCAATATTAAGGTCTGATATTGCGCCTTGCTTTAGTTAACCATTGAAAGATGTCTTTGAATTTTTAAAGCATTTTAGAACGCTTATTTCTTAATTTTAAGCTTCTCAGAACACTCTATTTCACATAGGCATACATAGTAAAATTTAGGGTCACGCTGTGTACCCCCTATAGGTCATTTGACCTATAATTATTTCCTGTGGTAGGGTACACTATTACCCTGTAATATAATACGTGGTCCAATTTAAAAATTATAGGTCAATATTAAGGTCCGATACCGTGATGTTAGTTAACATAGAAAAGTGTCTTCGTATTTCCTTGTTTTAATGCACTATTTAAAATATACATAGTGTACCCCCTAATTGACCTATAATTATTTCCTGTGGTAGGGTACACTATTACCCTGTAATATAATACCTGGTCCAATTTAAATAATATGGGTCAATATTAAGGTCAGATATTGCGCCTTGCGTTAGTCAACCATTGAAAGATGTCTTTGAATTTTTAAAGCATTTTAGAACGCTTATTTCTTCATTTTAAGCTTCTCAGAACACTCTATTTCGCATAGGCATACATAGTAAAATTTAGGGTCACGCTGTGTTCCCCCTAATTGACCTATAATTATTTCCGGTTTTAGGGTACACTATTACCCTGTATTATAATACGTGGTCAAATTTAAAAATTATAGGTCAATATTAAGGTCCGATACCGTGCCGTTAGTTAACATTGAAAAATGTCTGAATTTTTAAAGCATTTTAGAACGCATATTTCCTCATTTTAAGCTTCTCAGAACACTTTATTTCGCATAGGCATACATAGTAAACTTTAGGGTCACGCTGTGTACCCCCTAATTGACCTATAATTATTTTCTGTGGTAGGTTACACTATTACCCTGTAATATAATAAGTGGTCCAATTTAAAAATATAGGTCAATATTAAGGTCCGATACCGTGCCGTTAGTTAACATAGAAAAGTGTCTTCGAATTTCCTTGTTTCAATGCACTATTTAAAATATACATAGTGTACCCCCTAATTGACCTATAATTATTTCCTGTGGTAGGGTACACTATTACCTTGTAATATAATACCTGGTCCAATTTAAATATTATGGTTCAATATTAAGGTCTGATATTGCGCCTTGCGATAGTTAACCATTGAAAGATGTCTTTGAATTTGTAAAGCAATTTAGAACGTTTATTTCTTCATTTTAAGCTTCTCAGAACACTTTGTTTCGCATAGGCATACATAGTAAACTTTAGGGTCACGCTGTGTACCCCCTAATTGACCTATAATTATTTCCTGTGGTAGGGTACACTATTACCCTGTAATATAATACGTGGTCCAATTTAAAAATTATAGGTCAATATTAAGGTCCGATACCGTGCCGTTAGTAAACATAGAAAAGTGTTTTCGTATTTCCTTGTTTTAATGCACTATTTAAAATATACATAGTGTACCCACTAATTGACCTATAATTATTTCCTGTGGTAGGGTACACTATTACCCTGTAATATAATACCTGGTCCAATTTAAATATTATGGGTCAATATTAAGGTCTGATATTGCGCCTAGCGTTAGTTAACCATTGAAAGATGTCTTTGAATTTTTAAAGCATTTTAGAACGCTTATTTCTTCATTTTAAGCTTCTCAGAAAACTCTATTTCGCATAGGCATACATAGTAAACTTTAGGGTCACGCTGTGTTCCCCCTAATTGACCTATAATTATTTCCGGTTTTAGGGTACACTATTACCCTGTAATATAATACGTGGTCCAATTTAAAAATTATAGGTCAATATTAAGGTCCGATACCGTGCCGTTAGTTAACATTGAAAAATGTCTGAATTTTTAAAGCATTTTAGAACGCTTATTTCTTCATTTTAAGCTTCTAAGAACACTTTATTTCTCATAGGCATACATAGTAAACTTTAGGGTCACGCTGTGTACCCCCTAATTGACCTATAATTATTTCCTGTGGTAGGGTACACTATTACCCTGTAATATAATACGTGGTCCAATTTAAAAATTATTGGTCAATATTAAGGTCCGATACCGTGCCGTTAGTTAACATAGAAAAGTGTCTTCGTATTTCCTTGTTTTAATGCACTATTTAAAATATACATAGTGTACCCCCTAATAGACCTATAATTATTTCCTGTGGTAGGGTACACTATTACCCTGTAATATAATACCTGGTCCAATTTAAATAATATGGGTCAATATTAAGGTCTGATATTGCGCCTTGCGTTAGTTAACCATTGAAAGATGTCTTTGAATTTTTAAAGCATTTTAGAACGCTTATTTCTTCATTTTAAGCTTCTCAGAACACTCTATTTCGCATAGGCATGCATAGTAAAATTTAGGGTCACGCTGTGTACCCCCTAATTGACCTATAATTATTTCCTGTGGTAGGGTACACTATTACCCTTTAATATAATACCTGGTCCAATTTAAATATTATGGGTCAATATTAAGGTCTGATATTGCGCCTTGCGTTAGTTAACCATTGAAAGATGTCTTTGAATTTTTAAAGCATTTTAGAACGCTTATTTCTTCATTTTAAGCTTCTCAGAACACTCTATTTCGCATAGGCATACATAGTAAAATTTAGGGTCACGCTGTGTACCCCCTAAATGACCTATAATTATTTCCTGAGGTAGGGTACACTATTACCCTGTAATATAATACGTGGTCCAATTTAAAAATTATAGGTCAATATTAAGCTCCGATACCGTGCCGTTAGTTAGCATAGAAAAGAGTCTTCGAATTTCCTTGTTTTAATGTACTATTTAAAATATACATAGTGTACCCCCTAATAGACCTATAATTATTTCCTGTGGTAGGGTACAGTATTACCCTGTAATATAATACCTGGTCCAATTTAAATAATATGGGTCAATATTAAGGTCTGATATTGCGCCTTGCGTTAGTTAACCATTGAAAGATGTCTTTGAATTTTTAAAGCATTTTAGAACGCTTATTTCTTCATTTTAAGCTTCTCAGAACACTTTATTTCGCATAGGCATCCATAGTAAACTTTAGGGTCACACTGTGTTCCCAGTAATTGACCTATAATTATTTCCGGTTTTAGGGTACACTATTACCCTGTAATATAATACGTGGTCCAATTTAAAAATTATAGGTCAATATTAAGGTCCGTTACCGTGCCGTTAGTTAACATAGAAAAGTGTCTTCGTATTTCCTTGTTTTAATACACTATTTAAAATATACATAGTGTTCCCCCTAATAGACCTATAATTATTTCCTGTGGTAGGGTACACTATTACCCTGTAATATAATACGTGGTCCAATTTAAAAATTATAAGACAATATTAAGGTCCGATACCGTGCCGTTAGTTAACATTGAAAAATGTCTTTGAATTTTTAAAGCATTTTAGAACGCTTATTTCTTCATTTTAAGCTTCTCAGAACACTCTATTTCGCATAGGCATGCATAGTAAAATTTAGGGTCACGCTGTGTACCCCCTAAATGATCTATAATTATTTCCTAAGGTAGGATACACTATAACCCTGTAATATAGTACGTGGTCCAATTTAAAAATTATAGGTCAATATTAAGGTCCGATACCGTGCCGTTAGTTAACATAGAAAAGTATCTTTGAATTTTTAAAGCATTTTAGAACGCTTATTTCCTCATTTTAAGCTTCTCAGAACAGTTTATTTCGCATAGGCATACATAGTAAACTTTAGGGTCACATTGTGTATCCCCTAATTGACCTATAATTATTTCCTGTGGTAGGGTACACTATTACCCTGTAATATAATACGTGGTCCAATTTAAAAATTATAGGTCAATATTAAGGTCCGATACCGTGCCGTTAGTTAACATAGAAAAGTGTCTTCGTATTTCCTTGTTTTAATGCACTATTTAAAATATACATAGTGTACCCCCTAATTGACCTATAATTATTTCCTGCGGTAGGGTACACTATTACCCTGTAATATAATACGTGGTCCAATTTAAAAATTATAGGTCAATATTAAGGTCCGATACCGTGCCGTTAGTTAACATAGAAAAGTGTCTTCGAATTTCCTTGTTTTAATGCACTATTTAAAATATACATAGTGTACCCCCTAATTGACCTATAATTATTTCCTGTGGTAGGGTACACTATTACCCTGTAATATAATACCTGGTCCAATTTAAATATTATGGGTCAATATTAAGGTCTGATATTGCGCCTAGCGTTAGTTAACCATTGAAAGATGTCTTTGAATTTTTAAAGCATTTTAGAACGCTTATTTCTTCATTTTAAGCTTCTCAGAACACTCTATTTCGCATAGGCATACATAGTAACCTTTAGGGTCACGCTGTGTACCCCCTATTTGACCTATAATTATTTCCTGTGGTAGGGTACACTATTACCCTATAATATAATACGTGGTCCAATTTAAAAATTATAGGTCAATATTAAGGTCCGATACCGTGCCGTTAGTTAACATAGAAAAGTGTCTTTGAATTTTTAAAGCATTTTAGAACGCTTATTTCCTCATTTTAAGCTTCTCAGAACACTTTATTTCGCACAGGCATACATAGTAAACTTTAGGGTCACACTGTGTATCCCCTAATTGACCTATAATTATTTCCTGTAGTAGGGTACACTATTACCCTGTAATATAATACGTGGTCCAATTTAAAAATTATAGGTCAATATTAAGGTCCGATACCGTGCCGTTAGTTAACATAGAAAAGTGTCTTCGTATTTCCTTGTTTTAATGCACTATTTAAAATATACATAGTGTACCCCCTAATTGACCTATAATTATTTCCTGTGGTAGGGTACACTATTACCCTGTAATATAATACCTGGTCCAATTTAAATATTATGGGTCAATATTAAGGTCTGATATTGCGCCTTGCGCTAGTTAACCATTGAAAGATATCTTTGAATTTTTAAAGCATTTTACAACGCTTATTTCTTCATTTTAAGCTTCTCAGAACACTCTATTTCGCATAGGCATACATAGTAAAATTTAGGGTCACGCTGTGTACTCCCTAAATGACCTATAATTATTTCCTGTGGTAGGGTACACTATTACCCTGTAATATAATACGTGGTCGAATTTAAAAATTATACGTCAATATTAAGGTCCGATACCGTGCCGTTAGTTAACATAGAAAAGTGTCTTCGTATTTCCTTGTTTTAATGCACTATTTAAAATATACATAGTGTACCCCCTAATTGACCTATAATTATTTCCTGTGGTAGGGTACACTATTACCCTGTAATATAATACCTGGTCCAATTTAAATATTATGGGTCAATATTAAGGTCTGATATTGCGCCTTGCGTTAGTTAACCATTGAAAGATGTCTTTGAATTTTTAAAGCATTTTAGAACGCTTATTTCTTCATTTTAAGCTTCTCAGAACACTCTATTTCGCATAGGCATGCATAGTAAAATTTAGGGTCACGCTGTGTACCCCCTAAATGATCTATAACTATTTCCTGTGGTAGGGTGCACTATTACCCTGTAATATAATACGTGGTCCAATTTAAAAATTATAGGTCAATATTAAGGTCCGATACCGTGCCGTTAGATAACATTGAAAAATGTCTGCATTTTTAAAGCATTTTAGAACGCTTATTTCCTCATTTTAAGCTTCTCAGAACACTTTATTTCGCATAGGCATACATAGTAAACTTTAGGGTCACACTGTGTATCCCCTAATTGACCTATCATTATTTCCTGTGGTAGGGTACACTATTACCCTGTAATATAATACGTGGTTCAATTTAAAAATTATAGGTCAATATTAAGGTCCGATACCGTGCCGTTAGTTAACATAGAAAAGTGTCTTCGAATTTCCTTGTTTTAATGCACTATTTAAAATATACATAGTGTACCCCCTAATTGACCTATAATTATTTCCTGTGGTAGGGTACACTATTACCCTGTAATATAATACCTGGTCCAATTTAAATATTATGGGTCAATATTAAGGTCTGATATTGCGCCTAGCGTTAGTTAACCATTGAAAGATGTCTTTGAATTTTTAAAGCATTTTAGAACGCTTATTTCTTCATTTTAAGCTTCTCAGAACACTTTATTTCGCATAGGCATACATAGTAAACTTTAGGGTCACGCTATGTACCCCCTAATTGACCTATAATTATTTCCTGTGGTAGGGTACACTATTACCCTATAATATAATACGTGGTCCAATTTAAAAATTATAGGTCAATATTAAGGTCCGATACCTTGCCGTTAGTTAACATAGAAAAGTGTCTTTGAATTTTTAAAGCATTTTAGAACGCTAATTTCTTCATTTTAAGCTTCTCAGAACACTTTATTTCGCATAGGCATACATAGTAAACTTTAGGGTCACGCTGTGTACCCCCTAATTGACCTATAATTAATTCCTGTGGTAGGGTACACTATTTCCCTGTGATATAATACGTGGTCCATTTTAAAAATTATAGGTCAATATTAAGGTCCGTTACCGTGCCGTTAGTTAACATAGAAAAGTGTCTTCGTATTTCCTTGTTTTAATGCACTATTTAAAATATACATAGTGTACCCCCTAATTGACCTATAATTATTTCCTAGGGTAGGGTACACTATTACCCTGCAATATAATGCCTGGTCCAATTTAAATATTATGGGTCAATATTAAGGTCTGATATTGCGCCTTGCGTTAATTAACCATTGAAAGATGTCTTTGAATTTTTAAAGCATTTTAGAACGCTTATTTCTTCATTTTAAGCTTCTGAGAACACTTTATTTCGCATAGGCATACATAGTAAACTTTAGGGTCCCGCTGTGTACCCCCTAATTGACCTATAATTATTTTCTGTTTTAGGGTACACTATCACCCTGTTATATAATACGTGGTCCAATTGAAAAATTACAGGTCAATATTAAGGTCCGATACCGTGCCGTTAGTTAACATAGAAAAGTGTCTTCGTATTTCCTTGTTTAAATGCACTATTTAAAATATACATAGTGTACCCCCTAATTGACCTATAATTATTTCCTGTGGTAGGGTACACTATTAACCTGTAATATAATACCTGGTCCAATTCAAATATTATGGGTCAATATTAAGGTCTGATATTGCGCCTTGCGTTAGTTAACCATTGAAAGATGTCTTTGAATTTTTAAAGCATTTTAGAACGCTAATTTCTTCATTTTAAGCTTCTCAGAACACTCTATTTCGCATAGGCATACATAGTAAACTTAAGGGTCACGCTGTGTACCCTCTAATTGACCTATAATTATTTCCTGTGGCAGGATACACTATAACCTTGTAATATAATACGTGGTCCAATTTAAAAATTATAGGTCAATATTAAGGTCCGATACCGTGCCGTTAGTTAACATAGAAAAGTGTCTTCGAATTTCCTTGTTTTAATGCACTATTTAAAATATACATAGTGTACCCCCTAATTGACCTATAATTATTTCCTGTGGTAGGGTACACTATTACCCTGAGATATAATACCTGGTTCAAGTTAAATATTATGGGTCAATATTAAGGTCTGATATTGCGCCTTGCGTTAGTTAACCATTGAAAGATGTCTTTGAATTTTTAAAGCATTTTAGAACGCTTTTTTCTTCATTTTAAGCATCTCAGAACACTCTATTTCGCATAGGCATACATAGTAAAATTTAGGGTCAGGCTGTGTACCCCCTAAATGACCTATAATTATTTCCTGTGGTAGGGTACACTATTACCCTGTAATATAATACGTGGTCCAACTTAAAAAATATAGGTCAATATTAAGGTCCGATACCTTGCCGTTAGTTAACATAGAAAAATGTCTTTGAATTTTTAAAGCATTTTAGAACGCTTATTTCCTCATTTTAAGCTTCTCAGAACACTTTATTTCGCATAGGCATACATAGTAAACTTTAGGGTCACGCTGAGTACCCCCTAATTGACCTATAATTATTTTCTGCGGTAGGGTACACTATCACCCTGTAATATAATACGTGGTCCAATTTAAAAATTATAGGTCAATATTAAGGTCCGATACCGTGTCGTTAGTTAACATAGAAAAGTGTCTTCGTATTTTCTTGTTTTAAAGCACTATTTAAAATATACATAGTGTACCCCCTAATTGACCTATAATTATTTCCTGTTGTAGGGTACACTATTACCCTGTAATATAATACCTGGTCCAATTGAAATATTATGGTTCCATATTAAGGTCTGATATCGCGCCTTGCGTTAGTTAACCATTGAAAGATGTCTTTGAATTTTTAAAGCATTTTAGAACGCTTATTTCTTCATTTTAAGCTTCTCAAAACACTCTATTTCGCATAGGCATACATAGTAAAATTTAGGGTCACGCTGTGTACACCCTAAATGACCTATAATTATTTCCTGTGGTAGGGTACACTATTACCCTGTAATATAATACGTGGTCCAATTTAAAAATTATAGGTCAATATTAAGTTCCGATACCGTGCCGTTAGTTAACATTGAAAAATGTCTTCGTATTTCCTTGTTTTAATGCACTATTTAAAATATACATAGTGTACCCCCTAATTGACCCATAATTATTTCCTGTGGTAGGGTACACTATTACCCTGTAATACAATACCTGGTTCAATTTAAATATTATGGGTCAATATTAAGGTTTGATATTGCGCCTTGCGTTAGTTAACCATTGAAAGATGTCTTTGAATTTTTAAAGTATTTTAGAACGCTTATTTCTTCATTTTAAGCTTCTCAGAACACTTTATTTGGCATAGGCATACATAGTAAACTTTAGGGTCACGCTGTGTACCCCCTAATTGACCTATAATTATTTCCTGTGGTAGGGTACACTATTACCCTGTAATATAATAGGTGGTCCAATTTAAAAATTATAGGTCAATATTAAGGTCCGATACCGTGCCGTTAGTTAACATAGAAAAATGTCTTTGAATTTTTAAAGCATTTTAGAACGCTTATTTCCTCATTTTAAGCTTCTCAGAACACTTTATTTCGCATAGGCATACATAGTAAACTTTTGGGTCACTCTGCGTACCCCCTAATTGACCTATAATTATTTCCTGTGGTAGGGTACACTATAACCCTGTAATATAATACGTGGTCCAATTTAAAAATTATAGGTCAATATTAAGGTCCGATACCGTGCCGTTAGTTAACATAGAAAAGTGTCTTCGTATTTCCTTGTTTTAATGCACTATTTAAAATATACATAGTGTACCCCCTAATTGACCTATAATTATTTCCTGTGGTAGGGTTCACTATTACCCTGTAATATAATACCTGGTCCAATTTAAATGTTATGGGTCAATATTAAGGTCTGATATTGCGCCTTGCGTTAGTTAACCATTGAAAGATGTCTTTGAATTTTTAAAGCATTTTAGAACGCTTATTTCTTCATTTTAAGCATCTCAGAACACTCTATTTCGCATAGGCATACATAGTAAACTTTAGGGTCACTCTGTGTACCCCCTAATTGACCTATAATTATTTCCCGTTTAAGGGTACACTATTACCCTGTAATATAATACGTGGTCCAACTTAAAAATTATAGGTCAATATTAAGTTCCGATACCGTGCCGTTAGTTAACATTGGAAAATGTCTTCGTATTTCCTTGTTTTAATGCACTATTTAAAATATACATAGTGTAAACCCTAATTGACCTATAATTATTTCCTGTGGTAGGGTACACTATTACCCTGTAATACAATACCTGGTTCAATTTAAATATTATGGGTCAATATTAAGGTTTGATATTGCGCCTTGCGTTAGTTAACCATTGAAAGATGTCTTTGAATTTTTAAAGCATTTTAGAACGCTTATTTCTTCATTTTAAGCTTCTCAGAACACTTTATTTCGCATAGGCATACATAGTAAACTTTAGGGTCACGCTGTGTACCCCTAATTGACCTATAATTATTTCCTGTGGTAGGGTACACTATTACCCTGTAATATAATAGGTGGTCCAATTTAAAAATTATAGGTCAATATAAAGGTCCGATACCGTGCCGTTAGTTAACATAGAAGAATGTCTTTGAATTTTTAAAGCATTTTAGAACGCTTATTTCCTCATTTTAAGCTTCTCAGAACACTTTATTTCGCATAGGCATACATAGTAAACTTTAGGGTCACGCTGAGTACCCCCTAATTGACCTACAATTATTTTCTGTGGTAGGGTACACTATCACCCTGTAATATAATACGTGGTCCAATTTAAATATTATAGGTCAATATTAAGGTCCGATACCGTGACGTTAGTTAACATAGAAAAGTGTCTTCGTATTTTCTTGTTTTAATGCACTATTTAAAATATACATAGTGTACCCCCTAATTGACCTATAATTATTTCCTGTTGTAGGGTACACTATTACCCTGTAATATAATACCTGGTCCAATTGAAATATTATGGTTCCATATTAAGGTCTGATATCGCGCCTTGCGTTAGTTAACCATTGAAAGATGTCTTTGAATTTTTAAAGCATTTTAGAACGCTTATTTCCTCATTTTAAGCTTCTCAGAACACTTTATTTCGCATAGGCATACATAGTTAACTTTAGGGTCACGCTGTGTACCCCCTAATTGACCTATAATTATTTCCTTTGGTAGGGTACACTATTACCCTGTAATATAATACCTGGTCCAATTTAAATATTATGGGTCAATATTAAGGTCTGATATTGCGCCTTGCGTTAGCTAACCATTGAAAGATGTCTTTGAATTTTTAAAGCATTTTAGAACGCTTATTTCTTCATTTTAAGCTTCTCAGAACACTCTATTTCGCATAGGCATACATAGTAAAATTTAGGGTCACGCTGTGTACCCCCTAAATGACCTATAATTATTTCCTGTGGTAGGGTACACTATTACCCTGTAATATAATACGTGGTCCAATTTAAAAATTATAGGTCAATATTAAGTTCCGATACCGTGCCCTTAGTTAACATTGAAAAATGTCTTCGTATTTCCTTGTTTAAATGCACTATTTAAAATATACATAGTGTACCCCCTAATTGACCTATAATTATTTCCTGTGGTAGGGTACACTATTACCCTGTAATACAAAACCTGGTTCAATTTAAATATTATGGGTCAATATTAAGGTTTGATATTGCGCCTTGCGTTAGTTAACCATTGAAAGATGTCTTTGAATTTTTAAAGCATTTTAGAACGCTTATTTCTTCATTTTAAGCTTCTCAGAACACTTTATTTCGCATAGGCATACATAGTAAACTTTAGGGTCACGCTCTGTACCCCCTAATTGACCTATAATTATTTCCTGTAGTAGGATACACTATTACCCTGTAATATAATAGGTGGTCCAATTTAAAAATTATAGGTCAATATTAAGGTCCGATACCGTGCCGTTAGTTAACATAGAAAAATGTCTTTGAATTTTTAAAGCATTTTAGAACGCTTATTTCCTCATTTTAAGCTTCTCAGAACACTTTATTTCGCATAGGCATACATAGTAAACTTTTGGGTCACTCTGCGTACCCCCTAATTGACCTATAATTATTTCCTGTGGTAGGGTACACTATAACCCTGTAATATAATACGTGGTCCAATTTAAAAATTATAGGTCAATATTAATGTCCGATACCGTGCCGTTAGTTAACATAGAAAAGTGTCTTCGTATTTCCTTGTTTTAATGCACTATTTAAAATATACATAGTGTACCCCCTAATTGACCTATAATTATTTCCTGTGGTAGGGTACACTATTACCCTGTAATATAATACCTGGTCCAATTTAAATATTATGAGTCAATATTAAGGTCTGATATTGCGCCTTGCGTTAGTTAACCATTGAAAGATGTCTTTGAATTTTTAAAGCATTTTAGAACGCAAATTTCTTCATTTTAAGCATCTCAAAACACTCTATTTCGCATAGGCATACATAGTAAACTTTAGTGTCACTCTGTGTACCCCTAATTGACCTATAATTATTTCCTGTGGTAGGGTACACTATAACCCTGTAATATAATACGTGGTCCAATTTAAAAATTATAGGTCAATATTAAGGTCCGATACCGTGCCGTTAGTTAACATAGAAAAGTGTCTTCGTATTTCCTTGTTTTAATGCACTATTTAAAATATACATAGTGTACCCCCTAATTGACCTATAATTATTTCCTGTGGTAGGGTACACTATTACCCTGTAATATAATACCTGGTCCAATTTAAATATTATGGGTCAATATTAAGGTCGGATATTGCGCCTTGCGTTAGTTAACCATTGAAAGATGTCTTTGAATTTTTAAAGCATTTTAGAACGCTTATTTCTTCATTTTAAGCTTCTCAGAACACTTTATTTCGCATAGGCATACATAGTAAACTTTAGGGTCACGCTGTGTACCCCCTAATTGACCTATAATTATTTCCTGTGGTAGGGTACACTATTACCCTGTAATATAATAGGTGGTCCAATTTAAAAATTATAGGTCAATATTAAGGTCCGATACCGTGCCGTTAGTTAACATAGAAAAATGTCTTTGAATTTTTAAAGCATTTTAGAACGCTTATTTCCTCATTTTAAGCTTCTCAGAACACTTTATTTCGCATAGGCATACATAGTAAACTTTAGGGTCACTCTGTGTAACCCTAATTGACCTATAATTATTTCCTGTGGTAGGGTACACTATAACCCTGTAATATAATACGTGGTCCAATTTAAAAATTATAGGTCAATATTAAGGTCCGATACCGTGCCGTTAGTTAACATAGAAAAGTGTCTTCGTATTTTCTTGTTTTAATGCACTATTTAAAATATACATAGTGTACCCCCTAATTGACCTATAATTATTTCCTGTTGTAGGGTACACTATTACCCTGTAATATAATACCTGGTCCAATTGAAATATTATGGTTCCATATTAAGGTCTGATATCGCGCCTTGCGTTAGTTAACCATTGAAAGATGTCTTTGAATTTTTAAGGCATTTTAGAACGCTTATTTCTTCATTTTAAGCTTCTTAGAACACTTTATTTCGCATAGGCATACATAGTAAACTTTAGGGTCACGCTGTGTACCCCCTAATTGACCTATAATTATTTCCTGTGATAGGGTACACTATTACCCTGTAATATAATAGGTGGTCCAATTTAAAAATTATAGGTCAATATTAAGGTCCGATACCGTGCCGTTAGTTAACCATTGAAAGATGTCTTTGAATTTTTAAAGCATTTTAGAACGCTTATTTCTTCATTTTAAGCTTCTAAGAACACTTTATTTCGCATAGGCATACATAGTAAACTTTAGGGTCACGCTGTGTACCCCTAATTGACCTATAATTATTTTTTGTGGTAGGGTACACTATTACCCTGTAATATAATAGGTGGTCCAATTTAAAAATTATAGGTCAATATTAAGGTCCGATACCGTGCCGTTAGTTAACATAGAAAAATGTCTTTGAATTTTTAAAGCATTTTAGAACGCTTATTTCCTCATTTTAAGCTTCTCAGAACACTTTATTTCGCATAGGCATACATAGTAAACTTTAGGGTCACGCTGAGTACCCCCTAATTGACCTACAATTATTTTCTGTGGTAGGGTACACTATCACCCTGTAATATAATACGTGGTCCAATTTAAAAATTATAGGTCAATATTAAGGTCCGATACCGTGCCGTTAGTTAACATAGAAAAGTGTCTTCGTATTTTCTTGTTTTAATGCACTATTTAAAATATACATAGTGTACCCCCTAATTGACCTATAATTATTTCCTGTTGTAGGGTACACTATTACCCTGTAATATAATACCTGGTCCAATTGAAATATTATGGTTCCATATTAAGGTCTGATATCGCGCCTTGCGTTAGTTAACCATTGAAAGATGTCTTTGAATTTTTAAAGCATTTTAGAACGCTTATTTCCTCATTTTAAGCTTCTCAGAACACTTTTTTTCGCATAGGCATACATAGTTAACTTTAGGGTCACACTGTGTACCCCCTAATTGACCTATAATTATTTCCTTTGGTAGGGTACACTATTACCCTGTAATATAATACCTGTTCCAATTTAAATATTATGGGTCAATATTAAGGTCTGATATTGCGCCTTGCGTTAGCTAACCATTGAAAGATGTCTTTGAATTTTTAAAGCATTTTAGAACGCTTATTTCTTCATTTTAAGCTTCTCAGAACACTCTATTTCGCATAGGCATACATAGTAAAATTTAGGGTCACGCTGTGTACCCCCTAAATGACCTATAATTATTTCCTGTGGTAGGGTACACTATAACCCTGTAATATAATACGTGGTCCAATTTAAAAATTATAGGTCAATATTAATGTCCGATACCGTGCCGTTAGTTAACATAGAAAAGTGTCTTCGTATTTCCTTGTTTTAATGCACTATTTAAAATATACATAGTGTACCCCCTAATTGACCTATAATTATTTCCTGTGGTAGGGTACACTATTACCCTGTAATATAATACCTGATCCAATTTAAATATTATGGGTCAATATTAAGGTCGGATATTGCGCCTTGCGTTAGTTAACCATTGAAAGATGTCTTTGAATTTTTAAAGCATTTTAGAACGCTTATTTCTTCATTTTAAGCTTCTCAGAACACTTTATTTCGCATAGGCATACATAGTAAACTTTAGGGTCACGCTGTGTACCCCCTAATTGACCTATAATTATTTCCTGTGGTAGGGTACACTATTACCCTGTAATATAATAGGTGGTCCAATTTAAAAATTATAGGTCAATATTAAGGTCCGATACCGTGCCGTTAGTTAACATAGAAAAATGTCTTTGAATTTTTAAAGCATTTTAGAACGCTTATTTCCTCATTTTAAGCTTCTCAGAACACTTTATTTCGCATAGGCATACATAGTAAACTTTAGGGTCACTCTGTGTAACCCTAATTGACCTATAATTATTTCCTGTGGTAGGGTACACTATAACCCTGTAATATAATACGTGGTCCAATTTAAAAATTATAGGTCAATATTAAGGTCCGATACCGTGCCGTTAGTTAACATAGAAAAGTGTCTTCGTATTTTGTTGTTTTAATGCACTATTTAAAATATACATAGTGTACCCCCTAATTGACCTATAATTATTTCCTGGTGTAGGGTACACTATTACCCTGTAATATAATACCTGGTCCAATTGAAATATTATGGTTCCATATTAAGGTCTGATATCGCGCCTTGCGTTAGTTAACCATTGAAAGATGTCTTCAATGGTTAACTAATATTCATTGAAATAGTCATTGAAAGAATTTTTAAGGCATTTTAGAACGCTTATTTCTTCATTTTAAGCTTCTTAGAACACTTTATTTCGCATAGGCATACATAGTAAACTTTAGGGTCACGCTGTGTACCCCCTAATTGACCTATAATTATTTCCTGTGGTAGGGTACACTATTACCCTGTAATATAATAGGTGGTCCAATTTAAAAATTATAGGTCAATATTAAGGTCCGATACCGTGCCGTTAGTTAACCATTGAAAGATGTCTTTGAATTTTTAAAGCATTTTAGAACGCTTATTTCTTCATTTTAAGCTTCTCAGAACACTCTATTTCGCATAGGCATACATAGTAAACTTTAGGGTCACGCTGTGTACCTCCTAATTGACCTATAATGATTTCCTGTGGTAAGGTACACTATTACCCTGTAATATAATACGTGGTACAATTTAAAAATTATAGGTCAATATTAAGGTCCGATACCGTGCCGTTAGTTAACATAGAAAAGTGTCTTCGTATTTCCTTGTTTTAATGCACTATTTGAAATATACATAGTGTACCCCCTAAATGACCTATAATTATTTCCTGTGGTAGGGTACACTATTACCCTGTAATATAATAGGTGGTCCAATTTAAATATTATGGGTCAATATTAAGGTCTGATATTGCGCCTTGCTTTAGTTAACCATTGAAAGATGTCTTTGAATTTTTAAAGCATTTTAGAACGCTTATTTCTTCATTTTAAGCTTCTCAGAACACTCTATTTCGCCTAGGCATACATAGTAAAATTTAGGGTTACGCTGTGTACCCCCTAAATGACCTATAATTATTTCCTGTTTTAGGGTACACTATTACCCTGTAATATAATACGTGGTCCAATTTAAAACTTATAGGTCAATATTAAGTTCCGATACCGTGCCGTTATTTAACATTGAAAAATGTCTTCGTATTTCCTTGTTTTAATGCACTATTTAAAATATACATAGTGTACCCCCTAATTGACCTATAATTATTTCCTGTGGTAGGGTACACTATTACCCTGTAATACAATACCTGGTCCAATTTAAATATTATGGGTCAATATTAAGGTCTGATATTGAACCTTGAGTTAGTTAACCATTGAAAGATGTGTTTGAATTTTTAAAGCATTTTAGAACGCTTATTTCTTCATTTTAAGCATCTCAGAACACTCTATTTCGCATAGGCATACATAGTAAAATTTAGGGTCACGCTGTGTACCCCCTAAATGACCTATAATTATTTCCTGTGGTAGGGTACACTATTACCCTGTAATATAATACGTGGTCCAATTTAAAAATTATAGGTCAATATTAAGGTCCGATACCGTGCCGTTAGTTACCATAGAAAAATGTCTTTGAATTTTTAAAGCATTTTAGAACGCTTATTTCCTCATTTTAAGCTTCTCAGAGCACTTTATTTCGCATAGGCATACATAGTAAACTTTGGGGTCACTCTGTGTACCCCCTAATTGACCTATAATTATTTCCTTTGGTAGGGTACACTATTACCCTGTAATATAATACCTGGTCCAATTTAAATATTATGGGTCAATATTAAGGTCTGATATTGCGCCTTTCGTTAGCTAACCATTGAAAGATGTCTTTGAATTTTTAAAGCATTTTAGAACGCTTATTTCTTCATTTTAAGCTTCTCAGAACACTCTATTTCGCATAGGCATACATAGTAAAATTTAGGGTCACGCTGTGTACCCCCTAAATGACCTATAATTATTTCCTGTGGTAGGGTACACTATTACCCTGTAATATAATACGTGGTCCAATTTAAAAATTATAGGTCAATATTAAGTTCCGATACCGTGCCCTTAGTTAACATTGAAAAATGTCTTCGTATTTCCTTGTTTAAATGCACTATTTAAAATATACATAGTGTACCCCCTAATTGACCTATAATTATTTCCTGTGGTAGGGTACACTATTACCCTGTAATACAAAACCTGGTTCAATTTAAATATTATGGGTCAATATTAAGGTTTGATATTGCGCCTTGCGTTAGTTAACCATTGAAAGATGTCTTTGAATTTTTAAAGCATTTTAGAACGCTTATTTCTTCATTTTAAGCTTCTCAGAACACTTTATTTCGCATAGGCATACATAGTAAACTTTAGGGTCACGCTGTGTACCCCCTAATTGACCTATAATTATTTCCTGTAGTAGGATACACTATTACCCTGTAATATAATAGGTGGTCCAATTTAAAAATTATAGGTCAATATTAAGGTCCGATACCGTGCCGTTAGTTAACATAGAAAAATGTCTTTGAATTTTTAAAGCATTTCAGAACGCTTATTTCCTCATTTTAAGCTTCTCAGAACACTTTATTTCGCATAGGCATACATAGTAAACTTTTGGGTCACTCTGCGTACCCCCTAATTGACCTATAATTATTTCCTGTGGTAGGGTACACTATAACCCTGTAATATAATACGTGGTCCAATTTAAAAATTATAGGTCAATATTAATGTCCGATACCGTGCCGTTAGTTAACATAGAAAAGTGTCTTCGTATTTCCTTGTTTTAATGCACTATTTAAAATATACATAGTGTACCCCCTAATTGACCTATAATTATTTCCTGTGGTAGGGTACACTATTACCCTGTAATATAATACCTGGTCCAATTTAAATATTATGAGTCAATATTAAGGTCTGATATTGCGCCTTGCGTTAGTTAACCATTGAAAGATGTCTTTGAATTTTTAAAGCATTTTAGAACGCTAATTTCTTCATTTTAAGCATCTCAAAACACTCTATTTCGCATAGGCATACATAGTAAACTTTAGTGTCACTCTGTGTACCCCTAATTGACCTATAATTATTTCCTGTGGTAGGGTACACTATAACCCTGTAATATAATACGTGGTCCAATTTAAAAATTATAGGTCAATATTAAGGTCCGATACCGTGCCGTTAGTTAACATAGAAAAGTGTCTTCGTATTTCCTTGTTTTAATGCACTATTTAAAATATACATAGTGTACCCCCTAATTGACCTATAATTATTTCCTGTGGTAGGGTACACTATTACCCTGTAATATAATACCTGGTCCAATTTAAATATTATGGGTCAATATTAAGGTCGGATATTGCGCCTTGCGTTAGTTAACCATTGAAAGATGTCTTTGAATTTTTAAAGCATTTTAGAACGCTTATTTCTTCATTTTAAGCTTCTCAGAACACTTTATTTCGCATAGGCATACATAGTAAACTTTAGGGTCACGCTGTGTACCCCCTAATTGACCTATAATTATTTCCTGTGGTAGGGTACACTATTACCCTGTAATATAATAGGTGGTCCAATTTAAAAATTATAGGTCAATATTAAGGTCCGATACCGTGCCGTTAGTTAACATAGAAAAATGTCTTTGAATTTTTAAAGCATTTTAGAACGCTTATTTCCTCATTTTAAGCTTCTCAGAACACTTTATATCGCATAGGCATACATAGTAAACTTTAGGGTCACTCTGTGTAACCCTAATTGACCTATAATTATTTCCTGTGGTAGGGTACACTATAACCCTGTAATATAATACGTGGTCCAATTTAAAAATTATAGGTCAATATTAAGGTCCGATACCGTGCCGTTAGTTAACATAGAAAAGTGTCTTCGTATTTTCTTGTTTTAATGCACTATTTAAAATATACATAGTGTACCCCCTAATTGACCTATAATTATTTCCTGTTGTAGGGTACTCTATTACCCTGTAATATAATACCTGGTCCAATTGAAATATTATGGTTCCATATTAAGGTCTGATATCGCGCCTTGCGTTAGTTAACCATTGAAAGATGTCTTTGAATTTTTAAGGCATTTTAGAACGCTTATTTCTTCATTTTAAGCTTCTTAGAACACTTTATTTCGCATAGGCATACATAGTAAACTTTAGGGTCACGCTGTGTACCCCCTAATTGACCTATAATTATTTCCTGTGATAGGGTACACTATTACCCTGTAATATAATAGATGGTCCAATTTAAAAATTATAGGTCAATATTAAGGTCCGATACCGTGCCGTTAGTTAACCATTGAAAGATGTCTTTGAATTTTTAAAGCATTTTGAACGCTTATTTCTTCATTTTAAGCTTCTAAGAACACTTTATTTCGCATAGGCATACATAGTAAACTTTAGGGTCACGCTGTGTACCCCTAATTGACCTATAATTATTTCTTGTGGTAGGGTACACTATTACCCTGTAATATAATAGGTGGTCCAATTTAAAAATTATAGGTCAATATTAAGGTCCGATACCGTGCCGTTAGTTAACATAGAAAAATGTCTTTGAATTTTTAAAGCATTTTAGAACGCTTATTTCCTCATTTTAAGCTTCTCAGAACACTTTATTTCGCATAGGCATACATAGTAAACTTTAGGGTCACGCTGAGTACCCCCTAATTGACCTACAATTATTTTCTGTGGTAGGGTACACTATCACCCTGTAATATAATACGTGGTCCAATTTAAAAATTATAGGTCAATATTAAGGTCCGATACCGTGCCGTTAGTTAACATAGAAAAGTGTCTTCGTATTTTCTTGTTTTAATGCACTATTTAAAATATACATAGTGTACCCCCTAATTGACCTATAATTATTTCCTGTTGTAGGGTACACTATTACCCTGTAATATAATACCTGGTCCAATTGAAATATTATGGTTCCATATTAAGGTCTGATATCGCGCCTTGCGTTAGTTAACCATTGAAAGATGTCTTTGAATTTTTAAAGCATTTTAGAACACTTATTTCCTCATTTTAAGCTTCTCAGAACACTTTATTTCGCATAGGCATACATAGTTAACTTTAGGGTCACACTGTGTACCCCCTAATTGACCTATAATTATTTCCTTTGGTAGGGTACACTATTACCCTGTAATATAATACCTGGTCCAATTTAAATATTATGGGTCAATATTAAGGTCTGATATTGCGCCTTGCGTTAGCTAACCATTGAAAGATGTCTTTGAATTTTTAAAGCATTTTAGAACGCTTATTTCTTCATTTTAAGCTTCGCAGAACACTCTATTTTGCATAGGCATACATAGTAAAATTTAGGGTCACGCTGTGTACCCCCTAAATGACCTATAATTATTTCCTGTGGTAGGGTACACTATTACCCTGTAATATAATAGGTGGTCCAATTTAAAAATTATAGGTCAATATTAAGGTCCGATACCGTGCCGTTAGTTAACATAGAAAAATGTATTTGAATTTTTAAAGCATTTTAGAACGCTTATTTCCTCATTTTAAGCTTCTCAGAACACTTTATTTCGCATAGGCATACATAGTAAACTTTTGGGTCACTCTGCGTACCCCCTAATTGACCTATAATTATTTCCTGTGGTAGGGTACACTATAACCCTGTAATATAATACGTGGTCCAATTTAAAAATTATAGGTCAATATTAATGTCCGATACCGTGCCGTTAGTTAACATAGAAAAGTGTCTTCGTATTTCCTTGTTTTAATGCACTATTTAAAATATACATAGTGTACCCCCTAATTGACCTATAATTATTTCCTGTGGTAGGGTACACTGTTACCCTGTAATATAATACCTGGTCCAATTTAAATATTATGGGTCAATATTAAGGTCTGATATTGCGCCTTGCGTTAGTTAACCATTGCACGATGTCTTTGAATTTTTAAAGCATTTTAGAACGCTTATTTCTTCATTTTAAGCATCTCAAAACACTCTATTTCGCATAGGCATACATAGTAAACTTTAGGGTCACTCTGTGTACCCCTAATTGACGTATAATTATTTCCTGTGGTAGGGTACACTATAACCCTGTAATATAATACGTGGTCCAATTTAAAAATTATAGGTCAATATTAAGGTCCGATACCGTGCCGTTAGTTAGCATAGAAAAGTGTCTTCGTATTTCCTTGTTTTAATGCACTATTTAAAATATACATAGTTTACCCCCTAATTGACCTATAATTATTTCCTGTGGTAGGGTACACTATTACCCTGTAATATAATACCTGGTCCAATTTAAATATTATGGGTCAATATTAAGGTCGGATATTGCGCCTTGCGTTAGTTAACCATTGAAAGATGTCTTTGAATTTTTAAAGCATTTTAGAACGCTTATTTCTTCATTTTAAGCTTCTCAGAACACTTTATTTCGCATAGGCATACATAGTAAACTTTAGGGTCACGCTGTGTACCCCCTAATTGACCTATAATTATTTCCTGTGGTAGGGTACACTATTACCCTGTAATATAATAGGTGGTCCAATTTAAAAATTATAGGTCAATATTAAGGTCCGATACCGTGCCGTTAGTTAACATAGAAAAATGTCTTTGAATTTTTAAAGCATTTTAGAACGCTTATTTCCTCATTTTAAGCTTCTCAGAACACTTTATATCGCATAGGCATACATAGTAAACTTTAGGGTCACTCTGTGTAACCCTAATTGACCTATAATTATTTCCTGTGGTAGGGTACACTATAACCCTGTAATATAATACGTGGTCCAATTTAAAAATTATAGGTCAATATTAAGGTCCGATACCGTGCCGTTAGTTAACATAGAAAAGTGTCTTCGTATTTTCTTGTTTTAATGCACTATTTAAAATATACATAGTGTACCCCCTAATTGACCTATAATTATTTCCTGTTGTAGGGTACTCTATTACCCTGTAATATAATACCTGGTCCAATTGAAATATTATGGTTCCATATTAAGGTCTGATATCGCGCCTTGCGTTAGTTAACCATTGAAAGATGTCTTTGAATTTTTAAGGCATTTTAGAACGCTTATTTCTTCATTTTAAGCTTCTTAGAACACTTTATTTCGCATAGGCATACATAGTAAACTTTAGGGTCACGCTGTGTACCCCCTAATTGACCTATAATTATTTCCTGTGATAGGGTACACTATTACCCTGTAATATAATAGATGGTCCAATTTAAAAATTATAGGTCAATATTAAGGTCCGATACCGTGCCGTTAGTTAACCATTGAAAGATGTCTTTGAATTTTTAAAGCATTTTGAACGCTTATTTCTTCATTTTAAGCTTCTAAGAACACTTTATTTCGCATAGGCATACATAGTAAACTTTAGGGTCACGCTGTGTACCCCTAATTGACCTATAATTATTTCTTGTGGTAGGGTACACTATTACCCTGTAATATAATAGGTGGTCCAATTTAAAAATTATAGGTCAATATTAAGGTCCGATACCGTGCCGTTAGTTAACATAGAAAAATGTCTTTGAATTTTTAAAGCATTTTAGAACGCTTATTTCCTCATTTTAAGCTTCTCAGAACACTTTATTTCGCATAGGCATACATAGTAAACTTTAGGGTCACGCTGAGTACCCCCTAATTGACCTACAATTATTTTCTGTGGTAGGGTACACTATCACCCTGTAATATAATACGTGGTCCAATTTAAAAATTATAGGTCAATATTAAGGTCCGATACCGTGCCGTTAGTTAACATAGAAAAGTGTCTTCGTATTTTCTTGTTTTAATGCACTATTTAAAATATACATAGTGTACCCCCTAATTGACCTATAATTATTTCCTGTTGTAGGGTACACTATTACCCTGTAATATAATACCTGGTCCAATTGAAATATTATGGTTCCATATTAAGGTCTGATATCGCGCCTTGCGTTAGTTAACCATTGAAAGATGTCTTTGAATTTTTAAAGCATTTTAGAACACTTATTTCCTCATTTTAAGCTTCTCAGAACACTTTATTTCGCATAGGCATACATAGTTAACTTTAGGGTCACACTGTGTACCCCCTAATTGACCTATAATTATTTCCTTTGGTAGGGTACACTATTACCCTGTAATATAATACCTGGTCCAATTTAAATATTATGGGTCAATATTAAGGTCTGATATTGCGCCTTGCGTTAGCTAACCATTGAAAGATGTCTTTGAATTTTTAAAGCATTTTAGAACGCTTATTTCTTCATTTTAAGCTTCGCAGAACACTCTATTTTGCATAGGCATACATAGTAAAATTTAGGGTCACGCTGTGTACCCCCTAAATGACCTATAATTATTTCCTGTGGTAGGGTACACTATTACCCTGTAATATAATAGGTGGTCCAATTTAAAAATTATAGGTCAATATTAAGGTCCGATACCGTGCCGTTAGTTAACATAGAAAAATGTATTTGAATTTTTAAAGCATTTTAGAACGCTTATTTCCTCATTTTAAGCTTCTCAGAACACTTTATTTCGCATAGGCATACATAGTAAACTTTTGGGTCACTCTGCGTACCCCCTAATTGACCTATAATTATTTCCTGTGGTAGGGTACACTATAACCCTGTAATATAATACGTGGTCCAATTTAAAAATTATAGGTCAATATTAATGTCCGATACCGTGCCGTTAGTTAACATAGAAAAGTGTCTTCGTATTTCCTTGTTTTAATGCACTATTTAAAATATACATAGTGTACCCCCTAATTGACCTATAATTATTTCCTGTGGTAGGGTACACTGTTACCCTGTAATATAATACCTGGTCCAATTTAAATATTATGGGTCAATATTAAGGTCTGATATTGCGCCTTGCGTTAGTTAACCATTGCACGATGTCTTTGAATTTTTAAAGCATTTTAGAACGCTTATTTCTTCATTTTAAGCATCTCAAAACACTCTATTTCGCATAGGCATACATAGTAAACTTTAGGGTCACTCTGTGTACCCCTAATTGACCTATAATTATTTCCTGTGGTAGGGTACACTATAACCCTGTAATATAATACGTGGTCCAATTTAAAAATTATAGGTCAATATTAAGGTCCGATACCGTGCCGTTAGTTAGCATAGAAAAGTGTCTTCGTATTTCCTTGTTTTAATGCACTATTTAAAATATACATAGTTTACCCCCTAATTGACCTATAATTATTTCCTGTGGTAGGGTACACTATTACCCTGTAATATAATACCTGGTCCAATTTAAATATTATGGGTCAATATTAAGGTCGGATATTGCGCCTTGCGTTAGTTAACCATTGAAAGATGTCTTTGAATTTTTAAAGCATTTTAGAACGCTTATTTCTTCATTTTAAGCTTCTCAGAACACTTTATTTCGCATAGGCATACATAGTAAACTTTAGGGTCACGCTGTGTACCCCCTAATTGACCTATAATTATTTCCTGTGGTAGGGTACACTATTACCCTGTAATATAATAGGTGGTCCAATTTAAAAATTATAGGTCAATATTAAGGTCCGATACCGTGCCGTTAGTTAACATAGAAAAGTGTCTTCGTATTTTCTTGTTTTAATGCACTATTTAAAATATACATAGTGTACCCCCTAATTGACCTATAATTATTTCCTGTTGTAGGGTACACTATTACCCTGTAATATAATACCTGGTCCAATTGAAATATTATGGTTCCATATTAAGGTCTGATATCGCGCCTTGCGTTAGTTAACCATTGAAAGATGTCTTTGAATTTTTAAGGCATTTTAGAACGCTTATTTCTTCATTTCAAGCTTCTTAGAACACTTTATTTCGCATAGGCATACATAGTAAACTTTAGGGTCACGCTGTGTACCCCCTAATTGACCTATAATTATTTCCTGTGGTAGGGTACACTATTACCCTGTAATATAATAGGTGGTCCAATTTAAAAATTATAGGTCAATATTAAGGTCCGATACCGTGCCGTTTGTTAACCATTGAAAGATGTCTTTGAATTTTTAAAGCATTTTAGAACGCTTATTTCTTCATTTTAAGCTTCTCAGAACACTCTATTTCGCATAGGCATACATAGTAAACTTTAGGGTCACGCTGTGTACCACCTAATTGACCTATAATGATTTCCTGTGGTAAGGTACACTATTACCCTGTAATATAATACGTGGTACAATTTAAAAATTATAGGTCAATATTAAGGTCCGATACCGTGCCGTTAGTTAACATAGAAAAGTGTCTTCGTATTTCCTTGTTTTAATGCACTATTTGAAATATACATAGTGTACCCCCTAAATGACCTATAATTATTTCCTGTGGTAGGGTACACTATTACCCTGTAATATAATAGGTGGTCCAATTTAAATATTATGGGTCAATATTAAGGTCTGATATTGCGCCTTGCTTTAGTTAACCATTGAAAGATGTCTTTGAATTTTTAAAGCATTTTAGAACGCTTATTTCTTCATTTTAAGCTTCTCAGAACACTCTATTTCGCCTAGGCATACATAGTAAAATTTAGGGTCACGCTGTGTACCCCCTAAATGACCTATAATTATTTCCTGTTTTAGGGTACACTATTACCCTGTAATATGATACGTGGTCCAATTTAAAAATTATAGGTCAATATTAAGTTCCGATACCGTGCCGTTATTTAACATTGAAAAATGTCTTCGTATTTCCTTGTTTTAATGCACTATTTAAAATATACATAGTGTACCCCCTAATTGACCTATAATTATTTCCTGTGGTAGGGTACACTATTACCCTGTAATACAATACCTGGTCCAATTTAAATATTATGGGTCAATATTAAGGTCTGATATTGCGCCTTGAGTTAGTTAACCATAGAAAAATGTCTTTGAATTTTTAAAGCATTTTAGAACGCTTATTTCCTCATTTTAAGCTTCTCAGAGCACTTTATTTCGCATAGGCATACATAGTAAACTTTGGGGTCACTCTGTGTACCCCCTAAATGACCTATAATTATTTCCTGTGGTAGGGTACACTATAACCCTGTAATATAATACGTGGTCCAATTTAAAAATTATAGGTCAATATTAAGGTCCGATAACGTGCCGTTAGTTAACATAGAAAAGTGTCTTCGTATTTCCTTGTTTTAATGCACTATTTAAAATATACATAGTGTACCCCCTAATTGACCTATAATTATTTCCTGTGGTAGGGTACACTATTACCCTGTAATATAATACCTGGTCCAATATAAATATTATGGGTCAATATTAAGGTCTGATATTGCGCCTTGCGTTAGTTAACCATTGAAAGATGTCTTTGAATTTTTAAAGCATTTTAGAACGCTTATTTCTTCATTTTAAGCATCTCAGAACACTCTATTTCGCATAGGCATACATAGTAAAATTTAGGGTCACGCTGTGTACCCCCTAAATGACCTATAATTATTTCCTGTGGTAGGGTACACTATTACCCTGTAATATAATACGTGGTCCAATTTAAAAATTATAGGTCAATATTAAGGTCCGATACCGTGCCGTTAGTTAACATAGAAAAATGTCTTTGAATTTTTAAAGCATTTTGGAACGCTTATTTCCTCATTTTAAGCTTCTCAGAACACTTTATTTCGCATAGGCATACATAGTAAACTTTAGGGTCACGCTGTGTACCCCCTATATGACCTATAATTATTTCCTGTGGTAGGGTACACTATAACCCTGTAATATAATACGTGGTCCAATTTAAAAATTATAGGTCAATATTAATGTCCGATACCGTGCCGTTAGTTAACATAGAAAAGTGTCTTCGAATTTCCTTGTTTTAATGCACTATTTAAAATATACATAGTGTACCCCCTAATTGACCTATAATTATTTCCTGTGGTAGGGTACACTATTACCCTGTAATATAATACCTGGTCCAATTTAAATATTATGGGTCAATATTAAGGTCTGATATTGCGCCTTGCGCTAGTTAACCATTGAAAGATGTCTTTGAATTTTAAAAGCATTTTAGAACGCATATTTCTTCATTTTAAGCTTCTCAGAACACTTTATTTCGCATAGGCATACATAGTAAACTTTAGGGTCACGCTGCGTACCCCCTAAGTGACCTATAATTATTTCCCGTGGTAGGGAACAATATTACCCTGTAATATAATACGTGGCCCAATTTAAAAATTATAGGTCAATATTAAGGTCCGATACCGTACCGTTAGTTAACATAGAAAAATGTCTTTGAATTTTTAAAGCATTTTAGAACGCTTATTTCCTCATTTTAAGCTTCTCAGAACTCTTTATTTCGCATAGGCATACATTGTAAACTTTAGTGTCACGCTGTGTACCCCCTAATTGACCTATAATTATTTCCTGTGGAAGGGTACACTATAAACCTGTTCCGATACCGTGCCGTTAGTTTACATAGTAAAGAGTCTTCGAATTTCCTTGTTTTAATGCACTATTTAAAATATACATAGTGTACCCCCTAATTGACCTATAATTATTTCCTGTTGTAGGGTACACTATTACCCTGTAATATAATAGCTGGTCCAATTTAAATATTATGGTTCCTTATTAAGGTCTGATATCGCGCCTTGCGTTAGTTAACCATTGAAAGATGTCTTTGAATTTTTAAAGCTTTTTAGAACGCTTATTTCTTCATTTTAAGCTTCTCAGAACACTTTATTTCGGATAGGCATACATAGTAAACTTTAGGGTCACTCTGTGTACCCCCTAATTGACCTATAATTATTTCCTGTGGTAGGGTACACTATTACACTGTAATATAATACCTGGTCCAATTTAAATATTATGGGTCAATATTAAGGTCTGATATTGCGCCTTGCGTTAGTTAACCATTGAAAGATGTCTTTGAATTTTTAAAGCATTTTAGAACGCTTATTTCTTCATTTTAAGCTTCTCAGAACACTCTATTTCGCATAGGCATACATAGTAAAATTTAGGGTCACGCTGTGTACCCCCTAAATGACCTATAATTATTTCCTGTGGTAGGGTACACTATTACCCTGTAATATAAAACATGGTCCAATTTAAAAATTATAGGTCAATATTAAGGTCCGATACCGTGCCGTTAGTTAACATAGAAAAATGTCTTTGAATTTTTAAAGCATTTTAGAACGCTTATTTCCTCATTTTAAGCTTCTCAGAACACTTTATTTCGCATAGGCATACATAGTAAACTTTTGGGTCACTCTGCGTACCCCCTAATTGACCTATAATTATTTCCTGTGGTAGGGTACACTATAACCCTGTAATATAATACGTGGTCCAATTTAAAAATTATAGGTCAATATTAAGGTCCGATACCGTGCCGATAGTTAACATAGAAAAGTGTCTTCGTATTTCCTTGTTTTAATGCACTATTTAAAATATACATAGTGTACCCCCTAATTGACCTATAATTATTTCCTGTGGTAGGGTACACTATTACCCTGTAATATAATACCTGGTCCAATTTAAATATTATGGGTCAATATTAAGGTCTGATATTGCGCCTTGCGTTAGTTAACCATTGAAAGATGTCTTTGAATTTTTAAAGCATTTTAGAACGCTTATTTCTTCATTTTAAGCATCTCAGAACACTCTATTTCGCATAGGCATACATAGTAAACTTTAGGGTCACTCTGTGTACCCCCTAATTGACCTATAATTATTTCCTGTGGTAGGGTACACTATAACCCTATAATATAATACGTGGTCCAATTTAAAAATTATAGGTCAATATTAAGGTCCGATACCGTGCCGTTAGTTAACATAGAAAAGTGTCTTCGTATTTTCTTGTTTTAATGCACTATTTAAAATATACATAGTGTACCCCCTAATTGACCTATAATTATTTCCTGTTGTAGTGTACACTATTACCCTGTAATATAATACCTGGTCCAATTAAAATATTATGGGTCAATATTAAGGTCTGATATTGCGCCTTGCGTTAGTTAACCATTGAAAGATGTCTTTGAATTTTTAAAGCATTTTAGAACGCTTATTTCTTCATTTTAAGCATCTCAGAACACTCTATTTCGCATAGGCATACATAGTAAAATTTAGGGTCACGCTGTGTACCCCCTAAATGACCTATAATTATTTCCTGTGGTAGGGTACACTATTACCCTGTAATATAATACGTGGTCCAATTTAAAAATTATAGGTCAATATTAAGGTCCGATACCGTGCCGTTAGTTAACATAGAAAAATGTCTTTGAATTTTTAAAGCATTTTAGAACGCTTATTTCCTCATTTTAAGCTTCTCAGAACACTTTATTTCGCATAGGCATACATAGTAAACTTTAGGGTCACTCTGTGTACCCCCTAATTGACCTATAATTATTTCCTGTGGTAGGGTACACTATAACCCTGTAATATAATACGTGGTCCAATTTAAAAATTATAGGTCAATATTAAGGTCCGATACCGTGCCGTTAGTTAACATAGAAAAGTGTCTTCGTATTTTCTTGTTTTAATGCACTATTTAAAATATACATAGTGTACCCCCTAATTGACCTATAATTATTTCCTGTTGTAGTGTACACTATTACCATGTAATATAATACCTGGTCCAATTGAAATATTATGGTTCCATATTAAGGTCTGATATCGCGCATTGCGTTAGTTAACCATTGAAAGATGTCTTTGAATTTTTAAAGCATTTTAGAAAGCTTATTTCTTCATTTTAAGCTTCTCCGATCACTCTATTTCGCATAGGCATACATAGTAAACTTTAGGGTCACGCTGTGTACCACCTAATTGACCTATAATTATTTCCTGTGGTAAGGTACACTATTACCCTGTAATATAATACGTGGTACAATTTAAAAATTATAGGTCAATATTAAGGTCCGATACCGTGCCGTTAGTTAACATAGAAAAGTGTCTTCGTATTTCCTTGTTTTAATGCACTATTTAAAATATACATAGTGTACCCCCTAAATGACCTATAATTATTTCCTGTGGTAGGGTACACTATTACCCTGTAATATAATAGGTGGTCCAATTTAAAAATTATAGGTCAATATTAAGGTCCGATACCGTGCCGTTAGTTAACATAGAAAAATGTCTTTGAATTTTTAAAGCATTTTAGAACGCTTATTTCCTCATTTTAAGCTTCTCAGAACACTTTATTTCGCATAGGCATACATAGTAAACTTTAGGGTCACTCTGTGTACCCCCTAATTGACCTTTAATTATTTCCTGTGGTAGGGTACACTATAACCCTGTAATATAATACGTGGTCCAATTTAAAAATTATAGGTCAATATTAAGGTCCGATACCGTGCCGTTAGTTAACATAGAAAAGTGTCTTCGTATTTCCTTGTTTTAATGCACTATTTAAAATATACATAGTGTACCCCCTAATTGACCTATAATTATTTCCTGTGGTAGGGTACACTATTACCCTGTAATATAATACCTGGTTCAATTTAAATATTATGGGTCAATATTAAGGTCTGATATTGCGCCTTGCGTTAGTTAACCATTGAAAGATGTCTTTGAATTTTTAAAGCATTTTAGAACGCTTATTTCCTCATTTTAAGCTTCTCAGAACACTTTATTTCGCATAGGCATACATAGTAAACTTTAGGGTCACTCTGCGTACCCCCTAATTGACCAATAATTATTTCCTGTGGTAGGGTACACTATAACCCTGTAATATAATACGTGGTCCAATTTAAAAATTATAGGTCAATATTAAGGTCCGATACCGTGACGTTAGTTAACATAGTAAAGTGTCTTCGTATTTCCTTGTTTTAATGCACTATTTAAAATATACATAGTGTCCCCCTAATTGACCTATAATTATTTCCTGTGGTAGGGTACACTATAACCCTGTAATATAATACGTGGTCCAATTTAAAAATTATAGGTCAATATTAAGGTTCGATACCGTGCCGTTAGTTAACATAGAAAAGTGTCTTCGAATTTCCTTGTTTTAATGCACTATTTAAAATATACATAGTGTACCCCCTAATTGACCTATAATTATTTCCTGTGGTAGGGTACACTATTACCCTGTAATATAATGCCTGGTCCAATTTAAATATTATGGTTCCATATTGAGGTCTGATATCGCGCCTTGTGTTAGTTAACCATTGAAAGATGTCTTTGAATTTTTAAAGCATTTTAGAACGCTTATTTCTTCATTTTAAGCTTCTCAGAACACTCTATTTCACATAGGCATACATAGTAAACTTTAGGGTCTCGCTGTGTACCCCCTAATTGACATATAATTATTTCCTGTGGTAGGGTACACTATTACCCTGTAATATAATAGGTGGTCCAATTTAAAAATTATAGGTCAATATTAAGGTCCGATACCGTGCCGTTAGTTAACATAGAAAAATGTCTTTGAATTTTTAAAGCATTTTAGAACGCTTATTTCCTCATTTTAAGCTTCTCAGAACACTTTATTTCGCATAGGCATACATAGTAAACTTTAGGGTCACTCTGTGTACCCCCTAATTGGCCTATAATTATTTTCTGTGGTAGGGTACACTATAACCCTGTAATATAATACGTGGTCCAATTTAAAAATTATAGGTCAATATTAAGGTCCGATACCGTGCCGTTAGTTAACATAGAAAAGTGTCTTCGTATTTCCTTGTTTTAATGCACTATTTAAAATATACATAGTGTACCCCCTAATTGACCTATATATATTTCCTGTGGTAGGGTACACTATTACCCTGTAATATAATACCTGGTCCAATTTAAATATTATGGGTCAATATTAAGGTCTGATATTGCGCCTTGCGTTAGTTAACCATTGAAAGATGTCTTTGAATTTTTAAAGCATTTTAGAACGCTTATTTCTTCATTTTAAGCATCTCAGAACACTCTATTTCGCATAGGCATACATAGTAAAATTTAGGTTCACGCTGTGTACCCCCTAAATGACCTATAATTATTTCCTGTGGTAGGGTACACTATTACCCTGTAATATAATACGTGGTCCAATTTAAAAATTATAGGTCAATATTAAGGTCCGATACCGTGCCGTTAGTTAACATAGAAAAGTGTCTTCGAATTTCCTTGTTTTAATGCACTATTTAAAATATACATAGTGTACCCCCTAATTGACCTATAATTATTTCCTGTGGTAGGGTACACTATTACCCTGTAATATAATACCTGGTCCAATTTAAATATTATGGTTCAATATTGAGGTCTGATATCGCGCCTTGTGTTAGTTAACCATTGAAAGATGTCTTTGAATTTTTAAAGCATTTTAGAACGCTTATTTCTTCATTTTAAGCTTCTCAGAACACTCTATTTCGCATAGGCATACATCGTAAACTTTAGGGTCACGCTGTGTACTCCCTAATTGACCAATAATTATTTCCTGTGGTAGGGTACACTATTACCCTGTAATATAATACGTGGTCTAATTTAAAAATTATAGGTCAATATTAAGGTCCGATACCGTGCCGTTAGTTAACATAGAAAAATGTCTTTGAATTTTTAAAGCATTTTAGAACGCTTATTTCCTCATTTTAAGTTTCTCAGAACACTTTATTTCGCATAGGCATACATAGTAACCTTTACTGTCACGCTGTGTACCCCCTAATTGACCTATAATTATTTTCCGTGGTAGGGTACACTATCACCCTGTAATATAATACGTGGCCCAATTTAAAAATTTTAGGTCAATATTAAGGTCCGATACCGTGCCGTTAGTTTACATAGAAAAGAGTCTTCGAATTTCCTTGTTTTAATGCACTATTTAAAATATACATAGTGTACCCCCTAATTGACCTATAATTATTTCCTGTGGTAGGGTACACTATTACCCTGTAATATAATACCTGGTTCAATTTAAATATTATGGGTCAATATTAAGGTCTGATATTGCGCCTTGCGTTAGTTAACCATTGAAAGATGTCTTTGAATTTTTAAAGCATTTTAGAACGCTTATTTCCTCATTTTAAGCTTCTCAGAACACTTTATTTCGCATAGGCATACATAGTAAACTTTAGGGTCACTCTGCGTACCCCCTAATTGACCAATAATTATTTCCTGTGGTAGGGTACACTATAACCCTGTAATATAATACGTGGTCCAATTTAAAAATTATAGGTCAATATTAAGGTCCGATACCGTGCCGTTAGTTAACATAGTAAAGTGTCTTCGTATTTCCTTGTTTTAATGCACTATTTAAAATATACATAGTGTCCCCCTAATTGACCTATAATTATTTCCTGTGGTAGGGTACACTATAACCCTGTAATATAATACGTGGTCCAATTTAAAAATTATAGGTCAATATTAAGGTTCGATACCGTGCCGTTAGTTAACATAGAAAAGTGTCTTCGAATTTCCTTGTTTTAATGCACTATTTAAAATATACATAGTGTACCCCCTAATTGACCTATAATTATTTCCTGTGGTAGGGTACACTATTACCCTGTAATATAATGCCTGGTCCAATTTAAATATTATGGTTCCATATTGAGGTCTGATATCGCGCCTTGTGTTAGTTAACCATTGAAAGATGTCTTTGAATTTTTAAAGCATTTTAGAACGCTTATTTCTTCATTTTAAGCTTCTCAGAACACTCTATTTCACATAGGCATACATAGTAAACTTTAGGGTCTCGCTGTGTACCCCCTAATTGACATATAATTATTTCCTGTGGTAGGGTACACTATTACCCTGTAATATAATAGGTGGTCCAATTTAAAAATTATAGGTCAATATTAAGGTCCGATACCGTGCCGTTAGTTAACATAGAAAAATGTCTTTGAATTTTTAAAGCATTTTAGAACGCTTATTTCCTCATTTTAAGCTTCTCAGAACACTTTATTTCGCATAGGCATACATAGTAAACTTTAGGGTCACTCTGTGTACCCCCTAATTGGCCTATAATTATTTTCTGTGGTAGGGTACACTATAACCCTGTAATATAATACGTGGTCCAATTTAAAAATTATAGGTCAATATTAAGGTCCGATACCGTGCCGTTAGTTAACATAGAAAAGTGTCTTCGTATTTCCTTGTTTTAATGCACTATTTAAAATATACATAGTGTACCCCCTAATTGACCTATATATATTTCCTGTGGTAGGGTACACTATTACCCTGTAATATAATACCTGGTCCAATTTAAATATTATGGGTCAATATTAAGGTCTGATATTGCGCCTTGCGTTAGTTAACCATTGAAAGATGTCTTTGAATTTTTAAAGCATTTTAGAACGCTTATTTCTTCATTTTAAGCATCTCAGAACACTCTATTTCGCATAGGCATACATAGTAAAATTTAGGGTCACGCTGTGTACCCCCTAAATGACCTATAATTATTTCCTGTGGTAGGGTACACTATTACCCTGTAATATAATACATGGTCCAATTTAAAAATTATAGGTCAATATTAAGGTCCGATACCGTGCCGTTAGTTAACATAGAAAAGTGTCTTCGAATTTCCTTGTTTTAATGCACTATTTAAAATATACATAGTGTACCCCCTAATTGACCTATAATTATTTCCTGTGGTAGGGTACACTATTACCCTGTAATATAATACCTGGTAAAATTTAAATATTATGGTTCAATATTGAGGTCTGATATCGCGCCTTGTGTTAGTTAACCATTGAAAGATGTCTTTGAATTTTTAAAGCATTTTAGAACGCTTATTTCTTCATTTTAAGCTTCTCAGAACACTCTATTTCGCATAGGCATACATCGTAAACTTTAGGGTCACGCTGTGTACTCCCTAATTAACCAATAATTATTTCCTGTGGTAGGGTACACTATTACCCTGTAATATAATACGTGGTCTAATTTAAAAATTATAGGTCAATATTAAGGTCCGATACCGTGCCGTTAGTTAACATAGAAAAATGTCTTTGAATTTTTAAAGCATTTTAGAACGCTTATTTCCTCATTTTAAGTTTCTCAGAACACTTTATTTCGCATAGGCATACATAGTAACCTTTACTGTCACGCTGTGTACCCCCTAATTGACCTATAATTATTTTCCGTGGTAGGGTACACTATCACCCTGTAATATAATACGTGGCCCAATTTAAAAATTTTAGGTCAATATTAAGGTCCGATACCGTGCCGTTAGTTTACATAGAAAAGAGTCTTCGAATTTCCTTGTTTTAATGCACTATTTAAAATATACATAGTGTACCCCCTAATTGACCTATAATTATTTCCTGTTGTAGGGTACACTATTACCCTGTAATATAATAGCTGGTCCAATTTAAATATTATGGTTCCTTATTAAGGTCTGATATCGCGCCTTGCGTTAGTTAACCATTGAAAGATGTCTTTGAATTTTTAAAGCTTTTTAGAACACTTATTTCTTCATTTTAAGCGTCTCAGAACACTTTATTTCGGATAGGCATACATAGTAAACTTTAGGGTCACTCTGTGTACCCCCTAATTGACCTATAATTATTTCCTGTGGTAGGGTACACTATTACCCTGTAATATAATACCTGGTCCAATTTAAATATTATGGGTCAATATTAAGATCTGATATTGCGCCTTGCGTTAGTTAACCATTGAAAGATGTCTTTGAATTTTTAAAGCATTTTAGAACGCTTATTTCTTCATTTTAAGCTTCTCAGAACACTCTATTTCGCATAGGCATACATAGTAAAATTTAGGGTCACGCTGTGTACCCCCTAAATGACCTATAATTATTTCCTGTGGTAGGGTACACTATTACCCTGTAATATAAAACGTGGTCCAATTTAAAAATTATAGGTCAATATTAAGGTTCGATACCGTGCCGTTAGTTAACATAGAAAAATGTCTTTGAATTTTTAAAGCATTTTAGAACGCTTATTTCCTTATTTTAAGCTTCTCAGAACACTTTATTTCGCATAGGCATACATAGTAAACTTTTGGGTCACTCTGCGCACCCCCTAATTGACCTATAATTATTTCCTGTGGTAGGGTACACTATAACCCTGTAATATAATACGTGGTCCAATTTAAAAATTATAGGTTAATATTAAGGTCCGATACCGTGCCGTTAGTTAACATAGAAAAGTGTCTTCGTATTTCCTTGTTTTAATGCACTATTTAAAATATACATAGTGTACCCCCTAATTGACCTATAATTATTTCCTGTGGTAGGGTACACTATTACCCTGTAATATAATACCTGGTCCAATTTAAATATTATGGGTCAATATTAAGGTCTGATATTGCGCCTTGCGTTAGTTAACCATTGAAAGATGTCTTTGAATTTTTAAAGCATTTTAGAACGCTTATTTCTTCATTTTAAGCATCTCAGAACACTCTATTTCGCATAGGCATACATAGTAAACTTTAGGGTCACTCTGTGTACCCCCTAATTGACCTATAATTATTTCCTGTGGTAGGGTACACTATAACCCTGTAATATAATACGTGGTCCAATTTAAAAATTATAGGTCAATATTAAGGTCCGATACCGTGCCGTTAGTTAACATAGAAAAGTGTCTTCGTATTTTCTTGTTTTAATGCACTATTTAAAATATACATAGTGTACCCCCTAATTGACCTATAATTATTTCCTGTTGTAGTGTACACTATTACCCTGTAATATAATACCTGGTCCAATTAAAATATTATGGGTCAATATTAAGGTCTGATATTGCGCCTTGCGTTAGTTAACCATTGAAAGATGTCTTTGAATTTTTAAAGCATTTTAGAACGCTTATTTCTTCATTTTAAGCATCTCAGAACACTCTATTTCGCATAGGCATACATAGTAAAATTTAGGGTCACGCTGTGTACCCCCTAAATGACCTATAATTATTTCCTGTGGTAGGGTACACTATTACCCTGTAATATAATACGTGGTCCAATTTAAAAATTATAGGTCAATATTAAGGTCCGATACCGTGCCGTTAGTTAACATAGAAAAATGTCTTTGAATTTTTAAAGCATTTTAGAACGCTTATTTCCTCATTTTAAGCTTCTCAGAACACTTTATTTCGCATAGGCATACATAGTAAACTTTAGGGTCACTCTGTGTACCCCCTAATTGACCTATAATTATTTCCTGTGGTAGGGTACACTATAACCCTGTAATATAATACGTGGTCCAATTTAAAAATTATAGGTCAATATTAAGGTCCGATACCGTGCCGTTAGTTAACATAGAAAAGTGTCTTCGTATTTTCTTGTTTTAATGCACTATTTAAAATATACATAGTGTACCCCCTAATTGACCTATAATTATTTCCTGTTGTAGTGTACACTATTACCATGTAATATAATACCTGGTCCAATTGAAATATTATGGTTCCATATTAAGGTCTGATATCGCGCATTGCGTTAGTTAACCATTGAAAGATGTCTTTGAATTTTTAAAGCATTTTAGAAAGCTTATTTCTTCATTTTAAGCTTCTCCGAACACTCTATTTCGCATAGGCATACATAGTAAACTTTAGGGTCACGCTGTGTACCACCTAATTGACCTATAATTATTTCCTGTGGTAAGGTACACTATTACCCTGTAATATAATACGTGGTACAATTTAAAAATTATAGGTCAATATTAAGGTCCGATACCGTGCCGTTAGTTAACATAGAAAAGTGTCTTCGTATTTCCTTGTTTTAATGCACTATTTAAAATATACATAGTGTACCCCCTAAATGACCTATAATTATTTCCTGTGGTAGGGTACACTATTACCCTGTAATATAATAGGTGGTCCAATTTAAAAATTATAGGTCAATATTAAGGTCCGATACCGTGCCGTTAGTTAACATAGAAAAATGTCTTTGAATTTTTAAAGCATTTTAGAACGCTTATTTCCTCATTTTAAGCTTCTCAGAACACTTTATTTCGCATAGGCATACATAGTAAACTTTAGGGTCACTCTGTGTACCCCCTAATTGACCTTTAATTATTTCCTGTGGTAGGGTACACTATAACCCTGTAATATAATACGTGGTCCAATTTAAAAATTATAGGTCAATATTAAGGTCCGATACCGTGCCGTTAGTTAACATAGAAAAGTGTCTTCGTATTTCCTTGTTTTAATGCACTATTTAAAATATACATAGTGTACCCCCTAATTGACCTATAATTATTTCCTGTGGTAGGGTACACTATTACCCTGTAATATAATACCTGGTTCAATTTAAATATTATGGGTCAATATTAAGGTCTGATATTGCGCCTTGCGTTAGTTAACCATTGAAAGATGTCTTTGAATTTTTAAAGCATTTTAGAACGCTTATTTCCTCATTTTAAGCTTCTCAGAACACTTTATTTCGCATAGGCATACATAGTAAACTTTAGGGTCACTCTGCGTACCCCCTAATTGACCAATAATTATTTCCTGTGGTAGGGTACACTATAACCCTGTAATATAATACGTGGTCCAATTTAAAAATTATAGGTCAATATTAAGGTCCGATACCGTGCCGTTAGTTAACATAGTAAAGTGTCTTCGTATTTCCTTGTTTTAATGCACTATTTAAAATATACATAGTGTCCCCCTAATTGACCTATAATTATTTCCTGTGGTAGGGTACACTATAACCCTGTAATATAATACGTGGTCCAATTTAAAAATTATAGGTCAATATTAAGGTTCGATACCGTGCCGTTAGTTAACATAGAAAAGTGTCTTCGAATTTCCTTGTTTTAATGCACTATTTAAAATATACATAGTGTACCCCCTAATTGACCTATAATTATTTCCTGTGGTAGGGTACACTATTACCCTGTAATATAATGCCTGGTCCAATTTAAATATTATGGTTCCATATTGAGGTCTGATATCGCGCCTTGTGTTAGTTAACCATTGAAAGATGTCTTTGAATTTTTAAAGCATTTTAGAACGCTTATTTCTTCATTTTAAGCTTCTCAGAACACTCTATTTCACATAGGCATACATAGTAAACTTTAGGGTCTCGCTGTGTACCCCCTAATTGACATATAATTATTTCCTGTGGTAGGGTACACTATTACCCTGTAATATAATAGGTGGTCCAATTTAAAAATTATAGGTCAATATTAAGGTCCGATACCGTGCCGTTAGTTAACATAGAAAAATGTCTTTGAATTTTTAAAGCATTTTAGAACGCTTATTTCCTCATTTTAAGCTTCTCAGAACACTTTATTTCGCATAGGCATACATAGTAAACTTTAGGGTCACTCTGTGTACCCCCTAATTGGCCTATAATTATTTTCTGTGGTAGGGTACACTATAACCCTGTAATATAATACGTGGTCCAATTTAAAAATTATAGGTCAATATTAAGGTCCGATACCGTGCCGTTAGTTAACATAGAAAAGTGTCTTCGTATTTCCTTGTTTTAATGCACTATTTAAAATATACATAGTGTACCCCCTAATTGACCTATATATATTTCCTGTGGTAGGGTACACTATTACCCTGTAATAAAATACCTGGTCCAATTTAAATATTATGGGTCAATATTAAGGTCTGATATTGCGCCTTGCGTTAGTTAACCATTGAAAGATGTCTTTGAATTTTTAAAGCATTTTAGAACGCTTATTTCTTCATTTTAAGCATCTCAGAACACTCTATTTCGCATAGGCATACATAGTAAAATTTAGGGTCACGCTGTGTACCCCCTAAATGACCTATAATTATTTCCTGTGGTAGGGTACACTATTACCCTGTAATATAATACATGGTCCAATTTAAAAATTATAGGTCAATATTAAGGTCCGATACCGTGCCGTTAGTTAACATAGAAAAGTGTCTTCGAATTTCCTTGTTTTAATGCACTATTTAAAATATACATAGTGTACCCCCTAATTGACCTATAATTATTTCCTGTGGTAGGGTACACTATTACCCTGTAATATAATACCTGGTCCAATTTAAATATTATGGTTCAATATTGAGGTCTGATATCGCGCCTTGTGTTAGTTAACCATTGAAAGATGTCTTTGAATTTTTAAAGCATTTTAGAACGCTTATTTCTTCATTTTAAGCTTCTCAGAACACTCTATTTCGCATAGGCATACATCGTAAACTTTAGGGTCACGCTGTGTACTCCCTAATTGACCAATAATTATTTCCTGTGGTAGGGTACACTATTACCCTGTAATATAATACGTGGTCTAATTTAAAAATTATAGGTCAATATTAAGGTCCGATACCGTGCCGTTAGTTAACATAGAAAAATGTCTTTGAATTTTTAAAGCATTTTAGAACGCTTATTTCCTCATTTTAAGTTTCTCAGAACACTTTATTTCGCATAGGCATACATAGTAACCTTTACTGTCACGCTGTGTACCCCCTAATTGACCTATAATTATTTTCCGTGGTAGGGTACACTATCACCCTGTAATATAATACGTGGCCCAATTTAAAAATTTTAGGTCAATATTAAGGTCCGATACCGTGCCGTTAGTTTACATAGAAAAGAGTCTTCGAATTTCCTTGTTTTAATGCACTATTTAAAATATACATAGTGTACCCCCTAATTGACCTATAATTATTTCCTGTTGTAGGGTACACTATTACCCTGTAATATAATAGCTGGTCCAATTTAAATATTATGGTTCCTTATTAAGGTCTGATATCGCGCCTTGCGTTAGTTAACCATTGAAAGATGTCTTTGAATTTTTAAAGCTTTTTAGAACACTTATTTCTTCATTTTAAGCGTCTCAGAACACTTTATTTCGGATAGGCATACATAGTAAACTTTAGGGTCACTCTGTGTACCCCCTAATTGACCTATAATTATTTCCTGTGGTAGGGTTCACTATTACCCTGTAATATAATACCTGGTCCAATTTAAATATTATGGGTCAATATTAAGATCTGATATTGCGCCTTGCGTTAGTTAACCATTGAAAGATGTCTTTGAATTTTTAAAGCATTTTAGAACGCTTATTTCTTCATTTTAAGCTTCTCAGAACACTCTATTTCGCATAGGCATAGTAAAATTTAGGGTCACGCTGTGTACCCCCTAAATGACCTATAATTATTTCCTGTGGTAGGGTACACTATTACCCTGTAATATAAAACGTGGTCCAATTTAAAAATTATAGGTCAATATTAAGGTTCGATACCGTGCCGTTAGTTAACATAGAAAAATGTCTTTGAATTTTTAAAGCATTTTAGAACGCTTATTTCCTTATTTTAAGCTTCTCAGAACACTTTATTTCGCATAGGCATACATAGTAAACTTTTGGGTCACTCTGCGCACCCCCTAATTGACCTATAATTATTTCCTGTGGTAGGGTACACTATAACCCTGTAATATAATACGTGGTCCAATTTAAAAATTATAGGTTAATATTAAGGTCCGATACCGTGCCGTTAGTTAACATAGAAAAGTGTCTTCGTATTTCCTTGTTTTAATGCACTATTTAAAATATACATAGTGTACCCCCTAATTGACCTATAATTATTTCCTGTGGTAGGGTACACTATTACCCTGTAATATAATACCTGGTCCAATTTAAATATTATGGGTCAATATTAAGGTCTGATATTGCGCCTTGCGTTAGTTAACCATTGAAAGATGTCTTTGAATTTTTAAAGCATTTTAGAACGCTTATTTCTTCATTTTAAGCATCTCAGAACACTCTATTTCGCATAGGCATACATAGTAAACTTTAGGGTCACTCTGTGTACCCCCTAATTGACCTATAATTATTTCCTGTGGTAGGGTACACTGTAACCCTGTAATATAATACGTGGTCCAATTTAAATATTATGGGTCAATATTAAGGTTTGATATTGCGCCTTGCGTTAGTTAACCATTGAAAGATGTCTTTAAATTTTTAAAGCATTTTAGAACGCTTATTTCTTCATTTTAAGCTTCTCAGAACACTTTATTTCGCATAGGCATACATAGTAAACTTTAGGGTCAAGCTGTGTACCCCCTAATTGACCTATAATTATTTCCTGTGGTAGGGTACACTATTACCCTGTAATATAATAGGTGGTCCAATTTAAAAATTATAGGTCAATATTAAGGTCCGATACCGTGCCGTTAGTTAACATAGAAAAATGTCTTTGAATTTTTAAAGCATTTTAGAACGCTTATTTCCTCATTTTAAGCTTCTCAGAAAACTTTATTTCGCATAGGCATACATAGTAAACTTTAGGGTCACTCTGTGTACCCCCTAATTGACCTATAATTATTTCCTGTGGTAGGGTACACTATAACCCTGTAATATAATACGTGGTACAATTTAAAAATTATAGGTCAATATTAAGGTCCGATACCGTGCCGTTAGTTAACATAGAAAAATGTCTTTGAATTTTTAAAGCATTTTAGAACGCTTATTTCTTCATTTTAAGCTTCTCAGAACACTCTATTTCGCATAGGCATACATAGTAAACTTTAGGGTCACGCTGTGTACCACCTAATTGACCTATAATTATTTCCTGTGGAAAGGTACACTATTACCCTGTAATATAATACGTGGTACAATTTAAAAATTATAGGTCAATATTAAGGTCCGATACCGTGCCGTTAGTTAACATAGAAAAGTGTCTTCGTATTTCCTTGTTTTAATGCACTATTTAAAATATACATAGTGTGCCCCCTAAATGACCTATAATTATTTCCTGTGGTAGGGTACACTATTACCCTGTAATATAATAGGTGGTCCAATTTAAAAATTATAGGTCAATATTAAGGTCCGATACCGTTCCGTTAGTTAACATAGAAAAATGTCTTTGAATTTTTAAAGCATTTTAGAACTCTTATTTCCTCATTTTAAGCTTCTCAGAACACTTTATTTCGCATAGGCATACATAGTAAACTTTAGGGTCACTCTGTGTACCCCCTAATTGACCTATAATTATTTCCTGTGGTAGGGTACACTATAACCCTGTAATATAATACGTGGTCCAATTTAAAAATTATTGGTCAATATTAAGGTCCGATACCGTGCCGTTAGTTTACATAGAAAAGTGTCTTCGTATTTCCTTGTTTTAATGCACTATTTAAAATATACATAGTGTACCCCTAATTGACCTATAATTATTTCCTGTGGTAGGGTACACTATTACCCTGTAATATAATACCTGGTCCAATTTAAATATTATGGGTCAATATTAAGGTCTGATATTGCGCCTTGCGTTAGTTAACCATTGAAAGATGTCTTTGAATTTTTAAAACATTTTAGAACGCTTATTTCTCCATTTTAAGCATCTCAGAACACTCTATTTCGCATGGGCATACATAGTAAAATTTAGGGTCACGCTGTGTACTCCCTAAATGACATATAATTATTTCCTGTGGTAGGGTACACTATTACCCTGTAATATAATACGTGGTCCAATTTAAAAATTATAGGTCAATATTAAGGTCCGATACCGTGCCGTTAGTTAACATAGAAAAATGTCTTTGAATTTTTAAAGCATTTTAGAACGCTTATTTCCTCATTTTAAGCTTCTCAGAACACTTTATTTTGCATAGGCATACATAGTAAACTTTTGGGTCACTCTGCGTACCCCCTAATTGACCTATAATTATTTCCTGTGGTAGGGTACACTATAACCCTGTAATATAATACGTGGTCCAATTTAAAAATTATAGGTTAATATTAAGGTCCGATACCGTGCCGTTAGTTAACATAGAAAAGTGTCTTCGTGTTTCCTTGTTTTAATGCACTATTTAAAATATACATAGTGTACCCCCTAATTGACCTATAATTATTTCCTGC
The DNA here is from genome assembly GCF_982258835.1 of Parasteatoda tepidariorum. Lineage (NCBI taxonomy): Eukaryota > Metazoa > Arthropoda > Arachnida > Araneae > Theridiidae > Parasteatoda > Parasteatoda tepidariorum. Next base: position 2,020,794 of record NW_028257370.1, read on the forward strand.
GGTAGGGTACACTATTACCCTGTAATATAATACCTGGTCCAATTTAAATATTATGGGTCAATATTAAGGTCTGATATTGCGCCTTGCGTTAGTTAACCATTGAAAGATGTCTTTGAATTTTTAAAGCATTTTAGAACGCTTATTTCTTCATTTTAAGCATCTCAGAACACTCTATTTCGCATAGGCATACATAGTAAACTTTAGGGTCACTCTGTGTACCCCCTAATTGACCTATAATTATTTCCTGTGGTAGGGTACACTGTAACCCTGTAATATAATACGTTTTCCAATTTAAATATTATGGGTCAATATTAAGGTTTGATATTGCGCCTTGCGTTAGTTAACCATTGAAAGATGTCTTTGAATTTTTAAAGCATTTTAGAACGCTTATTTCTTCATTTTAAGCTTCTCAGAACACTTTATTTCGCATAGGCATACATAGTAAACTTTAGGGTCAAGCTGTGTACCCCCTAATTGACCTATAATTATTTCCTGTGGTAGGGTACACTATTACCCTGTAATATAATAGGTGGTCCAATTTAAAAATTATAGGTCAATATTAAGGTCCGATACCGTGCCGTTAGTTTACATAGAAAAGTGTCTTCGTATTTCCTTGTTTTAATGCACTATTTAAAATATACATAGTGTACCCCCTAATTGACCTATAATTATTTCCTGTGGTAGGGTACACTATTACCCTGTAATATAATACCTGGTCCAATTTAAATATTATGGGTCAATATTAAGGTCTGATATTGAGCCTTGCGTTAGTTAACCATTGAAAGATGTCTTTGAATTTTTAAAACATTTTAGAACGCTTATTTCTCCATTTTAAGCATCTCAGAACACTCTATTTCGCATAGGCATACATAGTAAAATTTAGGGTCACGCTGTGTACTCCCTAAATGACATATAATTATTTCCTGTGGTAGGGTACACTATTACCCTGTAATATAATACGTGGTCCAATTTAAAAATTATAGGTCAATATTAAGGTCCGATACCGTGCCGTTAGTTAACATAGAAAAATGTCTTTGAATTTTTAAAGCATTTTAGAACGCTTATTTCCTCATTTTAAGCTTCTCAGAACACTTTATTTCGCATAGGCATACATAGTAAACTTTAGGGTCACTCTGCGTACCCCCTAATTGACCTATAATTATTTCATGTGGTAGGGTACACTATTACCCTGTAATATAATAGGTGGTCCAATTTAAAAATTATAGGTCAATATTAAGGTCCGATACCGTGCCGTTAGTTAACATAGAAAAATGTCTTTGAATTTTTAAAGCATTTTAGAACGCTTATTTCCTCATTTTAAGCTTCTCAGAACACTTTATTTCGCATAGGCATACATAGTAAACTTTAGGGTCACTCTGTGTACCCCCTATTTGACCTATAATTGTTTCCTGTGGTAGGGTACACTATAACCCTGTAATATAATACGTGGTCCAATTTAAAAATTATTGGTCAATATTAAGGTCCGATACCGTGCCGTTAGTTTACATAGAAAAGTGTCTTCGTATTTCCTTGTTTTAATGCACTATTTAAAATATACATAGTGTACCCCCTAATTGACCTATAATTATTTCCTGTGGTAGGGTACACTATTACCCTGTAATATAATACCTGGTCCAATTTAAATATTATGGGTCAATATTAAGGTCTGATATTGCGCCTTGCGTTAGTTAACCATTGAAAGATGTCTTTGAATTTTTAAAACATTTTAGAACGCTTATTTCTCCATTTTAAGCATCTCAGAACACTCTATTTCGAATAGGCATACATAGTAAAATTTAGGGTCACGCTGTGTACTCCCTAAATGACATATAATTATTTCCTGTGGTAGGGTACACTATTACCCTGTAATATAATACGTGGTCCAATTTAAAAATTATAGGTCAATATTAAGGTCCGATACCGTGCCGTTAGTTAACATAGCAAAGTGTCTTCGTATTTCCTTGTTTTAATGCGCTATTTAAAATATACATAGTGTACCCCCTAATTGACCTATAATTATTTCCTGTGGTAGGGTACACTATTACCCTGTAATATAATACCTGGTCCAATTTAAATATTATGGGTCAATATTAAGGTCTGATATTGCGCCTTGCGTTAGTTAACCATTGAAAGATGTCTTTGAATTTTTAAAGCATTTTAGAATGCTTATTTCCTCATTTTAAGCTTCTCAGAACACTTTATTTCGCATAGGCATACATAGTAAACTTTAGGGTCACGCTGTGTACCCCCTAATTGACCTATAATTATTTCCTGTGGTAGGGTACACTATAACCCTGTAATATAATACATGGTCCAATTTAAAAATTATAGGTCAATATTAAGGTCCGATACCGTGCCGTTAGTTAACATAGAAAAGTGTCTTCGAATTTCCTTGTTTTAATGCACTATTTAAAATATACATAGTGTACCCCCTAATTGACCTATAATTATTTCCTGTGGTAGGGTACACTATTACCCTGTAATATAATACCTGGTCCAATTTAAATATTATGGTTCAATATTGAGGTCTGATATCGCGCCTTGTGTTAGTTAACCATTGAAAGATGTCTTTGAATTTTTAAAGCATTTTAGAACGCTTATTTCTTCATTTTAAGCTTCTCAGAACACTCTATTTCGCATAGGCATACATCGTAAACTTTAGGGTCACGCTGTGTACTCCCTAATTGACCAATAATTATTTCCTGTGGTAGGGTACACTATTACCCTATAATATAATACGTGGTCTAATTTAAAATTATAGGTCAATATTAAGGTCCGATACCGTGCCGTTAGTTAACATAGAAAAATGTCTTTGAATTTTTAAAGCATTTTAGAACGCTTATTTCCTCATTTTAAGCTTCTCAGAACACTTTATTTCGCATAGGCATACATAGTAACCTTTACTGTCACGCTGTGTACCCCCTAATTGACCTATAATTATTTTCCGTGGTAGGGAACACTATCACCCTGTAATATAATACGTGGCCCAATTTAAAAATTTTAGGTCAATATTAAGGTCCGATACCGTGCCGTTAGTTTACATAGAAAAGAGTCTTCGAATTTCCTTGTTTTAATGCACTATTTAAAATATACATAGTGTACCCCCTAATTGACCTATAATTATTTCCTGTTGTAGGGTACACTATTACCCTGTAATATAAGAGCTGGTCCAATTTAAATATTATGGTTCCTTATTAAGGTCTGATATCGCGCCTTGCGTTAGTTAACCATTGAAAGATGTCTTTGAATTTTTAAAGCTTTTTAGAACACTTATTTCTTCATTTTAAGCGTCTCAGAACACTTTATTTCGGATAGGCATACATAGTAAACTTTAGGGTCACTCTGTGTACCCCCTAATTGACCTATAATTATTTCCTGTGGTAGGGTACACTATTACCCTGTAATATAATACCTGGTCCAATTTAAATATTATGGGTCAATATTAAGGTCTGATATTGCGCCTTGCGTTAGTTAACCATAGAAAAATGTCTTTGAATTTTTAAAGCATTTTAGAACGCTTATTTCCTCATTTTAAGCTTCTCAGAACACTTTATTTCGCATAGGCATACATAGTAAACTTTTGGGTCACTCTGCGTACCCCCTAATTGACCTATAATTATTTTCTGTGGTAGGGTACACTATAACCCTGTAATATAATACGTGGTCCAATTTAAAAATTATAGGTTAATATTAAGGTCCGATACCGTGCCGTTAGTTAACATAGAAAAGTGTCTTCGTATTTCCTTGTTTTAATGCACTATTTAAAATATACATAGTGTACCCCCTAATTGACCTATAATTATTTCCTGTGGTAGGGTACACTATTACCCTGTAATATAATACCTGGTCCAATTTAAATATTATGGGTCAATATTAAGGTCTGATATTGCGCCTTGCGTTAGTTAACCATTGAAAGATGTCTTTGAATTTTTAAAGCATTTTAGAACGCTTATTTCTTCATTTTAAGCATCTCAGAACACTCTATTTCGCATAGGCATACATAGTAAACTTTAGGGTCACTCTGTGTACCCCCTAATTGACCTATAATTATTTCCTGTGGTAGGGTACACTGTAACCCTGTAATATAATACGTGGTCCAATTTAAATATTATGGGTCAATATTAAGGTTTGATATTGCGCCTTGCGTTAGTTAACCATTGAAAGATGTCTTTGAATTTTTAAAGCATTTTAGAACGCTTATTTCTTCATTTTAAGCTTCTCAGAACACTTTATTTCGCATAGGCATACATAGTAAACTTTAGGGTCAAGCTGTGTACCCCCTAATTGACCTATAATTATTTCCTGTGGTAGGGTACACTATTACCCTGTAATATAATAGGTGGTCCAATTTAAAAATTATAGGTCAATATTAAGGTCCGATACCGTGCCGTTAGTTAACATAGAAAAATGTCTTTGAATTTTTAAAGCATTTTAGAACGCTTATTTCCTCATTTTAAGCTTCTCAGAAAACTTTATTTCGCATAGGCATACATAGTAAACTTTAGGGTCACTCTGTGTACCCCCTAATTGACCTATAATTATTTCCTGTGGTAGGGTACACTATAACCCTGTAATATAATACGTGGTACAATTTAAAAATTATAGGTCAATATTAAGGTCCGATACCGTGCCGTTAGTTAACATAGAAAAATGTCTTTGAATTTTTAAAGCATTTTAGAACGCTTATTTCTTCATTTTAAGCTTCTCAGAACACTCTATTTCGCATAGGCATACATAGTAAACTTTAGGGTCACGCTGTGTACCACCTAATTGACCTATAATTATTTCCTGTGGAAAGGTACACTATTACCCTGTAATATAATACGTGGTACAATTTAAAAATTATAGGTCAATATTAAGGTCCGATACCGTGCCGTTAGTTAACATAGAAAAGTGTCTTCGTATTTCCTTGTTTTATTGCACTATTTAAAATATACATAGTGTGCCCCCTAAATGACCTATAATTATTTCCTGTGGTAGGGTACACTATTACCCTGTAATATAATAGGTGGTCCAATTTAAAAATTATAGGTCAATATTAAGGTCCGATACCGTGCCGTTAGTTAACATAGAAAAATGTCTTTGAATTTTTAAAGCATTTTAGAAAGCTTATTTCCTCATTTTAAGCTTCTCAGAACACTCTATTTCGCATAGGCATACATAGTAAACTTTAGGGTCACGCTGTGTACCACCTAATTGACCTATAATTATTTCCTGTGGAAAGGTACACTATTACCCTGTAATATAATACGTGGTACAATTTAAAAATTATAGGTCAATATTAAGGTCCGATACCGTGCCGTTAGTTAACATAGAAAAGTGTCTTCGTATTTCCTTGTTTTATTGCACTATTTAAAATATACATAGTGTGCCCCCTAAATGACCTATAATTATTTCCTGTGGTAGGGTACACTATTACCCTGTAATATAATAGGTGGTCCAATTTAAAAATTATAGGTCAATATTAAGGTCCGATACCGTGCCGTTAGTTAACATAGAAAAATGTCTTTGAATTTTTAAAGCATTTTAGAAAGCTTATTTCCTCATTTTAAGCTTCTCAGAACACTTTATTTCGCATAGGCATACATAGTAAACTTTAGGGTCACTCTGTGTACCCCCTAATTGACCTATAATTATTTCCTGTGGTAGGGTACACTATAACCCTGTAATATAATACGTGGTCCAATTTAAAAATTATTGGTCAATATTAAGGTCCGATACCGTGCCGTTAGTTTACATAGAAAAGTGTCTTCGTATTTCCTTGTTTTAATGCACTATTTAAAATATACATAGTGTACCCCCTAATTGACCTATAATTATTTCCTGTGGTAGGGTACACTATTACCCTGTAATATAATACCTGGTCCAATTTAAATATTATGGGTCAATATTAAGGTCTGATATTGCGCCTTGCGTTAGTTAACCATTGAAAGATGTCTTTGAATTTTTAAAACATTTTAGAACGCTTATTTCTCCATTTTAAGCATCTCAGAACACTCTATTTCGCATAGGCATACATAGTAAAATTTAGGGTCACGCTGTGTACTCCCTAAATGACATATAATTATTTCCTGTGGTAGGGTACACTATTACCCTGTAATATAATACGTGGTCCAATTTAAAAATTATAGGTCAATATTAAGGTCCGATACCGTGCCGTTAGTTAACATAGAAAAATGTCTTTGAATTTTTAAAGCATTTTAGAACGCTTATTTCCTCATTTTAAGCTTCTCAGAACACTTTATTTCGCATAGGCATACATAATAAACTTTAGGGTCACTCTGCGTACCCCCTAATTGACCTATAATTATTTCCTGTGGTAGGGTACACTATAACCCTGTAATATAATACGTGGTCCAATTTAAAAATTATAGGTCAATATTAAGGTCCGATACCGTGCCGTTAGTTAACATAGAAAAGTGTCTTCGTATTTTCTTGTTTTAACGCACTATTTAAAATATACATAGTGTACCCCCTAATTGACCTATAATTATTTCCTGTTGTAGGGTACACTATTACCCTGTAATATAATAGGTTGTCCAATTTAAAAATTATAGGTCAATATTAAGGTCCGATACCGTGCCGTTAGTTAACCATTGAAAGATGTCTTTGAATTTTTAAAGCATTTTAGAACGCTTATTTCTTCATTTTAAGCTTCTCAGAACACTCTATTTCGCATAGGCATACATAGTAAACTTTAGGGTCACGCTGTGTACCACCTAATTGACCTATAATTATTTCCTGTGGAAAGGTACACTATTACCCTGTAATATAATACGTGGTACAATTTAAAAATTATAGGTCAATATTAAGGTCCGATACCGTGCCGTTAGTTAACATAGAAAAGTGTCTTCGTATTTCCTTGTTTTAATGCACTATTTAAAATATACATAGTGTGCCCCCTAAATGACCTATAATTATTTCCTGTGGTAGGGTACACTATTACCCTGTAATATAATAGGTGGTCCAATTTAAAAATTATAGGTCAATATTAAGGTCCGATACCGTGCCGTTAGTTAACATAGAAAAATGTCTTTGAATTTTTAAAGCATTTTAGAACGCTTATTTCCTCATTTTAAGCTTCTCAGAACACTTTATTTCACATAGGCATACATAGTAAACTTTAGGGTCACTCTGTGTACCCCCTAATTGACCTATAATTATTTCCTGTGGTAGGGTACACTATTACCCTGTAATATAATACCTGGTCCAATTTAAATATTATGGGTCAATATTAAGGTCTGATATTGCGCCTTGCGTTAGTTAACCATTGAAAGATGTCTTTGAATTTTTAAAGCATTTTAGAACGCTTATTTCTTCATTTTAAGCATCTCAGAACACTCTATTTCGCATAGGCATACATAGTAAAATTTAGGGTCACGCTGTGTACCCCTAAATGACCTATAATTATTTCCTGTGGTAGGGTACACTATTACCCTGTAATATAATACGTGGTCCAATTTAAAAATTATAGGTCAATATTAAGGTCCGATACCGTGCCGTTAGTTAACATAGAAAAATGTCTTTGAATTTTTAAAGCATTTTAGAACGCTTATTTCCTCATTTTAAGCTTCTCAGAACACTTTATTTCGCATAGGCATACATAGTAAACTTTAGGGTCACTCTGCCTACCCCCTAATTGACCTATAATTATTTCCTGTGGTAGGGTAGACTATAACCCTGTAATATAATACGTGGTCCAATTTAAAAATTATAGGTCAATTTTAAGGTCCGATACCGTGCCGTTAGTTAACATAGAAAAGTGTCTTCGTATTTCCTTGTTTTAATGCACTATTTAAAATATACATAGTGTACCCCCTAATTGACCTATAATTATTTCCTGTGGTAGGTTACACTATTACCCTGTAATATAATACCTGGTCCAATTTAAATATTATGGGTCAATATTAAGGTCTGATATTGCGCCTTGCGTTAGTTAACCATTGAAAGATGTCTTTGAATTTTTAAAGCATTTTAGAACGCTTATTTCTTCTTTTTAAGCATCTCAGAACACTCTATTTCGCATAGGCATAGATAGTAAAATTTAGGGTCACGCTGTGTACCCCCTAAATGACCTATAATTATATCCTGTGGTAGGGTACACTATTACCCTGTAATATAATACCTGGTCCAATTTAAATATTATGGGTCAATATTAAGGTCTGATATTGCGCCTTGCGTTAGTTAACCATAGAAAAATGTCTTTGAATTTTTAAAGCATTTTAGAACGCTTATTTCCTCATTTTAAGCTTCTCAGAACACTTTATTTCGCATAGGCATACATAGTAAACTTTTGGGTCACTCTGCGTACCCCCTAATTGACCTATAATTATTTTCTGTGGTAGGGTACACTATAACCCTGTAATATAATACGTGGTCCAATTTAAAAATTATAGGTTAATATTAAGGTCCGATACCGTGCCGTTAGTTAACATAGAAAAGTGTCTTCGTATTTCCTTGTTTTAATGCACTATTTAAAATATACATAGTGTACCCCCTAATTGACCTATAATTATTTCCTGTGGTAGGGTACACTATTACCCTGTAATATAATACCTGGTCCAATTTAAATATTATGGGTCAATATTAAGGTCTGATATTGCGCCTTGCGTTAGTTAACCATTGAAAGATGTCTTTGAATTTTTAAAGCATTTTAGAACGCTTATTTCTTCATTTTAAGCATCTCAGAACACTCTATTTCGCATAGGCATACATAGTAAACTTTAGGGTCACTCTGTGTACCCCCTAATTGACCTATAATTATTTCCTGTGGTAGGGTACACTGTAACCCTGTAATATAATACGTGGTCCAATTTAAATATTATGGGTCAATATTAAGGTTTGATATTGCGCCTTGCGTTAGTTAACCATTGAAAGATGTCTTTGAATTTTTAAAGCATTTTAGAACGCTTATTTCTTCATTTTAAGCTTCTCAGAACACTTTATTTCGCATAGGCATACATAGTAAACTTTAGGGTCAAGCTGTGTACCCCTAAATGACCTATAATTATTTCCTGTGGTAGGGTACACTATTACCCTGTAATATAATACGTGGTCCAATTTAAAAATTATAGGTCAATATTAAGGTCCGATACCGTGCCGTTAGTTAACATAGAAAAATGTCTTTGAATTTTTAAAGCATTTTAGAACGCTTATTTCCTCATTTTAAGCTTCTCAGAACACTTTATTTCGCATAGGCATACATAGTAAACTTTAGGGTCACTCTGCCTACCCCCTAATTGACCTATAATTATTTCCTGTGGTAGGGTAGACTATAACCCTGTAATATAATACGTGGTCCAATTTAAAAATTATAGGTCAATTTTAAGGTCCGATACCGTGCCGTTAGTTAACATAGAAAAGTGTCTTCGTATTTCCTTGTTTTAATGCACTATTTAAAATATACATAGTGTACCCCCTAATTGACCTATAATTATTTCCTGTGGTAGGTTACACTATTACCCTGTAATATAATACCTGGTCCAATTTAAATATTATGGGTCAATATTAAGGTCTGATATTGCGCCTTGCGTTAGTTAACCATTGAAAGATGTCTTTGAATTTTTAAAGCATTTTAGAACGCTTATTTCTTCTTTTTAAGCATCTCAGAACACTCTATTTCGCATAGGCATAGATAGTAAAATTTAGGGTCACGCTGTGTACCCCCTAAATGACCTATAATTATATCCTGTGGTAGGGTACACTATTACCCTGTAATATAATACCTGGTCCAATTTAAATATTATGGGTCAATATTAAGGTCTGATATTGCGCCTTGCGTTAGTTAACCATAGAAAAATGTCTTTGAATTTTTAAAGCATTTTAGAACGCTTATTTCCTCATTTTAAGCTTCTCAGAACACTTTATTTCGCATAGGCATACATAGTAAACTTTTGGGTCACTCTGCGTACCCCCTAATTGACCTATAATTATTTTCTGTGGTAGGGTACACTATAACCCTGTAATATAATACGTGGTCCAATTTAAAAATTATAGGTTAATATTAAGGTCCGATACCGTGCCGTTAGTTAACATAGAAAAGTGTCTTCGTATTTCCTTGTTTTAATGCACTATTTAAAATATACATAGTGTACCCCCTAATTGACCTATAATTATTTCCTGTGGTAGGGTACACTATTACCCTGTAATATAATACCTGGTCCAATTTAAATATTATGGGTCAATATTAAGGTCTGATATTGCGCCTTGCGTTAGTTAACCATTGAAAGATGTCTTTGAATTTTTAAAGCATTTTAGAACGCTTATTTCTTCATTTTAAGCATCTCAGAACACTCTATTTCGCATAGGCATACATAGTAAACTTTAGGGTCACTCTGTGTACCCCCTAATTGACCTATAATTATTTCCTGTGGTAGGGTACACTGTAACCCTGTAATATAATACGTGGTCCAATTTAAATATTATGGGTCAATATTAAGGTTTGATATTGCGCCTTGCGTTAGTTAACCATTGAAAGATGTCTTTGAATTTTTAAAGCATTTTAGAACGCTTATTTCTTCATTTTAAGCTTCTCAGAACACTTTATTTCGCATAGGCATACATAGTAAACTTTAGGGTCAAGCTGTGTACCCCCTAATTGACCTATAATTATTTCCTGTGGTAGGGTACACTATTACCCTGTAATATAATAGGTGGTCCAATTTAAAAATTATAGGTCAATATTAAGGTCCGATACCGTGCCGTTAGTTAACATAGAAAAATGTCTTTGAATTTTTAAAGCATTTTAGAACGCTTATTTCCTCATTTTAAGCTTCTCAGAAAACTTTATTTCGCATAGGCATACATAGTAAACTTTAGGGTCACTCTGTGTACCCCCTAATTGACCTATAATTATTTCCTGTGGTAGGGTACACTATAACCCTGTAATATAATACGTGGTACAATTTAAAAATTATAGGTCAATATTAAGGTCCGATACCGTGCCGTTAGTTAACATAGAAAAATGTCTTTGAATTTTTAAAGCATTTTAGAACGCTTATTTCTTCATTTTAAGCTTCTCAGAACACTCTATTTCGCATAGGCATACATAGTAAACTTTAGGGTCACGCTGTGTACCACCTAATTGACCTATAATTATTTCCTGTGGAAAGGTACACTATTACCCTGTAATATAATACGTGGTACAATTTAAAAATTATAGGTCAATATTAAGGTCCGATACCGTGCCGTTAGTTAACATAGAAAAGTGTCTTCGTATTTCCTTGTTTTATTGCACTATTTAAAATATACATAGTGTGCCCCCTAAATGACCTATAATTATTTCCTGTGGTAGGGTACACTATTACCCTGTAATATAATAGGTGGTCCAATTTAAAAATTATAGGTCAATATTAAGGTCCGATACCGTGCCGTTAGTTAACATAGAAAAATGTCTTTGAATTTTTAAAGCATTTTAGAAAGCTTATTTCCTCATTTTAAGCTTCTCAGAACACTTTATTTCGCATAGGCATACATAGTAAACTTTAGGGTCACTCTGTGTACCCCCTAATTGACCTATAATTATTTCCTGTGGTAGGGTACACTATAACCCTGTAATATAATACGTGGTCCAATTTAAAAATTATTGGTCAATATTAAGGTCCGATACCGTGCCGTTAGTTTACATAGAAAAGTGTCTTCGTATTTCCTTGTTTTAATGCACTATTTAAAATATACATAGTGTACCCCCTAATTGACCTATAATTATTTCCTGTGGTAGGGTACACTATTACCCTGTAATATAATACCTGGTCCAATTTAAATATTATGGGTCAATATTAAGGTCTGATATTGCGCCTTGCGTTAGTTAACCATTGAAAGATGTCTTTGAATTTTTAAAACATTTTAGAACGCTTATTTCTCCATTTTAAGCATCTCAGAACACTCTATTTCGCATAGGCATACATAGTAAAATTTAGGGTCACGCTGTGTACTCCCTAAATGACATATAATTATTTCCTGTGGTAGGGTACACTATTACCCTGTAATATAATACGTGGTCCAATTTAAAAATTATAGGTCAATATTAAGGTCCGATACCGTGCCGTTAGTTAACATAGAAAAATGTCTTTGAATTTTTAAAGCATTTTAGAACGCTTATTTCCTCATTTTAAGCTTCTCAGAACACTTTATTTCGCATAGGCATACATAATAAACTTTAGGGTCACTCTGCGTACCCCCTAATTGACCTATAATTATTTCCTGTGGTAGGGTACACTATAACCCTGTAATATAATACGTGGTCCAATTTAAAAATTATAGGTCAATATTAAGGTCCGATACCGTGCCGTTAGTTAACATAGAAAAGTGTCTTCGTATTTTCTTGTTTTAACGCACTATTTAAAATATACATAGTGTACCCCCTAATTGACCTATAATTATTTCCTGTTGTAGGGTACACTATTACCCTGTAATATAATAGGTTGTCCAATTTAAAAATTATAGGTCAATATTAAGGTCCGATACCGTGCCGTTAGTTAACCATTGAAAGATGTCTTTGAATTTTTAAAGCATTTTAGAACGCTTATTTCTTCATTTTAAGCTTCTCAGAACACTCTATTTCGCATAGGCATACATAGTAAACTTTAGGGTCACGCTGTGTACCACCTAATTGACCTATAATTATTTCCTGTGGAAAGGTACACTATTACCCTGTAATATAATACGTGGTACAATTTAAAAATTATAGGTCAATATTAAGGTCCGATACCGTGCCGTTAGTTAACATAGAAAAGTGTCTTCGTATTTCCTTGTTTTAATGCACTATTTAAAATATACATAGTGTGCCCCCTAAATGACCTATAATTATTTCCTGTGGTAGGGTACACTATTACCCTGTAATATAATAGGTGGTCCAATTTAAAAATTATAGGTCAATATTAAGGTCCGATACCGTGCCGTTAGTTAACATAGAAAAATGTCTTTGAATTTTTAAAGCATTTTAGAACGCTTATTTCCTCATTTTAAGCTTCTCAGAACACTTTATTTCACATAGGCATACATAGTAAACTTTAGGGTCACTCTGTGTACCCCCTAATTGACCTATAATTATTTCCTGTGGTAGGGTACACTATTACCCTGTAATATAATACCTGGTCCAATTTAAATATTATGGGTCAATATTAAGGTCTGATATTGCGCCTTGCGTTAGTTAACCATTGAAAGATGTCTTTGAATTTTTAAAGCATTTTAGAACGCTTATTTCTTCATTTTAAGCATCTCAGAACACTCTATTTCGCATAGGCATACATAGTAAAATTTAGGGTCACGCTGTGTACCCCTAAATGACCTATAATTATTTCCTGTGGTAGGGTACACTATTACCCTGTAATATAATACGTGGTCCAATTTAAAAATTATAGGTCAATATTAAGGTCCGATACCGTGCCGTTAGTTAACATAGAAAAATGTCTTTGAATTTTTAAAGCATTTTAGAACGCTTATTTCCTCATTTTAAGCTTCTCAGAACACTTTATTTCGCATAGGCATACATAGTAAACTTTAGGGTCACTCTGCCTACCCCCTAATTGACCTATAATTATTTCCTGTGGTAGGGTAGACTATAACCCTGTAATATAATACGTGGTCCAATTTAAAAATTATAGGTCAATTTTAAGGTCCGATACCGTGCCGTTAGTTAACATAGAAAAGTGTCTTCGTATTTCCTTGTTTTAATGCACTATTTAAAATATACATAGTGTACCCCCTAATTGACCTATAATTATTTCCTGTGGTAGGTTACACTATTACCCTGTAATATAATACCTGGTCCAATTTAAATATTATGGGTCAATATTAAGGTCTGATATTGCGCCTTGCGTTAGTTAACCATTGAAAGATGTCTTTGAATTTTTAAAGCATTTTAGAACGCTTATTTCTTCTTTTTAAGCATCTCAGAACACTCTATTTCGCATAGGCATAGATAGTAAAATTTAGGGTCACGCTGTGTACCCCCTAAATGACCTATAATTATATCCTGTGGTAGGGTACACTATTACCCTGTAATATAATACGTGGTCCAATTTAAAAATTATAGGTCAATATTAAGGTCCGATACCGTGCCGTTAGTTAACATAGAAAAATGTCTTTGAATTTTTAAAGCATTTTAGAACGCTTATTTCCTCATTTTAAGCTTCTCAGAACACTTTATTTCGCATAGGCATACATAGTAAACTTTAGGGTCACTCTGTGTACCCCCTAATTGACCTATAATTATTTCCTGTGGTAGGGTACACTATAACCCTGTAATATAATACGTGGTCCAATTTAAAAATTATAGGTCAATATTAAGGTCCGATACCGTGCCGTTAGTTAACATAGAAAAGTGTCTTCGTATTTTCTTGTTTTAATGCACTATTTAAAATATACATAGTGTACCCCCTAAATGACCTATAATTATTTCCTGTGGTAGGGTACACTAGTACACTATTACCCTTTAATATAATAGGTGGTCCAATTTAAAAATTATAGGTCAATATTAAGGTCCGATACCGTGCCGTTAGTTAACATAGAAAAATGTCTTTGAATTTTTAAAGCATTTTAGAACGCTTATTTCCTCATTTTAAGCTTCTCAGAACACTTTATTTCGCATAGGCATACATAGTAAACTTTAGGGTCACTCTGTGTACCCCCTAATTGACCTATAATTATTTCCTGTGGTAGGGTACACTATAACCCTGTAATATAATACGTGGTCCAGTTTAAAAATTATAGGTCAATATTAAGGTCCGATACCGTGCCGTTAGTTAACATAGAAAAGTGTCTTCGTATTTCCTTGTTTTAATGCACTATTTAAAATATACATAGTGTACCCCCTAATTAACCTATAATTATTTCCTGTGGTAGGGTACACTATTACCCTGTAATATAATACCTGGTCTTTAAATATTATGGGTCAATATTAAGGTCTGATATTGCGCCTTGCGTTAGTTAACCATTGAAAGATGTTTTTGAATTTTTAAAGCATTTTAGAACGCTTATTTCTTCATTTTAAGCATCTCAGAACACTCTATTTCGCATAGGCATATATAGAAAACTTTAGGGTCACTCTCTGTACCCCCTAATTGACCTATAATTATTTCCTGTGGTAGGGTACACTATAACCCTGTAATATAATACGTGGTCCAATTTAAAAATTATTGGTCAATATTAAGGTCCGATACCGTGCCGTTAGTTTACATAGAAAAGTGTCTTCGTATTTCCTTGTTTTAATGCACTATTTAAAATATACATAGTGTACCCCCTAATTGACCTATAATTATTTCCTGTGGTAGGGTACACTATTACCCTGTAATATAATACCTGGTCCAATTTAAATATTATGGGTCAATATTAAGGTCTGATATTGCGCCTTGCGTTAGTTAACCATTGAAAGATGTCTTTGAATTTTTAAAACATTTTAGAACGCTTATTTCTCCATTTTAAGCATCTCAGAACACTCTATTTCGCATAGGCATACATAGTAAAATTTAGGGTCACGCTGTGTACTCCCTAAATGACATATAATTATTTCCTGTGGTAGGGTACACTATTACCCTGTAATATAATACGTGGTCCAATTTAAAAATTATAGGTCAATATTAAGGTCCGATACCGTGCCGTTAGTTAACATAGAAAAATGTCTTTGAATTTTTAAAGCATTTTAGAACGCTTATTTCCTCATTTTAAGCTTCTCAGAACACTTTATTTCGCATAGGCATACATAATAAACTTTAGGGTCACTCTGCGTACCCCCTAATTGACCTATAATTATTTCCTGTGGTAGGGTACACTATAACCCTGTAATATAATACGTGGTCCAATTTAAAAATTATAGGTCAATATTAAGGTCCGATACCGTGCCGTTAGTTAACATAGAAAAGTGTCTTCGTATTTTCTTGTTTTAACGCACTATTTAAAATATACATAGTGTACCCCCTAATTGACCTATAATTATTTCCTGTTGTAGGGTACACTATTACCCTGTAATATAATAGGTTGTCCAATTTAAAAATTATAGGTCAATATTAAGGTCCGATACCGTGCCGTTAGTTAACCATTGAAAGATGTCTTTGAATTTTTAAAGCATTTTAGAACGCTTATTTCTTCATTTTAAGCTTCTCAGAACACTCTATTTCGCATAGGCATACATAGTAAACTTTAGGGTCACGCTGTGTACCACCTAATTGACCTATAATTATTTCCTGTGGAAAGGTACACTATTACCCTGTAATATAATACGTGGTACAATTTAAAAATTATAGGTCAATATTAAGGTCCGATACCGTGCCGTTAGTTAACATAGAAAAGTGTCTTCGTATTTCCTTGTTTTAATGCACTATTTAAAATATACATAGTGTGCCCCCTAAATGACCTATAATTATTTCCTGTGGTAGGGTACACTATTACCCTGTAATATAATAGGTGGTCCAATTTAAAAATTATAGGTCAATATTAAGGTCCGATACCGTGCCGTTAGTTAACATAGAAAAATGTCTTTGAATTTTTAAAGCATTTTAGAACGCTTATTTCCTCATTTTAAGCTTCTCAGAACACTTTATTTCACATAGGCATACATAGTAAACTTTAGGGTCACTCTGTGTACCCCCTAATTGACCTATAATTATTTCCTGTGGTAGGGTACACTATTACCCTGTAATATAATACCTGGTCCAATTTAAATATTATGGGTCAATATTAAGGTCTGATATTGCGCCTTGCGTTAGTTAACCATTGAAAGATGTCTTTGAATTTTTAAAGCATTTTAGAACGCTTATTTCTTCATTTTAAGCATCTCAGAACACTCTATTTCGCATAGGCATACATAGTAAAATTTAGGGTCACGCTGTGTACCCCTAAATGACCTATAATTATTTCCTGTGGTAGGGTACACTATTACCCTGTAATATAATACGTGGTCCAATTTAAAAATTATAGGTCAATATTAAGGTCCGATACCGTGCCGTTAGTTAACATAGAAAAATGTCTTTGAATTTTTAAAGCATTTTAGAACGCTTATTTCCTCATTTTAAGCTTCTCAGAACACTTTATTTCGCATAGGCATACATAGTAAACTTTAGGGTCACTCTGCCTACCCCCTAATTGACCTATAATTATTTCCTGTGGTAGGGTAGACTATAACCCTGTAATATAATACGTGGTCCAATTTAAAAATTATAGGTCAATTTTAAGGTCCGATACCGTGCCGTTAGTTAACATAGAAAAGTGTCTTCGTATTTCCTTGTTTTAATGCACTATTTAAAATATACATAGTGTACCCCCTAATTGACCTATAATTATTTCCTGTGGTAGGTTACACTATTACCCTGTAATATAATACCTGGTCCAATTTAAATATTATGGGTCAATATTAAGGTCTGATATTGCGCCTTGCGTTAGTTAACCATTGAAAGATGTCTTTGAATTTTTAAAGCATTTTAGAACGCTTATTTCTTCTTTTTAAGCATCTCAGAACACTCTATTTCGCATAGGCATAGATAGTAAAATTTAGGGTCACGCTGTGTACCCCCTAAATGACCTATAATTATATCCTGTGGTAGGGTACACTATTACCCTGTAATATAATACGTGGTCCAATTTAAAAATTATAGGTCAATATTAAGGTCCGATACCGTGCCGTTAGTTAACATAGAAAAATGTCTTTGAATTTTTAAAGCATTTTAGAACGCTTATTTCCTCATTTTAAGCTTCTCAGAACACTTTATTTCGCATAGGCATACATAGTAAACTTTAGGGTCACTCTGTGTACCCCCTAATTGACCTATAATTATTTCCTGTGGTAGGGTACACTATAACCCTGTAATATAATACGTGGTCCAATTTAAAAATTATAGGTCAATATTAAGGTCCGATACCGTGCCGTTAGTTAACATAGAAAAGTGTCTTCGTATTTTCTTGTTTTAATGCACTATTTAAAATATACATAGTGTACCCCCTAAATGACCTATAATTATTTCCTGTGGTAGGGTACACTAGTACACTATTACCCTTTAATATAATAGGTGGTCCAATTTAAAAATTATAGGTCAATATTAAGGTCCGATACCGTGCCGTTAGTTAACATAGAAAAATGTCTTTGAATTTTTAAAGCATTTTAGAACGCTTATTTCCTCATTTTAAGCTTCTCAGAACACTTTATTTCGCATAGGCATACATAGTAAACTTTAGGGTCACTCTGTGTACCCCCTAATTGACCTATAATTATTTCCTGTGGTAGGGTACACTATAACCCTGTAATATAATACGTGGTCCAGTTTAAAAATTATAGGTCAATATTAAGGTCCGATACCGTGCCGTTAGTTAACATAGAAAAGTGTCTTCGTATTTCCTTGTTTTAATGCACTATTTAAAATATACATAGTGTACCCCCTAATTAACCTATAATTATTTCCTGTGGTAGGGTACACTATTACCCTGTAATATAATACCTGGTCTTTAAATATTATGGGTCAATATTAAGGTCTGATATTGCGCCTTGCGTTAGTTAACCATTGAAAGATGTTTTTGAATTTTTAAAGCATTTTAGAACGCTTATTTCTTCATTTTAAGCATCTCAGAACACTCTATTTCGCATAGGCATATATAGAAAACTTTAGGGTCACTCTCTGTACCCCCTAATTGACCTATAATTATTTCCTGTGGTAGGGTACACTATTACCCTGTAATATAATACGTGGTCCAATTTAAAAATTATAGGTCAATATTAAGTTCCGATACCGTGCCGTTAGTTAACATTGAAAAATGTCTTCGTATTTCCTTGTTTTAATGCACTATTTAAAATATACATAGTGTACCCCCTAATTGACCTATAATTATTTCCTGTGGTAGGGTACACTATTACCCTGTAATACAATACCTGGTTCAATTTAAATATTATGGGTCAATATTAAGGTTTGATATTGCGCCTTGCGTTAGTTAACCATTGAAAGATGTCTTTGAATTTTTAAAGCATTTTAGAACGCTTATTTCTTCATTTTAAGCTTCTCAGAACACTCTATTTCGCATAGGCATACATAGTAAATTTTAGGGTCACGCTGTGTACCACCTAATTGACCTATAATTATTTCCAGTGGTAAGGTACACTATTACCCTGTAATATAATACGTGGTACAATTTAAAAATTATAGGTCAATATTAAGGTCCGATACCGTGCCGTTAGTTAACATAGAAAAGTGTCTTCGTATTTCCTTGTTTTAATGCACTATTTAAAATATACATAGTGTACCCCCTAAATGACCTATAAGTATTTCCTGTGGTAGGGTACACTATTACCCTGTAATATAATAGGTGGTCCAATTTAAAAATTATAGGTCAATATTAAGGTCCGATACCGTGCCGTTAGTTAACATAGAAAAATGTCTTTGAATTTTTAAAGCATTTTAGAACGCTTATTTCCTCATTTTAAGCTTCTCAGAACACTTTATTTCGCATAGGCATACATAGAAAACTTTAGGGTCACTCTGTGTACCCCCTAATTGACCTATAATTATTTCCTGTTTTAGGGTACACTATAACCCTGTAATATAATACGTGGTCCAGTTTAAAAATTATAGGTCAATATTAAGGTCCGATACCGTGCCGTTAGTTAACATAGAAAAGTGTCTTCGTATTTCCTTGTTTTAATGCACTATTTAAAATATACATAGTGTACCCCCTAATTGACCTATAATTATTTCCTGTGGTAGGGTACACTATTACCCTGTAATATAATACCTGGTCCAATCTAAATATTATGGGTCAATATTAAGGTCTGATATTGCGCCTTGCGTTAGTTAACCATTGGAAGATGTCTTTGAATTTTTAAAGCATTTTAGAACGCTTATTTCTTCATTTTAAGCATCTCAGAACACTCTATTTCGCATAGGCATACATAGTAAAATTTAGGGTCACGCTGTGTACCCCCTAAATGACCTATAATTATTTCCTGTGGTAGGGTACACTATTACCCTGTAATATAATACGTGGTCCAATTTAAAAATTATAGGTCAATATTAAGGTCCGATACCGGGCCGTTAGTTAACATAGAAAAGTGTCTTCGTATTTCCTTGTTTTAATGCACTATTTAAAATATACATAGTGTTACCCCCTAATTGACCTTTAATTATTTCCTGTGGTAGGGTACACTATTACCCCGCAATATAATACCTGGTCCAATTCAAATATTATGGGTCAATATTAAGGTCTGATATTGCGCCTTGCGTTAGTTAACCATTGAAAGATGTCTTTGAATTTTTAAAGCATTTTAGAACGCTTATTTCTTCATTTTAAGCATCTCAGAACACTCTATTTCGCATAGGCATACATAGTAAAATTTAGGGTCACGCTGTGTACCCCTAAATGACCTATAATTATTTCCTGTGGTAGGGTACACTATTACCCTGTAATATAATACGTGGTCCAATTTAAAAATTATAGGTCAATATTAAGGTCCGATACCGTGCCGTTAGTTAACATAGAAAAATGTCTTTGAATTTTTAAAGCATTTTAGAACGCTTATTTCCTCATTTTAAGCTTCTCAGAACACTTTATTTCGCATAGGCATACATAGTAAACTTTAGGGTCACTCTGCCTACCCCCTAATTGACCTATAATTATTTCCTGTGGTAGGGTAGACTATAACCCTGTAATATAATACGTGGTCCAATTTAAAAATTATAGGTCAATTTTAAGGTCCGATACCGTGCCGTTAGTTAACATAGAAAAGTGTCTTCGTATTTCCTTGTTTTAATGCACTATTTAAAATATACATAGTGTACCCCCTAATTGACCTATAATTATTTCCTGTGGTAGGTTACACTATTACCCTGTAATATAATACCTGGTCCAATTTAAATATTATGGGTCAATATTAAGGTCTGATATTGCGCCTTGCGTTAGTTAACCATTGAAAGATGTTTTTGAATTTTTAAAGCATTTTAGAACGCTTATTTCTTCTTTTTAAGCATCTCAGAACACTCTATTTCGCATAGGCATAGATAGTAAAATTTAGGGTCACGCTGTGTACCCCCTAAATGACCTATAATTATATCCTGTGGTAGGGTACACTATTACCCTGTAATATAATACGTGGTCCAATTTAAAAATTATAGGTCAATATTAAGGTCCGATACCGTGCCGTTAGTTAACATAGAAAAATGTCTTTGAATTTTTAAAGCATTTTAGAACGCTTATTTCCTCATTTTAAGCTTCTCAGAACACTTTATTTCGCATAGGCATACATAGTAAACTTTAGGGTCACTCTGTGTACCCCCTAATTGACCTATAATTATTTCCTGTGGTAGGGTACACTATAACCCTGTAATATAATACGTGGTCCAATTTAAAAATTATAGGTCAATATTAAGGTCCGATACCGTGCCGTTAGTTAACATAGAAAAGTGTCTTCGTATTTTCTTGTTTTAATGCACTATTTAAAATATACATAGTGTACCCCCTAAATGACCTATAATTATTTCCTGTGGTAGGGTACACTAGTACACTATTACCCTGTAATATAATAGGTGGTCCAATTTAAAAATTATAGGTCAATATTAAGGTCCGATACCGTGCCGTTAGTTAACATAGAAAAATGTCTTTGAATTTTTAAAGCATTTTAGAACGCTTATTTCCTCATTTTAAGCTTCTCAGAACACTTTATTTCGCATAGGCATACATAGTAAACTTTAGGGTCACTCTGTGTACCCCCTAATTGACCTATAATTATTTCCTGTGGTAGGGTACACTATAACCCTGTAATATAATACGTGGTCCAGTTTAAAAATTATAGGTCAATATTAAGGTCCGATACCGTGCCGTTAGTTAACATAGAAAAGTGTCTTCGTATTTCCTTGTTTTAATGCACTATTTAAAATATACATAGTGTACCCCCTAATTAACCTATAATTATTTCCTGTGGTAGGGTACACTATTACCCTGTAATATAATACCTGGTCTTTAAATATTATGGGTCAATATTAAGGTCTGATATTGCGCCTTGCGTTAGTTAACCATTGAAAGATGTTTTTGAATTTTTAAAGCATTTTAGAACGCTTATTTCTTCATTTTAAGCATCTCAGAACACTCTATTTCGCATAGGCATATATAGAAAACTTTAGGGTCACTCTCTGTACCCCCTAATTGACCTATAATTATTTCCTGTGGTAGGGTACACTATTACCCTGTAATATAATACGTGGTCCAATTTAAAAATTATAGGTCAATATTAAGTTCCGATACCGTGCCGTTAGTTAACATTGAAAAATGTCTTCGTATTTCCTTGTTTTAATGCACTATTTAAAATATACATAGTGTACCCCCTAATTGACCTATAATTATTTCCTGTGGTAGGGTACACTATTACCCTGTAATACAATACCTGGTTCAATTTAAATATTATGGGTCAATATTAAGGTTTGATATTGCGCCTTGCGTTAGTTAACCATTGAAAGATGTCTTTGAATTTTTAAAGCATTTTAGAACGCTTATTTCTTCATTTTAAGCTTCTCAGAACACTCTATTTCGCATAGGCATACATAGTAAATTTTAGGGTCACGCTGTGTACCACCTAATTGACCTATAATTATTTCCAGTGGTAAGGTACACTATTACCCTGTAATATAATACGTGGTACAATTTAAAAATTATAGGTCAATATTAAGGTCCGATACCGTGCCGTTAGTTAACATAGAAAAGTGTCTTCGTATTTCCTTGTTTTAATGCACTATTTAAAATATACATAGTGTACCCCCTAAATGACCTATAAGTATTTCCTGTGGTAGGGTACACTATTACCCTGTAATATAATAGGTGGTCCAATTTAAAAATTATAGGTCAATATTAAGGTCCGATACCGTGCCGTTAGTTAACATAGAAAAATGTCTTTGAATTTTTAAAGCATTTTAGAACGCTTATTTCCTCATTTTAAGCTTCTCAGAACACTTTATTTCGCATAGGCATACATAGTAAACTTTAGGGTCACTCTGTGTACCCCCTAATTGACCTATAATTATTTCCTGTTTTAGGGTACACTATAACCCTGTAATATAATACGTGGTCCAGTTTAAAAATTATAGGTCAATATTAAGGTCCGATACCGTGCCGTTAGTTAACATAGAAAAGTGTCTTCGTATTTCCTTGTTTTAATGCACTATTTAAAATATACATAGTGTACCCCCTAATTGACCTATAATTATTTCCTGTGGTAGGGTACACTATTACCCTGTAATATAATACCTGGTCCAATCTAAATATTATGGGTCAATATTAAGGTCTGATATTGCGCCTTGCGTTAGTTAACCATTGGAAGATGTCTTTGAATTTTTAAAGCATTTTAGAACGCTTATTTCTTCATTTTAAGCATCTCAGAACACTCTATTTCGCATAGGCATACATAGTAAAATTTAGGGTCACGCTGTGTACCCCCTAAATGACCTATAATTATTTCCTGTGGTAGGGTACACTATTACCCTGTAATATAATACGTGGTCCAATTTAAAAATTATAGGTCAATATTAAGGTCCGATACCGGGCCGTTAGTTAACATAGAAAAGTGTCTTCGTATTTCCTTGTTTTAATGCACTATTTAAAATATACATAGTGTTACCCCCTAATTGACCTTTAATTATTTCCTGTGGTAGGGTACACTATTACCCCGTAATATAATACCTGGTCCAATTCAAATATTATGGGTCAATATTAAGGTCTGATATTGCGCCTTGCGTTAGTTAACCATTGAAAGATGTCTTTGAATTTTTAAAGCATTTTAGAAAGCTAATTTCTTCATTTTAAGCTTCTCAGAACACTCTATTTCGCATAGGCATACATAGTAAACTTTAGGGTCACGCTGTGTACCCTCTAATTGACCTATAATTATTTCCTGTGGTAGGGTACACTATTACCCTATAATATAATACGTGGTCCAATTTAAAAATTATAGGTCAATATTAAGGTCCGATACCGGGCCGTTAGTTAACATAGAAAAGTGTCTTCGTATTTCCTTGTTTTAATGCACTATTTAAAATATACATAGTGTTACCCCCTAATTGACCTTTAATTATTTCCTGTGGTAGGGTACACTATTACCCCGTAATATAATACCTGGTCCAATTCAAATATTATGGGTCAATATTAAGGTCTGATATTGCGCCTTGCGTTAGTTAACCATTGAAAGATGTCTTTGAATTTTTAAAGCATTTTAGAAAGCTAATTTCTTCATTTTAAGCTTCTCAGAACACTCTATTTCGCATAGGCATACATAGTAAACTTTAGGGTCACGCTGTGTACCCTCTAATTGACCTATAATTATTTCCTGTGGTAGGGTACACTATTACCCTATAATATAATACGTGGTCCAATTTAAAAATTATAGGTCAATATTAAGGTCCGATACCGGGCCGTTAGTTAACATAGAAAAGTGTCTTCGTATTTCCTTGTTTTAATGCACTATTTAAAATATACATAGTGTTACCCCCTAATTGACCTTTAATTATTTCCTGTGGTAGGGTACACTATTACCCCGTAATATAATACCTTTTCCAATTCAAATATTATGGGTCAATATTAAGGTCTGATATTGCGCCTTGCGCTAGTTAACCATTGAAAGATGTCTTTGAATTTTTAAAGCATTTTAGAACGCTTATTTCTTCATTTTAAGCATCTCAGAACACTCTATTTCGCATAGGCATATATAGTAAACTTTAGGGTCACTCTGTGTACCCCCTAATTGACCTATAATTATTTCCTGTGGTAGGGTACACTATTACCCTGTAATATAATACGTGGTCCAATTTAAAAATTATAGGTCAATATTAAGGTCCGATACCGTGCCGTTAGTTAACATAGAAAAATGTCTTTGAATTTTTAAAGCATTTTAGAACGCTTATTTCCTCATTTTAAGCTTCTCAGAACACTTTATTTCGCATAGGCATACATAGTAAACTTTAGGGTCACTCTGTGTACCCCCTAATTGACCTATAATTATTTCCTGTTTTAGGGTACACTATAACCCTGTAATATAATACGTGGTCCAGTTTAAAAATTATAGGTCAATATTAAGGTCCGATACCGTGCCGTTAGTTAACATAGAAAAGTGTCTTCGTATTTCCTTGTTTTAATGCACTATTTAAAATATACATAGTGTACCCCCTAATTGACCTATAATTATTTCCTGTGGTAGGGTACACTATTACCCTGTAATATAATACCTGGTCCAATCTAAATATTA
Organism: Parasteatoda tepidariorum; assembly: GCF_982258835.1. Taxonomy (NCBI): domain Eukaryota; kingdom Metazoa; phylum Arthropoda; class Arachnida; order Araneae; family Theridiidae; genus Parasteatoda; species Parasteatoda tepidariorum. The sequence goes on from NW_028257370.1 coordinate 2,045,992, forward strand.
TGGGTCAATATTAAGGTCTGATATTGCGCCTTGCGTTAGTTAACCATTGGAAGATGTCTTTGAATTTTTAAAGCATTTTTGAACGCTTATTTCTTCATTTTAAGCATCTCAGAACACTCTATTTCGCATAGGCATACATAGTAAAATTTAGGGTCACGCTGTGTACCCCCTAAATGACCTATAATTATTTCCTGTGGTAGGGTACACTATTACCCTGTAATATAATACGTGGTCCAATTTAAAAATTATAGGTCAATATTAAGGTCCGATACCGGGCCGTTAGTTAACATAGAAAAGTGTCTTCGTATTTCCTTGTTTTAATGCACTATTTAAAATATACATAGTGTTACCCCCTAATTGACCTTTAATTATTTCCTGTGGTAGGGTACACTATTACCCCGTAATATAATACCTGGTCCAATTCAAATATTATGGGTCAATATTAAGGTCTGATATTGCGCCTTGCGTTAGTTAACCATTGAAAGATGTCTTTGAATTTTTAAAGCATTTTAGAAAGCTAATTTCTTCATTTTAAGCTTCTCAGAACACTCTATTTCGCATAGGCATACATAGTAAACTTTAGGGTCACGCTGTGTACCCTCTAATTGACCTATAATTATTTCCTGTGGTAGGGTACACTATTACCCTATAATATAATACGTGGTCCAATTTAAAAATTATAGGTCAATATTAAGGTCCGATACCGGGCCGTTAGTTAACATAGAAAAGTGTCTTCGTATTTCCTTGTTTTAATGCACTATTTAAAATATACATAGTGTTACCCCCTAATTGACCTTTAATTATTTCCTGTGGTAGGGTACACTATTACCCCGTAATATAATACCTGGTCCAATTCAAATATTATGGGTCAATATTAAGGTCTGATATTGCGCCTTGCGTTAGTTAACCATTGAAAGATGTCTTTGAATTTTTAAAGCATTTTAGAAAGCTAATTTCTTCATTTTAAGCTTCTCAGAACACTCTATTTCGCATAGGCATACATAGTAAACTTTAGGGTCACGCTGTGTACCCTCTAATTGACCTATAATTATTTCCTGTGGTAGGGTACACTATTACCCTATAATATAATACGTGGTCCAATTTAAAAATTATAGGTCAATATTAAGGTCCGATACGGTGCCGTTAGTTAACATAGAAAAGTGTCTTCGTATTTCCTTGTTTTAATGCACTATTTAAAATATACATAGTTTACCCCCTAATTGATCTATAATTATTTCCTGTGGTAGGGTACACTATTACCCTGTAATATAATACCTGGTCCAATTTAAATATTATGGGTCAATATTAAGGTCTGATATTGCGCCTTGCGCTAGTTAACCATTGAAAGATGTCTTTGAATTTTTAAAGCATTTTAGAACGCTTATTTCTTCATTTTAAGCATCTCAGAACACTCTATTTCGCATAGGCATATATAGTAAACTTTAGGGTCACTCTGTGTACCCCCTAATTGACCTATAATTATTTCCTGTGGTAGGGTACACTATTACCCTGTAATATAATACGTGGTCCAATTTAAAAATTATAGGTCAATATTAAGGTCCGATACCGTGCCGTTAGTTAACATAGAAAAATGTCTTTGAATTTTTAAAGCATTTTAGAACGCTTATTTCCTCATTTTAAGCTTCTCAGAACACTTTATTTCGCATAGGCATACATAGTAAACTTTAGGGTCACGCTGTGTACCCCCTAAATGACCTATAATTATTTCCTTTGGTGGGGTACACTATTACCCTGTAATATAATACCTGGTCCAATTTAAATATTATGGGTCAATATTAAGGTCTGATATTGCGCCTTGCGTTAGTTAACCATTGAAAGATGTCTTTGAATTTTTAAAGCATTTTAGAACGCTTATTTCTTCATTTTAAGCTTCTCAGAACACTCTATTTCGCATAGGCATACATAGTAAAATTTAGGGTCACGCTGTGTACCCCCTAAATGACCTATAATTATTTCCTGTGGTAGGGCACACTATTACCCTGTAATATAATACGTGGTCCAATTTAAAAATTATAGGTCAATATTAAGTTCCGATACCGTGCCGTTAGTTAACATTGAAAAATGTCTTCGTATTTCCTTGTTTTAATGCACTATTTAAAATATACATAGTGTACCCCCTAATTGACCTATAATTATTTCCTGTGGTAGGGTACACTATTACCCTGTAATACAATACCTGGTTCAATTTAAATATTATGGGTCAATATTAAGGTTTGATATTGCGCCTTGCGTTAGTTAACCATTGAAAGATGTCTTTGAATTTTTAAAGCATTTTAGAAGGCTTATTTCTTCATTTTAAGCTTCTCAGAACACTCTATTTCGCATAGGCATACATAGTAAATTTTAGGGTCACGCTGTGTACCACCTAATTGACCTATAATTATTTCCTGTGGTAAGGTACACTATTACCCTGTAATATAATACGTGGTACAATTTAAAAATTATAGGTCAATATTAAGGTCCGATACCGTGCCGTTAGTTAACATAGAAAAGTGTCTTCGTATTTCCTTGTTTTAATGCACTATTTAAAATATACATAGTGTACCCCCTAAATGACCTATAATTATTTCCTGTGGTAGGGTACACTATTACCCTGTAATATAATAGGTGGTCCAATTTAAAAATTATAGGTCAATATTAAGGTCCGATACCGTGCCGTTAGTTAGCATAGAAAAATGTCATTGAATTTTTAAAGCATTTTAGAATGCTTATTTCCTCATTTTAAGCTTCTCAGAACACTTTATTTCGCATAGGCATACTTAGTAAACTTTAGGGTCACGCTGTGTACCCCCTAAATGACCTATAATTATTTCCTGTGGTAGGGCACACTATTACCCTGTAATATAATACGTGGTCCAATTTAAAAATTATAGGTCAATATTAAGTTCCGATACCGTGCCGTTAGTTAACATTGAAAAATGTCTTCGTATTTCCTTGTTTTAATGCACTATTTAAAAAATACATAGTGTACCCCCTAATTGACCTATAATTATTTCCTGTGGTAGGGTACACTATTACCCTGTAATACAATACCTGGTTCAATTTAAATATTATGGGTCAATATTAAGGTTTGATATTGCGCCTTGCGTTAGTTAACCATTGAAAGATGTCTTTGAATTTTTAAAGCATTTTAGAACGCTTATTTCTTCATTTTAAGCTTCTCAGAACACTTTATTTCGCATAGGCATACATAGTAAACTTTAGGGTCACGCTGTGTACCCCCTAATTGACCTATAATTATTTCCTGTGGTAAGGTACACTATTACCCTGTAATATAATAGGTGGTCCAATTTAAAAATTATAGGTCAATATTAAGGTCCGATACCGTGCCGTTAGTTAGCATAGAAAAATGTCATTGAATTTTTAAAGCATTTTAGAACGCTTATTTCCTCATTTTAAGCTTCTCAGAACACTTTATTTCGCATAGGCATACTTAGTAAACTTTAGGGTCAATCTACGTACCCCCTAATTGACCTATAATTATTTCCTGTGGTAGGGTACACTATAACCCTGTAATATAATACGTGGTCCAATTTAAAAATTATAGGTCAATATTAAGGTCCGATACCGTGCCGTTAGTTAACATAGAAAAGTGTCTTCGTATTTCCTTGTTTTAATGCACTATTTAAAATATACATAGTGTACCCCCTAATTGACCTATAATTATTTCCTGTGGTAGGGTACACTATTACCCTGTAATATAATACCTGGTCCAATTTAAATATTATGGGTCAATATTAAGGTCTGATATTGCGCCTTGCGTTAGTTAACCATTGAAAGATGTCTTTGAATTTTTAAAGCATTTTAGAACGCTTATTTCTTCATTTTAAGCATCTCAGAACACTCTATTTCGCATAGGCATACATAGTAAAATTTAGGGTCACGCTGTGTACCCCCTAAATGACCTATAATTATTTCCTGTGGTAGGGTACACTATTACCCTGTAATATAATACGTGATCCAATTTAAAAATTATAGGTCAATATTAAGGTCCGATACCGGGCCGTTAGTTAACATAGAAAAGTGTCTTCGTATTTCCTGGTTTTAATGCATTATTTAAAATATACATAGTGTACCCCCTAATTGACCTATAATTATTTCCTGTGGTAGGGTACACTATTACCCCGTAATATAATACCTGGTCCAATTCAAATATTATGGGTCAATATTAAGGTCTGATATTGCGCCTTGCGTTAGTTAACCATTGAAAGATGTCTTTGAATTTTTAAAGCATTTTAGAACGCTAATTTCTTCATTTTAAGCTTCTCAGAACACTCTATTTCGCATAGGCATACATAGTAAACTTTAGGGTCACGCTGTGTACCCTCTAATTGACCTATAATTATTTCCTGTGGTAGGGTACACTATTACCCTATAATATAATACGTGGTCCAATTTAAAAATTATAGGTCAATATTAAGGTCCGATACCGTGCCGTTAGTTAACATAGAAAAGTGTCTTCGTATTTCCTTGTTTTAATGCACTATTTAAAATATACATAGTGTACCCCCTAATTGACCTATAATTATTTCCTGTGGTAGGGTACACTATTACCCTGTAATATAATACCTGGTCCAATTTAAATATTATGGGTCAATATTAAGGTCTGATATTGCGCCTTGCGTTAGTTAACCATTGAAAGATGTCTTTGAATTTTTAAAGCATTTTAGAACGCTTATTTCTTCATTTTAAGCTTCTCAGAACACTCTATTTCGCATAGGCATACATAGTAAAATTTAGGGTCACGCTGTGTACCCCCTAAATGACCTATAATTATTTCCTGTGGTAGGGCACACTATTACCCTGTAATATAATACGTGGACCAATTTAAAAATTATAGGTCAATATTAAGTTCCGATACCGTGCCGTTAGTTAACATTGAAAAATGTCTTCGTATTTCCTTGTTTTAATGCACTATTTAAAAAATACATAGTGTACCCCCTAATTGACCTATAATTATTTCCTGTGGTAGGGTACACTATTACCCTGTAATACAATACCTGGTTCAGTTTAAATATTATGGGTCAATATTAAGGTTTGATATTGCGCCTTGCGTTAGTTAACCATTGAAAGATGTCTTTGAATTTTTAAAGCATTTTAGAACGCTTATTTCTTCATTTTAAGCTTCTCAGAACACTTTATTTCGCATAGGCATACATAGTAAACTTTAGGGTCACGCTGTGTACCCCCTAATTGACCTATAATTATTTCCTGTGGTAAGGTACACTATTACCCTGTAATATAATAGGTGGTCCAATTTAAAAATTATAGGTCAATATTAAGGTCCGATACCGTGCCGTTAGTTAGCATAGAAAAATGTCATTGAATTTTTAAAGCATTTTAGAACGCTTATTTCCTCATTTTAAGCTTCTCAGAACACTTTATTTCGCATAGGCATACTTAGTAAACTTTAGGGTCACTCTACGTACCCCCTAATTGACCTATAATTATTTCCTGTGGTAGGGTACACTATAACCCTGTAATATAATACGTGGTCCAATTTAAAAATTATAGGTCAATATTAAGGTCCGATACCGTGCCGTTAGTTAACATAGAAAAGTGTCTTCGTATTTCCTTGTTTTAATGCACTATTTAAAATATACATAGTGTACCCCCTAATTGACCTATAATTATTTCCTGTGGTAGGGTACACTATTACCCTGTAATATAATACCTGGTCCAATTTAAATATTATGGGTCAATATTAAGGTCTGATATTGCGCCTTGCGTTAGTTAACCATTGGAAGATGTCTTTGAAATTTTAAAGCATTTTAGAACGCTTATTTCTTCATTTTAAGCATCTCAGAACACTCTATTTCGCATAGGCATACATAGTAAAATTTAGGGTCACGCTGTGTACCCCCTAAATGACCTATAATTATTTCCTGTGGTAGGGTACACTATTACCCTGTAATATAATGCGTGGTCCAATTTAAAAATTATAGGTCAATATTAAGGTCCGATATCGTGCCGTTAGTTAACATAGAAAAATGTCTTTGAATTTTTAAAGCATTTTAGAACGCTTATTTCCTCATTTTAAGCTTCTCAGAACACTTTATTTTGCATAGGCATACATAGTAAACTTTAGGGTCACGCTGTGTACCCCCTAATTGACCTATAATTATTTCCTTTGGTAGGGTACACTATTACCCTGTAGTATAATACCTGGTCCAATTTAAATTTTATGGGTCAATATTAAGGTCTGATATTGCGCCTTGCGTTAGTTAACCATTGAAAGATGTCTTTGAATTTTTAAAGCATTTTAGAACGCTTATTTCTTCATTTTAAGCTTCTCAGAACACTCTATTTCGCATAGGCATACATAGTAAAATTTAGGGTCACGCTGTGTACCCCCTAAATGACCTATAATTATTTCCTGTGGTAGGGTAAACTATTACCCTGTAATATAATACGTGGTCCAATTTAAAAATTATAGGTCAATATTAAGTTACGATACCGTGCCGTTAGTTAACATTGAAAAATGTCTTCGTATTTCCTTGTTTTAATGCACTATTTAAAATATACATAGTGTACCCCCTAATTGACCTATAATTATTTCCTGTGGTAGGGTACACTATTACCCTGTAATACAATACCTGGTTCAATTTAAATATTATGGGTCAATATTAAGGTTTAATATTGCGCCTTGCGTTAGTTAACCATTGAAAGATGTCTTTGAATTTTTAAAGCATTTTAGAACGCTTCTTTCTTCATTTTAAGCTTCTCAGAACACTTTATTTCGCATAGGCATACATAGTAAACCTTAGGGTCACGCTGTGTACCCCCTAATTGACCTATAATTATTTTCTGTGGTAGGGTACACTATTACCCTGTAATATAATACGTGGTCCAATTTAAAAATTATAGGTCAATATTAAGGTCCGATACCGTGCCGTTAGTTAACATAGAAAAATGTCTTTGAATTTTTAAAGCATTTTAGAACGCTTATTTCCTCATTTTAAGCTTCTCAGAACACTTTATTTCGCATAGGCATACATAGTAAACTTTAGGGTCACTCTGTGTACCCCCTAATTGACCTATAATTATTTCCTGTGGTAGGGTACACTATACCCCTGTAATATAATACGTGGTCCAATTTAAAAATTATAGGTCAATATTAAGGTCCGATACCGTGCCGTTAGTTAACATAGAAAAGTGTCTTCGTATTTTCTTGTTTTAATGCACTATTTAAAACATACATAGTGTACCCCCTAATTGACCTATAATTATTTCCTGTTGTAGAGTACACTATTACCCTGTAATATAATACCTGGTCCAATTGAAATATTATGGTTCCATATTAAGGTCTGATATCGCGCCTTGCGTTAGTTAACCATTGAAAGATGTCTTTGAATTTTTAAAGCATTTTAGAACGCTTATTTCTTCATTTTAAGCTTCTCAGAACACTCTATTTCGCATAGGCATACATAGTAAATTTTAGGGTCAAGCTGTGTACCACCTAATTGACCTATAATTATTTCCTGTGGTAAGGTACACTATTACCCTGTAATATAATACGTGGTACAATTTAAAAATTATAGGTCAATATTAAGGTCCGATACCGTGCCGTTAGTTAACATAGAAAAGTGTCTTCGTATTTCCTTGTTTTAATGCACTATTTAAAATATACATAGTGTACAACCTAAATGACCTATAATTATTTCCTGTGGTAGGGTACACTATTACCCTGTAATATAATAGGTGGTCCAATTTAAAAATTATAGGTCAATATTAAGGTCCGATACCGTGCCGTTAGTTAACATAGAAAAATGTCTTTGAATTTTTAAAGCATTTTAGAACGCTTATTTCCTCATTTTAAGCTTCTCAGAACACTTTATTTCGCATAGGCATACATAGTAAACTTTAGGGTCACTCTGTGTACCCCCTAATTGACCTATAATTATTTCCTGTGGTAGGGTACACTATAACCCTGTAATATAATACGTGGTCCAGTTTAAAAATTATAGGTCAATATTAAGGTCCGATACCGTGCTGTTAGTTAAAATAGAAAAGTGTCTTCGTATTTCCTTGTTTTAATGCACTATTTAAAATATACATAGTGTACCCCCTAATTGACCTATAATTATTTCCTGTGGTAGGGTACACTATTACCCTGTAATATAATACCTGGTCCAATTTAAATATTATGGGTCAATATTAGGGTCTGATATTGCGCCTTGCGTTAGTTAACCATTGAAAGATGTCTTTGAATTTTTAAAGCATTTTAGAACGCTTCTTTCTTCATTTTAAGCTTCTCAGAACACTTTATTTCGCATAGGCATACATAGTAAACCTTAGGGTCACGCTGTGTACCCCCTAATTGACGTATAATTATTTTCTGTGGTAGGGTACACTATTACCCTGTAATATAATACGTGGTCCAATTTAAAAATTATAGGTCAATATTAAGGTCCGATACCGTGCCGTTAGTTAACATAGAAAAATGTCTTTGAATTTTTAAAGCATTTTAGAACGCTTATTTCCTCATTTTAAGCTTCTCAGAACACTTTATTTCGCATAGGCATACATAGTAAACTTTAGGGTCACTCTGTGTACCCCCTAATTGACCTATAATTATTTCCTGTGGTAGGGTACACTATACCCCTGTAATATAATACGTGGTCCAATTTAAAAATTATAGGTCAATATTAAGGTCCGATACCGTGCCGTTAGTTAACATAGAAAAGTGTCTTCGTATTTTCTTGTTTTAATGCACTATTTAAAACATACATAGTGTACCCCCTAATTGACCTATAATTATTTCCTGTTGTAGAGTACACTATTACCCTGTAATATAATACCTGGTCCAATTGAAATATTATGGTTCCATATTAAGGTCTGATATCGCGCCTTGCGTTAGTTAACCATTGAAAGATGTCTTTGAATTTTTAAAGCATTTTAGAACGCTTATTTCTTCATTTTAAGCTTCTCAGAACACTCTATTTCGCATAGGCATACATAGTAAATTTTAGGGTCACGCTGTGTACCACCTAATTGACCTATAATTATTTCCTGTATTAAGGTACACTAATTACCCTGTAATATAATACGTGGTACAATTTAAAAATTATAGGTCAATATTAAGGTCCGATACCGTGCCGTTAGTTAACATAGAAAAGTGTCTTCGTATTTCCTTGTTTTAATGCACTATTTAAAATATACATAGTGTACCCCCTAAATGACCTATATAATTATTTCCTGTGGTAGGGTACACTATTACCCTGTAATATAATAGGTGGTCCAATTTAAAAATTATAGGTCAATATAAGGTCCGATACCGTGCCGTTAGTTAACATAGAAAAATGTCTTTGAATTTTTAAAGCATTTTAGAACGCTTATTTCCTCATTTTAAGCTTCTCGGAACACTTTATTTCGCATAGGCATACATAGTAAACTTTAGGGTCACTCTGTGTACCCCCTAATTGACCTATAATTATTTCCTGTGGTAGGGTACACTATAACCCTGTAATATAATACGTGGTCCAGTTAATTATAGGTCAATTATAGGTCGAATATTAGGTCCGATACCGTGCTGTTAGTTAACATAGAAAAGTGTCTTCGTATTTCCTTGTTTTAATGCACTATTTAAAATATACATAGTGTACCCCCTAATTGACCTATAATTATTTCCTGTGGTAGGGTACACTATTACCCTGTAATATAATACCTGGTCCAATTTAAATATTATGGGTCAATATTAGGGTCTGATATTGCGCCTTGCGTTAGTTAACCATTGAAAGATGTTTTTGAATTTTTAAAGCATTTTAGAACGCTTATTTCTTTTCATTTTAAGCATCTCAGAACACTCTATTTCGCATAGGCATATATAGTAAACTTTAGGGTCACTCTGTGTACCCCCTAATTGACCTATAATTATTTCCTGTGGTAGGGTACACTATAACCCTGTAATATAATACGTGGTCCAATTTAAAACTTATAGGTCAATATTAAGGTCCGATACCGTGCCGTTAGTTAACATAGAAAAGTGTCTTCGTATTTCCTTGTTTAAATGCACTATTTAAAATATACATAGTGTACCCCCTAATTGACCTATAATTATTTCCTGTGGTAGGGTACACTATTACCCTGTAATATAATACCTGGTCCAATTTAAATATTATGGGTCAAAATTAAGGTCTGATATTGCGCCTTGCGTTAGTGAACCATTGGAAGATGTCTTTGAAATTTTAAAGCATTTTAGAACGCTTATTTCTTCATTTTAAGCATCTCAGAACACTCTATTTCGCATAGGCATACATAGTAAAATTTAGGGTCACGCTGTGTACCCCCTAAATGACCTATAATTATTTCCTGTGGTAGGGTACACTATTACCCTGTAATATAATACGTGGTCCAATTTAAAAATTATAGGTCAATATTAAGTTACGATACCGTGCCGTTAGTTAACATTGAAAAATGTCTTCGTATTTCCTTTTTTTAATGCACTATTTAAAATATACATAGTGTACCCCCTAATTGACCTATAATTATTTCCTGTGGTAGGGTACACTATTACCCTGTAATACAATACCTGGTTCAATTTAAATATTATGGGTCAATATTAAGGTTTGATATTGCGCCTTGCGTTAGTTAACCATTGAAAGATGTCTTTGAATTTTTAAAGCATTTTAGAACGCTTATTTCTTCATTTTAAGCTTCTCAGAACACTTTATTTCGCATAGGCATACATAGTAAACCTTAGGGTCACGCTGTGTACCCCCTAATTGACCTATAATTATTTTCTGTGGTAGGGTACACTATTACCCTGTAATATAATACGTGGTCCAATTTAAAAATTATAGGTCAATATTAAGGTCCGATACCGTGCCGTTAGTTAACATAGAAAAGTGTCTTCGTATTTTCTTGTTTTAATGCACTATTTAAAACATACATAGTGTACCCCCTAATTGACCTATAATTATTTCCTGTTGTAGAGTACACTATTACCCTGTAATATAATACCTGGTCCAATTGAAATATTATGGTTCCATATTAAGGTCTGATATCGCGCCTTGCGTTAGTTAACCATTGAAAGATGTCTTTGAATTTTTAAAGCATTTTAGAACGCTTATTTCTTCATTTTAAGCTTCTCAGAACACTCTATTTCGCATAGGCATACATAGTAAATTTTAGGGTCACGCTGTGTACCACCTAATTGACCTATAATTATTTCCTGTGGTAAGGTACACTATTACCCTGTAATATAATACGTGGTACAATTTAAAAATTATAGGTCAATATTAAGGTCCGATACCGTTCCGTTAGTTAACATAGAAAAGTGTCTTCGTATTTCCTTGTTTTAATGCACTATTTAAAATATACATAGTGTACCCCCTAAATGACCTATATTTATTTCCTGTGGTAGGGTACACTATTACCCTGTAATATAATAGGTGGTCCAATTTAAAAATTATAGGTCAATATTAAGGTCCGATACCGTGCCGTTAGTTAACATAGAAAAATGTCTTTGAATTTTTAAAGCATTTTAGAACGCTTATTTCCTCATTTTAAGCTTCTCAGAACACTTTATTTCGCATAGGCATACATAGTAAACTTTAGGGTCACTCTGTGTACCCCCTAATTGACCTATAATTATTTCCTGTGGTAGGGTACACTATAACCCTGTAATATAATACGTGGTCCAGTTTGAAAATTATAGGTCAATATTAAGGTCCGATACCGTGCTGTTAGTTAACATAGAAAAGTGTCTTCGTATTTCCTTGTTTTAATGCACTATTTAAAATATACATAGTGTACCCCCTAATTGACCTATAATTATTTCCTGTGGTAGGGTACACCATTACCCTGTAATATAATACCTGGTCCAATTTAAATATTATGGGTCAATATTAGGGTCTGATATTGCGCCTTGCGTTAGTTAACCATTGAAAGATGTTTTTGAATTTTTAAAGCATTTTAGAACGCTTATTTCTTCATTTTAAGCATCTCAGAACACTCTATTTCGCATAGGCATATATAGTAAACTTTAGGGTCACTCTGTGTACCCCCTAATTGACCTATAATTATTTCCTGTGGTAGGGTACACTATAACCCTGTAATATAATACGTGGTCCAATTTAAAAATTATAGGTCAATATTAAGGTCCGATACCGTGCCGTTAGTTAACATAGAAAAGTGTCTTCGTATTTCCTTGTTTTAATGCACTATTTAAAATATACATACTGTACCCCCTAATTGACCTATAATTATTTCCTGTGGTAGGGTACACTATTACCCTGTAATATAATACCTGGTCCAATTTAAATATTATGGGTCAATATTAAGGTCTGATATTGCGCCTTGCGTTAGTTAACCATTGGAAGATGTCTTTGAAATTTTAAAGCATTTTAGAACGCTTATTTCTTCATTTTAAGCATCTCAGAACACTCTATTTCGCATAGGCATACATAGTAAAATTTAGGGTCACGCTGTGTACCCCCTAAATGACCTATAATTATTTCCTGTGGTAGGGTACACTATTACCCTGTAATATAATACGTGGTGCAATTTAAAAATTATAGGTCAATATTAAGGTCCGATATCGTGCCGTTAGTTAACATAGAAAAATGTCTTTGAATTTTTAAAGCATTTTAGAACGCTTATTTCCTCATTTTAAGCTTCTCAGAACACTTTATTTTGCATAGGCATACATAGTAAACTTTAGGGTCACGCTGTGTACCCCCTAATTGACCTATAATTATTTCCTTTGGTAGGGTACACTATTACCCTGTAATATAATACCTGGTCCAATTTAAATTTTATGGGTCAATATTAAGGTCTGATATTGCGCCTTGCGTTAGTTAACCATTGAAAGATGTCTTTGAATTTTTAAAGCATTTTAGAACGCTTATTTCTTCATTTTAAGCTTCTCAGAACACTCTATTTCGCATAGGCATACATAGTAAAATTTAGGGTCACGCTGTGTACCCCCTAAATGACCTATAATTATTTCCTGTGGTAGGGTACACTATTACCCTGTAATATAATACGTGGTCCAATTTAAAAATTATAGGTCAATATTAAGTTACGATACCGTGCCGTTAGTTAACATTGAAAAATGTCTTCGTATTTCCTTGTTTTAATGCACTATTTAAAATATACATAGTGTACCCCCTAATTGACCTATAATTAATTCCTGTGGTAGGGTACACTATTACCCTGTAATACAATACCTGGTTCAATTTAAATATTATGGGTCAATATTAAGGTTTGATATTGCGCCTTGCGTTAGTTAACCATTGAAAGATGTCTTTGAATTTTTAAAGCATTTTAGAACGCTTATTTCTTCATTTTAAGCTTCTCAGAACACTTTATTTCGCATAGGCATACATAGTAAACCTTAGGGTCACGCTGTGTACCCCCTAATTGACCTATAATTGTTTTCTGTGGTAGGGTACACTATTACCCTGTAATATAATACGTGGTCCAATTTAAAAATTATAGGTCAATATTAAGGTCCGATACCGTGCCGTTAGTTAACATAGAAAAATGTCTTTGAATTTTTAAAGCATTTTAGAACGCTTATTTCCTCATTTTAAGCTTCTCAGAACACTTTATTTCGCATAGGCATACATAGTAAACTTTAGGGTCACTCTGTGTACCCCCTAATTGACCTATAATTATTTCCTGTGGTAGGGTACACTATACCCCTGTAATATAATACGTGGTCCAATTTAAAAATTATAGGTCAATATTAAGGTCCGATACCGTGCCGTTAGTTAACATAGAAAAGTGTCTTCGTATTTTCTTGTTTTAATGCACTATTTAAAACATACATAGTGTACCCCCTAATTGACCTATAATTATTTCCTGTTGTAGAGTACACTATTACCCTGTAATATAATACCTGGTCCAATTGAAATATTATGGTTCCATATTAAGGTCTGATATCGCGCCTTGCGTTAGTTAACCATTGAAAGATGTCTTTGAATTTTTAAAGCATTTTAGAACGCTTATTTCTTCATTTTAAGCTTCTCAGAACACTCTATTTCGCATAGGCATACATAGTAAATTTTAGGGTCACGCTGTGTACCACCTAATTGACCTATAATTATTTCCTGTGGTAAGGTACACTATTACCCTGTAATATAATACGTGGTACAATTTAAAAATTATAGGTCAATATTAAGGTCCGATACCGTGCCGTTAGTTAACATAGAAAAGTGTCTTCGTATTTCCTTGTTTTAATGCACTATTTAAAATATACATAGTGTACCCCCTAAATGACCTATAATTATTTCCTGTGGTAGGGTACACTATTACCCTGTAATATAATAGGTGGTCCAATTTAAAAATTATAGGTCAATATTAAGGTCCGATACCGTGCCGTTAGTTAACATAGAAAAATGTCTTTGAATTTTTAAAGCATTTTAGAACGCTTATTTCCTCATTTTAAGCTTCTCAGAACACTTTATTTCGCATAGGCATACATAGTAAACTTTAGGGTCACTCTGTGTACCCCCTAATTGACCTATAATTATTTCCCGTGGTAGGGTACACTATAACCCTGTAATATAATACGTGGTCCAGTTTAAAAATTATAGGTCAATATTAAGGTCCGATACCGTGCTGTTAGTTAACATAGAAAAGTGTCTTCGTATTTCCTTGTTTTAATGCACTATTTAAAATATACATAGTGTACCCCCTAATTGACCTATAATTATTTCCTGTGGTAGGGTACACTATTACCCTGTAATATAATACCTGGTCCAATTTAAATATTATGGGTCAATATTAGGGTCTGATATTGCGCCTTGCGTTAGTTAACCATTGAAAGATGTTTTTGAATTTTTAAAGCATTTTAGAACGCTTATTTCTTCATTTTAAGCATCTCAGAACACTCTATTTCGCATAGGCATATATAGTAAACTTTAGGGTCACTCTGTGTACCCCCTAATTGACCTATAATTATTTCCTGTGGTAGGGTACAATATAACCCTTTAATATAATACGTGGTCCAATTTAAAAATTATAGGTCAATATTAAGGTCCGATACCGTGCCGTTAGTTAACATAGAAAAGTGTCTTCGTATTTCCTTGTTTTAATGCACTATTTAAAATATACATAGTGTACCCCCTAAATGACCTATAATTATTTCCTGTGGTAGGGTACACTATTACCCTGTAATATAATAGGTGGTCCAATTTAAGAATTATAGGTCAATATTAAGGTCCGATACCGTGCCGTTAGTTAACATAGAAAAATGTCTTTGAATTTTTAAAGCATTTTAGAACGCTTATTTCCTCATTTTAAGCTTCTCAGAACACTTTATTTCGCATAGGCATACATAGTAAACTTTAGGGTCACTCTGTGTACCCCCTAATTGACCTATAATTATTTCCTGTGGTAGGGTACACTATAACCCTGTAATATAATACGTGGTCCAGTTTAAAAATTATAGGTCAATATTAAGGTCCGATACCGTGCTGTTAGTTAACATAGAAAAGTGTCTTCGTATTTCCTTGTTTTAATGCACTATTTAAAATATACATAGTGTACCCCCTAATTGACCTATAATTATTTCCTGTGGTAGGGTACACTATTACCCTGTAATATAATACCTGGTCCAATTTAAATATTATGGGTCAATATTAGGGGTCTGATATTGCGCCTTGCGTTAGTTAACCATTGAAAGATGTTTTTGAATTTTTAAAGCATTTTAGAACGCTTATTTCTTCATTTTAAGCTTCTCAGAACACTCTATTTCGCATAGGCATACATAGTAAATTTTAGGGTCACGCTGTGTACCACCTAATTGACCTATAATTATTTCCTGTGGTAAGGTACACTATTACCCTGTAATATAATACGTGGTACAATTTAAAAATTATAGGTCAATATTAAGGTCCGATACCGTGCCGTTAGTTAACATAGAAAAGTGTCTTCGTATATCCTTGTTTTAATGCACTATTTAAAATATACATAGTGTACCCCCTAAATGACCTATAATTATTTCCTGTGGTAGGGTACACTATTACCCTGTAATATAATAGGTGGTCCAATTTAAAAATTATAGGTCAATATTAAGGTCCGATACCGTGTCGTTAGTTAACATAGAAAAATGTCTTTGAATTTTTAAAGCATTTTAGAACGCTTATTTCCTCATTTTAAGCTTCTCAGAACACTTTATTTCGCATAGGCATACATAGTAAACTTTAGGGTCACTCTGTGTACCCCCTAATTGACCTATAATTATTTCCTGTGGTAGGGTACACTATAACCCTGTAATATAATACGTGGTCCAGTTTAAAAATTATAGGTCAATATTAAGGTCCGATACCGTGCTGTTAGTTAACATAGAAAAGTGTCTTCGTATTTCCTTGTTTTAATGCACTATTTAAAATATACATAGTGTACCCCCTAATTGACCTATAATTATTTCCTGTGGTAGGGTACACTATTACCCTGTAATATAATACCTGGTCCAATTTAAATATTATGGGTCAATATTAGGGTCTGATGTTGCGCCTTGCGTTAGTTAACCATTGAAAGATGTTTTTGAATTTTTAAAGCATTTTAGAACGCTTATTTCTTCATTTTAAGCATCTCAGAACACTCTATTTCGCATAGGCATATATAGTAAACTTTAGGGTCACTCTGTGTACCCCCTAATTGACCTATAATTATTTCCTGTGGTAGGGTACAATATAACCCTTTAATATAATACGTGGTCCAATTTAAAAATTATAGGTCAATATTAAGGTCCGATACCGTGCCGTTAGTTAACATAGAAAAGTGTCTTCGTATTTCCTTGTTTTAATGCACTATTTAAAATATACATAGTGTACCCCCTAAATGACCTATAATTATTTCCTGTGGTAGGGTACACTATTACCCTGTAATATAATAGGTGGTCCAATTTAAGAATTATAGGTCAATATTAAGGTCCGATACCGTGCCGTTAGTTAACATAGAAAAATGTCTTTGAATTTTTAAAGCATTTTAGAACGCTTATTTCCTCATTTTAAGCTTCTCAGAACACTTTATTTCGCATAGGCATACATAGTAAACTTTAGGGTCACTCTGTGTACCCCCTAATTGACCTATAATTATTTCCTGTGGTAGGGTACACTATAACCCTGTAATATAATACGTGGTCCAGTTTAAAAATTATAGGTCAATATTAAGGTCCGATACCGTGCTGTTAGTTAACATAGAAAAGTGTCTTCGTATTTCCTTGTTTTAATGCACTATTTAAAATATACATAGTGTACCCCCTAATTGACCTATAATTATTTCCTGTGGTAGGGTACACTATTACCCTGTAATATAATACCTGGTCCAATTTAAATATTATGGGTCAATATTAGGGTCTGATATTGCGCCTTGCGTTAGTTAACCATTGAAAGATGTTTTTGAATTTTTAAAGCATTTTAGAACGCTTATTTCTTCATTTTAAGCTTCTCAGAACACTCTATTTCGCATAGGCATACATAGTAAATTTTAGGGTCACGCTGTGTACCACCTAATTGACCTATAATTATTTCCTGTGGTAAGGTACACTATTACCCTGTAATATAATACGTGGTACAATTTAAAAATTATAGGTCAATATTAAGGTCCGATACCGTGCCGTTAGTTAACATAGAAAAGTGTCTTCGTATATCCTTGTTTTAATGCACTATTTAAAATATACATAGTGTACCCCCTAAATGACCTATAATTATTTCCTGTGGTAGGGTACACTATTACCCTGTAATATAATAGGTGGTCCAATTTAAAAATTATAGGTCAATATTAAGGTCCGATACCGTGCCGTTAGTTAACATAGAAAAATGTCTTTGAATTTTTAAAGCATTTTAGAACGCTTATTTCCTCATTTTAAGCTTCTCAGAACACTTTATTTCGCATAGGCATACATAGTAAACTTTAGGGTCACTCTGTGTACCCCCTAATTGACCTATAATTATTTCCTGTGGTAGGGTACACTATAACCCTGTAATATAATACGTGGTCCAGTTTAAAAATTATAGGTCAATATTAAGGTCCGATACCGTGCTGTTAGTTAACATAGAAAAGTGTCTTCGTATTTCGTTGTTTTAATGCACTATTTAAAATATACATAGTGTACCCCCTAATTGACCTATAATTATTTCCTGTGGTAGGGTACACTATTACCCTGTAATATAATACCTGGTCCAATTTAAATATTATGGGTCAATATTAGGGTCTGATGTTGCGCCTTGCGTTAGTTAACCATTGAAAGATGTTTTTGAATTTTTAAAGCATTTTAGAACGCTTATTTCTTCATTTTAAGCATCTCAGAACACTCTATTTCGCATAGGCATATATAGTAAACTTTAGGGTCACTCTGTGTACCCCCTAATTGACCTATAATTATTTCCTGTGGTAGGGTACAATATAACCCTGTAATATAATACGTGGTCCAATTTAAAAATTATAGGTCAATATTAAGGTCCGATACCGTGCCGTTAGTTAACATAGAAAAGTGTCTTCGTATTTCCTTGTTTTAATGCACTATTTAAAATATACATAGTGTACCCCCTAATTGACCTATAATTATTTCCTGTGGTAGGGTACACTATTACCCTGTAATATAATACCTGGTCCAATTTAAATATTATGGGTCAATATTAAGGTCTGATATTGCGCCTTGCGTTAGTTAACCATTGGAAGATGTCTTTGAAATTTTAAAGCATTTTAGAACGCTTATTTCTACATTTTAAGCATCTCAGAACACTCTATTTCGCATAGGCATACATAGTAAAATTTAGGGTCACGCTGTGTACCCCCTAAATGACCTATAATTATTTCCTGTGGTAGAATACACTATTACCCTGTAATATAATACGTGGTCCAATTTAAAAATTATAGGTCAATATTAAGGTCCGATATCGTGCCGTTAGTTAACATAGAAAAATGTCTTTGAATTTTTAAAGCATTTTAGAACGCTTATTTCCTCATTTTAAGCTTCTCAGAACACTTTATTTTGCATAGGCATACATAGTAAACTTTAGGGTCACGCTGTGTACCCCCTAATTGACCTATAATTATTTCCTTTGGTAGGGTACACTATTACCCTGTAATATAATACGTGGTCCAATTTAAAAATTATAGGTCAATATTAAGGTCCGATACCGTGCCGTTAGTTAACATAGAAAAATGTCTTTGAATTTTTAAAGCATTTTAGAACACTTATTTCCTCATTTTAAGCTTCTCAGAACACTTTATTTCGCATAGGCATACATCGTAAACTTTAGGGTCACTCTGTGTACCCCCTAATTGACCTATAATTATTTCCTGTGGTAGGGTACACTATACCCCTGTAATATAATACGTGGTCCAATTTAAAAATTATAGGTCAATATTAAGGTCCGATACCGTGCCGTTAGTTAACATAGAAAAGTGTCTTCGTATTTTCTTGTTTTAAGGCACTATTTAAAACATACATAGTGTACCCCCTAATTGACCTATAATTATTTCCTGTTGTAGAGTACACTATTACCCTGTAATATAATACCTGGTCCAATTGAAATATTATGGTTCCATATTAAGGTCTGATATCGCGCCTTGCGTTAGTTAACCATTGAAAGATGTCTTTGAATTTTTAAAGCATTTTAGAACGCTTATTTCTTCATTTTAAGCTTCTCAGAACACTCTATTTCGCATAGGCATACATAGTAAATTTTAGGGTCACGCTGTGTACCACCTAATTGACCTATAATTATTTCCTGTGGTAAGGTACACTATTACCCTGTAATATAATACGTGGTCCAATTTAAAAATTATAGGTCAATATTAAGGTCCGATACCGTGCCGTTAGTTAACATAGAAAAATGTCTTTGAATTTTTAAAGCATTTTAGAACGCTTATTTCCTCATTTTAAGCTTCTCAGAACACTTTATTTCGCATAGGCATACATAGTAAACTTTAGGGTCACTCTGTGTACCCCCTAATTGACCTATAATTATTTCCTTTGGTAGGGTACACTATAACCCTGTAATATAATACGTGGTCCAGTTTAAAAATTATAGGTCAATATTAAGGTCCGATACCGTGCTGTTAGTTAACATAGAAAAGTGTCTTCGTATTTCCTTGTTTTAATGCACTATTTAAAATATACATAGTGTACCCCCTTATTGACCTATAATTATTTCCTGTGGTAGGGTACACTATTACCCTGTAATATAATACCTGGTCCAATTTAAATATTATGGGTCAATATTAGGGTCTGATATTGCGCCTTGCGTTAGTTAAAAATTGAAAGATGTTTTTGAATTTTTAAAGCATTTTAGAACGCTTATTTCTTCATTTTAAGCTTCTCAGAACACTCTATTTCGCATAGGCATACATAGTAAATTTTAGGGTCACGCTGTGTACCACCTAATTGACCTATAATTATTTCCTGTGGTAAGGTACACTATTACCCTGTAATATAATACGTGGTACAATTTAAAAATTATAGGTCAATATTAAGGTCCGATACCGTGCCGTTAGTTAACATAGAAAAGTGTCTTCGTATATCCTTGTTTTAATGCACTATTTAAAATATACATAGTGTACCCCCTAAATGACCTATAATTATTTCCTGTGGTAGGGTACACTATTACCCTGTAATATAATAGGTGGTCCAATTTAAAAATTATAGGTCAATATTAAGGTCCGATACCGTGCCGTTAGTTAACATAGAAAAATGTCTTTGAATTTTTAAAGCATTTTAGAACGCTTATTTCCTCATTTTAAGCTTCTCAGAACACTTTATTTCGCATAGGCATACATAGTAAACTTTAGGGTCACTCTGTGTACCCCCTAATTGACCTATAATTATTTCATGTGGTAGGGTACACTATAACCCTGTAATATAATACGTGGTCCAGTTTAAAAATTATAGGTCAATATTAAGGTCCGATACCGTGCTGTTAGTTAACATAGAAAAGTGTCTTCGTATTTCCTTGTTTTAATGCACTATTTAAAATATACATAGTGTACCCCCTAATTGACCTATAATTATTTCCTGTGGTAGGGTACACTATTACCCTGTAATATAATACCTGGTCCAATTTAAATATTATGGGTCAATATTAGGGTCTGATATTGCGCCTTGCGTTAGTTAACCATTGAAAGATGTTTTTGAATTTTTAAAGCATTTTAGAACGCTTATTTCTTCATTTTAAGCATCTTAGAACACTCTATTTCGCATAGGCAAACTTTAGGGTCACTCTGTGTACCCCCTAATTGACCTATAATTATTTCCTGTGGTAGGGTACAATATAACCCTGTAATATAATACGTGGTCCAATTTAAAAATTATAGGTCAATATTAAGGTCCGATACCGTGCCGTTAGTTAACATAGAAAAGTGTCTTCGTATTTCCTTGTTTTAATGCACTATTTAAAATATACATAGTGTACCCCCTAATTGACCTATAATTATTTCCTGTGGTAGGGTACACTATTACCCTGTAATATAATACCTGGTCCAATTTAAATATTATGGGTCAATATTAAGGTCTGATATTGCGCCTTGCGTTAGTTAACCATTGGAAGATGTCTTTGAAATTTTAAAGCATTTTAGAACGCTTATTTCTACATTTTAAGCATCTCAGAACACTCTATTTCGCATAGGCATACATAGTAAAATTTAGGGTCACGCTGTGTACCCCCTAAATGACCTATAATTATTTCCTGTGGTAGGGTACACTATTACCCTGTAATATAATACGTGGTCCAATTTAAAAATTATAGGTCAATATTAAGGTCCGATATCGTGCCGTTAGTTAACATAGAAAAATGTCTTTGAATTTTTAAAGCATTTTAGAACGCTTATTTCCTCATTTTAAGCTTCTCAGAACACTTTATTTTGCATAGGCATACATAGTAAACTTTAGGGTCACGCTGTGTACCCCCTAATTGACCTATAATTATTTCCTTTGGTAGGGTACACTATTACCCTGTAATATAATACCTGGTCCAATTTAAATATTATGGGTCAATATTAAGGTCTGATATTGCGCCTTGCGTTAGTTAACCATTGGAAGATGTCTTTGAAATTTTAAAGCATTTTAGAACGCTTATTTCTACATTTTAAGCATCTCAGAACACTCTATTTCGCATAGGCATACATAGTAAAATTTAGGGTCACGCTGTGTACCCCCTAAATGACCTATAATTATTTCCTGTGGTAGGGTACACTATTACCCTGTAATATAATACGTGGTCCAATTTAAAAATTATAGGTCAATATTAAGGTCCGATATCGTGCCGTTAGTTAACATAGAAAAATGTCTTTGAATTTTTAAAGCATTTTAGAACGCTTATTTCCTCATTTTAAGCTTCTCAGAACACTTTATTTTGCATAGGCATACATAGTAAACTTTAGGGTCACGCTGTGTACCCCCTAATTGACCTATAATTATTTCCTTTGGTAGGGTACACTATTACCCTGTAATATAATACCTGGTCCAATTTAAATTTTATGGGTCAATATTAAGGTCTGATATTGCGCCTTGCGTTAGTTAACCATTGAAAGATGTCTTTGAATTTTTAAAGCATTTTAGAACGCTTATTTCTTCATTTTAAGCTTCTCAGAACACTCTATTTCGCATAGGCATACATAGTAAAATTTAGGGTCACGCTGTGTACCCCCTAAATGACCTATAATTATTTCCTGTGGTAGGGTACACTATTACCCTGTAATATAATACGTGGTCCAATTTAAAAATTATAGGTCAATATTAAGGTCCGATACCGTGCCGTTAGTTAACATAGAAAAATGTCTTTGAATTTTTAAAGCATTTTAGAACGCTTATTTCCTCATTTTAAGCTTCTCAGAACACTTTATTTCGCATAGGCATACATAGTAAACTTTAGGGTCACTCTGTGTACCCCCTAATTGACCTATAATTATTTCCTTTGGTAGGGTACACTATAACCCTGTAATATAATACGTGGTCCAGTTTAAAAATTATAGGTCAATATTAAGGTCCGATACCGTGCTGTTAGTTAACATAGAAAAGTGTCTTCGTATTTCCTTGTTTTAATGCACTATTTAAAATATACATAGTGTACCCCCTTATTGACCTATAATTATTTCCTGTGGTAGGGTACACTATTACCCTGTAATATAATACCTGTCCAATTTAAATATTATGGGTCAATATTAGGGTCTGATATTGCGCCTTGCGTTAGTTAAAAATTGAAAGATGTTTTTGAATTTTTAAAGCATTTTAGAACGCTTATTTCTTCATTTTAAGCTTCTCAGAACACTCTATTTCGCATAGGCATACATAGTAAATTTTAGGGTCACGCTGTGTACCACCTAATTGACCTATAATTATTTCCTGTGGTAAGGTACACTATTACCCTGTAATATAATACGTGGTACAATTTAAAAATTATAGGTCAATATTAAGGTCCGATACCGTGCCGTTAGTTAACATAGAAAAGTGTCTTCGTATATCCTTGTTTTAATGCACTATTTAAAATATACATAGTGTACCCCCTAAATGACCTATAATTATTTCCTGTGGTAGGGTACACTATTACCCTGTAATATAATAGGTGGTCCAATTTAAAAATTATAGGTCAATATTAAGGTCCGATACCGTGCCGTTAGTTAACATAGAAAAATGTCTTTGAATTTTTAAAGCATTTTAGAACGCTTATTTCCTCATTTTAAGCTTCTCAGAACACTTTATTTCGCATAGGCATACATAGTAAACTTTAGGGTCACTCTGTGTACCCCCTAATTGACCTATAATTATTTCATGTGGTAGGGTACACTATAACCCTGTAATATAATACGTGGTCCAGTTTAAAAATTATAGGTCAATATTAAGGTCCGATACCGTGCTGTTAGTTAACATAGAAAAGTGTCTTCGTATTTCCTTGTTTTAATGCACTATTTAAAATATACATAGTGTACCCCCTAATTGACCTATAATTATTTCCTGTGGTAGGGTACACTATTACCCTGTAATATAATACCTGGTCCAATTTAAATATTATGGGTCAATATTAGGGTCTGATATTGCGCCTTGCGTTAGTTAACCATTGAAAGATGTTTTTGAATTTTTAAAGCATTTTAGAACGCTTATTTCTTCATTTTAAGCATCTTAGAACACTCTATTTCGCATAGGCATACATAGTAAAATTTAGGGTCACGCTGTGTACCCCCTAAATGACCTATAATTATTTCCTGTGGTAGGGTACACTATTACCCTGTAATATAATACGTGGTCCAATTTAAAAATTATAGGTCAATATTAAGGTCCGATATCGTGCCGTTAGTTAACATAGAAAAGTGTCTTCGTATTTCCTTGTTTTAATGCACTATTTAAAATATACATAGTGTACCCCCTAATTGACCTATAATTATTTCCTGTGGTAGGGTACACTATTACCCTGTAATATAATACCTGGTCCAATTTAAATATTATGGGTCAATATTAAGGTCTGATATTGCGCCTTGCGTTAGTTAACCATTGGAAGATGTCTTTGAAATTTTAAAGCATTTTAGAACGCTTATTTCTACATTTTAAGCATCTCAGAACACTCTATTTCGCATAGGCATACATAGTAAAATTTAGGGTCACGCTGTGTACCCCCTAAATGACCTATAATTATTTCCTGTGGTAGGGTACACTATTACCCTGTAATATAATACGTGGTCCAATTTAAAAATTATAGGTCAATATTAAGGTCCGATATCGTGCCGTTAGTTAACATAGAAAAATGTCTTTGAATTTTTAAAGCATTTTAGAACGCTTATTTCCTCATTTTAAGCTTCTCAGAACACTTTATTTTGCATAGGCATACATAGTAAACTTTAGGGTCACGCTGTGTACCCCCTAATTGACCTATAATTATTTCCTTTGGTAGGGTACACTATTACCCTGTAATATAATACCTGGTCCAATTTAAATTTTATGGGTCAATATTAAGGTCTGATATTGCGCCTTGCGTTAGTTAACCATTGAAAGATGTCTTTGAATTTTTAAAGCATTTTAGAACGCTTATTTCTTCATTTTAAGCTTCTCAGAACACTCTATTTCGCATAGGCATACATAGTAAAATTTAGGGTCACGCTGTGTACCCCCTAAATGACCTATAATTATTTCCTGTGGTAGGGTACACTATTACCCTGTAATATAATACGTGGTCCAATTTAAAAATTATAGGTCAATATTAAGTTACGATACCGTGCCGTTAGTTAACATTGAAAAATGTCTTCGTATTTCCTTGTTTTAATGCACTATTTAAAATATACATAGTGTACCCCCTAATTGACCTATAATTATTTCCTGTGGTAGGGTACACTATTACCCTGTAATACAATACCTGGTTCAATTTAAATATTATGGGTCAATATTAAGGTTTGATATTGCGCCTTGCGTTAGTTAACCATTGAAAGATGTCTTTGAATTTTTAAAGCATTTTAGAACGCTTATTTCTTCATTTTAAGCTTCTCAGAACACTTTATTTCGCATAGGCATACATAGTAAATCTTAGGGTCACGCTGTGTACCCCCTAATTGACCTATAATTATTTTCTGTGGTAGGGTACACTATTACCCTGTAATATAATACGTGGTCCAATTTAAAAATTATAGGTCAATATTAAGGTCCGATACCGTGCCGTTAGTTAACATAGAAAAATGTCTTTGAATTTTTAAAGCATTTTAGAACTCTTATTTCCTCATTTTAAGCTTCTCAGAACACTTTATTTCGCATAGGCATACATAGTAAACTTTAGGGTCACTCTGTGTACCCCCTAATTGACCTATAATTATTTCCTGTGGTAGGGTACACTATACCCCTGTAATATAATACGTGGTCCAATTTAAAAATTATAGGTCAATATTAAGGTCCGATACCGTGCCGTTAGTTAACATAGAAAAGTGTCTTCGTATTTTCTTGTTTTAATGCACTATTTAAAACATACATAGTGTACCCCCTAATTTACCTATAATTATTTCCTGTTGTAGAGTACACTATTACCCTGTAATATAATACCTGGTCCAATTGAAATATTATGGTTCCATATTAAGGTCTGATATCGCGCCTTGCGTTAGTTAACCATTGAAAGATGTCTTTGAATTTTTAAAGCATTTTAGAACGCTTATTTCTTCATTTTAAGCTTCTCAGAACACTCTATTTCGCATAGGCATACATAGTAAATTTTAGGGTCACGCTGTGTACCACCTAATTGACCTATAATTATTTCCTGTGGTAAGGTACACTATTACCCTGTAATATAATACGTGGTACAATTTAAAAATTATAGGTCAATATTAAGGTCCGATACCGTGCCGTTAGTTAACATAGAAAAGTGTCTTCGTATTTCCTTGTTTTAATGCACTATTTAAAATATACATAGTGTACCCCCTAAATGACCTATAATTATTTCCTGTGGTAGGGTACACTATTACCCTGTAATATAATAGGTGGTCCAATTTAAAAATTATAGGTCAATATTAAGGTCCGATACCGTGCCGTTAGTTAACATAGAAAAATGTCTTTGAATTTTTAAAGCATTTTAGAACGCTTATTTCCTCATTTTAAGCTTCTCAGAACACTTTATTTCGCATAGGCATACATAGTAAACTTTAGGGTCACTCTGTGTACCCCCTAATTGACCTATAATTATTTCCTGTGGTAGGGTACACTATAACCCTGTAATATAATACGTGGTCCAGTTTAAAAATTATAGGTCAATATTAAGGTCCGATACCGTGCCGTTAGTTAACATAGAAAAGTGTCTTCGTATTTCCTTGTTTTAATGCACTATTTAAAATATACATAGTGTACCCCCTAATTGACCTATAATTATTTCCTGTGGTAGGGTACACTATTACCCTGTAATATAATACCTGGTCCAATTTAAATATTATGGGTCAATATTAAGGTCTGATATTGCGCCTTGCGTTAGTTAACCATTGAAAGATGTTTTTGAATTTTTAAAGCATTTTAGAACGCTTATTTCTTCATTTTAAGCATCTCAGAACACTCTATTTCGCATAGCCATATATAGTAAACTTTAGGGTCACTCTGTGTACCCCCTAATTGACCTATAATTATTTCCTGTGGTAGGGTACACTATAACCCTGTAATATAATACGTTTTCCAATTTAAAAATTATAGGTCAATATTAAGGTCCGATACCGTGCCGTTAGTTAACATAGAAAAGTGTCTTCGTATTTCCTTGTTTTAATGCACTATTTAAAACATACATAGTGTACCCCCTAATTGACCTATAATTATTTCCTGTTGTAGGGTACACTATTACCCTGTAATATAATACCTGGTCCAATTGAAATATTATGGTTCCATATTAAGGTCTGATATCGCGCCTTGCGTTAGTTAACCATTGAAAGATGTCTTTGAATTTTTAAAGCATTTTAGAACGCTTATTTCTTCATTTTAAGCTTCTCAGAACACTCTATTTCGCATAGGCATACATAGTAAACTTTAGGGTCACTCTGTGTACCCCCTAATTGACCTATAATTATTTCCTGTGGTAGGGTACACTATTACCCTGTAATATAATAGGTGGTCCAATTTAAAAATTATAGGTCAATATTAAGGTCCGATACCGTGCCGTTAGTTAACATAGAAAAATGTCTTTGAATTTTTAAAGCATTTTAGAACGCTTATTTCCTCATTTTAAGATTCTCAGAACACTTTATTTCGCATAGGCATACATAGTAAACTTTAGGGTCACTCTGTGTACCCCCTAATTGACCTATAATTATTTCCTGTGGTAGGGTACACTATAACCCTGTAATATAATACGTGGTCCAGTTTAAAAATTATAGGTCAATATTAAGGTCCGATACCGTGCCGTTAGTTAACATAGAAAAGTGTCTTCGTATTTCCTTGTTTTAATGCACTATTTAAAATATACATAGTGTACCCCCTAATTGACCTATAATTATTTCCTGTGGTAGGGTACACTATTACCCTGTAATATAATACCTGGTCCAATTTAAATATTATGGGTCAATATTAAGGTCTGATATTGCGCCTTGCGTTAGTTAACCATTGAAAGATGTTTTTGAATTTTTAAAGCATTTTAGAACGCTTATTTCTTCATTTTAAGCATCTCAGAACACTCTATTTCGCATAGGCATATATAGTAAACTTTAGGGTCACTCTGTGTACCCCCTAATTGACCTATAATTATTTGCTGTGGTAGGGTACACTATTACCCTGTAATATAATAGGTGGTCCAATTTAAAAATTATTGGTCAATATTAAGGTCCGATACCGTGCCGTTAGTTAACATAGAAAAATGTCTTTGAATTTTCAAAGCATTTTAGAACGCTTATTTCCTCATTTTAAGCTTCTCAGAACACTTTATTTCGCATAGGCATACATAGTAAACTTTAGGGTCACTCTGTGTACCCCCTAATTGACCTATAATTATTTCCTGTGGTAGGGTACACTATAACCCTGTAATATAATACGTGGTCCAGTTTAAAAATTATAGGTCAATATTAAGGTCCGATACCGTGCCGTTAGTTAACATAGAAAAGTTTCTTCGTATTTCCTTGTTTTAATGCACTATTTAAAATATACATAGTGTACCCCCTAATTGACCTATAATTATTTCCTGTGGTAGGGTACACTATTACCCTGTAATATAATACCTGGTCCAATTTAAATATTATGGGTCAATATTAAGGTCTGATATTGCGCCTTGCATTAGTTAACCATTGAAAGATGTTTTTGAATTTTTAAAGCATTTTAGAACGCTTATTTCTTCATTTTAAGCATCTGAGAACACTCTATTTCGCATAGGCATATATAGTAAACTTTAGGGTCACTCTGTGTACCCCCTAATTGACCTATAATTATTTGCTGTGGTAGGGTACACTATTACCCTGTAATATAATAGGTGGTCCAATTTAAAAATTATAGGTCAATATTAAGGTCCGATACCGTGCCGTTAGTTAACATAGAAAAATGTCTTTGAATTTTCAAAGCATTTTAGAACGCTTATTTCCTCATTTTAAGCTTCTCAGAACACTTTATTTCGCATAGGCATACATAGTAAACTTTAGGGTCACTCTGTGTACCCCCTAATTGACCTATAATTATTTCCTTTGGTAGGGTACACTATTACCCTGTAATATAATACCTGGTCCAATTTAAATTTTATGGGTCAATATTAAGGTCTGATATTGCGCCTTGCGTTAGTTAACCATTGAAAGATGTCTTTGAATTTTTAAAGCATTTTAGAACGCTTATTTCTTCATTTTAAGCTTCTCAGAACACTCTATTTCGCATAGGCATACATAGTAAAATTTAGGGTCACGCTGTGTACCCCCTAAATGACCTATAATTATTTCCTGTGGTAGGGAACACTATTACCCTGTAATATAATACGTGGTCCAATTTAAAAATTATAGGTCAATATTAAGTTACGATACCGTGCCGTTAGTTAACATTGAAAAATGTCTTCGTATTTCCTTGTTTTAATGCACTATTTAAAATATACATAGTGTACCCCCTAATTGACCTATAATTATTTCCTGTGGTAGGGTACACTATTACCCTGTAATACAATACCTGTTTCAATTTAAATATTATGGGTCAATATTTAGGCTTGATATTGCGCCTTGCGTTAGTTAACCATTGAAAGATGTCTTTGAATTTTTAAAGCATTTTAGAACGCTTATTTCTTCATTTTAAGCTTCTCAGAACACTTTATTTCGCATAAGCATACATAGTAAACTTTAGGGTCACGCTGTGTACCCCCTAATTGACCTATAATTATTTCCTGTGGTAGGGTACACTATTACCCTGTAATATAATACGTGGTCCAATTTAAAAATTATAGGTCAATATTAAGGTCCGATACCGTGCCGTTAGTTAACATAGAAAAATGTCTTTGAATTTTTAAAGCATTTTAGAACGCTTATTTCCTCATTTTAAGCTTCTCAGAACACTTTATTTCGCATAGGCATACATAGTAAACTTTAGGGTCACTCTGTGAACCCCCTAATTGACCTATAATTATTTCCCGTGGTAGGGTACACTATTACCCTGTAATATAATACGTGGTCCAATTTAAAAATTATAGGTCAATATTAAGTTACGATACCGTGCCGTTAGTTAACATTGAAAAATGTCTTCGTATTTCCTTGTTTTAATGCACTATTTAAAATATACATAGTGTACCCCCTAATTGACCTATAATTATTTCCTGTGGTAGGGTACACTATTACCCTGTAATACAATACCTGTTTCAATTTAAATATTATGGGTCAATATTAAGGTTTGATATTGCGCCTTGCGTTAGTTAACCATTGAAAGATGTCTTTGAATTTTTAAAGCATTTTAGAACGCTTATTTCTTCATTTTAAGCTTCTCAGAACACTTTATTTCGCATAGGCATACATAGTAAACTTTAGGGTCACGCTGTGTACCCCCTAATTGACCTATAATTATTTCCTGTGGTAGGGTACACTATTACCCTGTAATATAATACGTGGTCCAATTTAAAAATTATAGGTCAATATTAAGGTCCGATACCGTGCCGTTAGTTTACATAGAAAAGTGTCTTCGTATTTTCTTGTTTTAATGCACTATTTAAAACATACATAGTGTACCCCCTAATTGACCTATAATTATTTCCTGTTGTAGGGTACACTATTACCCTGTAATATAATACCTGGTCCAATTGAAATATTATGGTTCCATATTAAGGTCTGATATCGCGCCTTGCGTTAGTTAACCATTGAAAGATGTCTTTGAATTTTTAAAGTATTTTAGAACGCTTATTTCTTCATTTTAAGCTTCTCAGAACACTCTATTTCGCATAGGCATACATAGTAAATTTTAGGGTCACGCTGTGTACCACCTAATTGACCTATAATTATTTCCTGTGGTAAGGTACACTATTACCCTGTAATATAATACGTGGTACAATTTAAAAATTATAGGTCAATATTAAGGTCCGATACCGTGCCGTTAGTTAACATAGAAAAATGTCTTTGAATTTTTAAAGCATTTTAGAACGCTTATTTCCTTATTTTAAGCTTCTCAGAACACTTTATTTCGCATAGGCATACATAGTAAACTTTAGGGTCACTCTGTGTACCCCCTAATTGACCTATAATTATTTCCTGTGGTAGGGTACACTATAACCCTGTAATATAAAACGTGGTCCAATTTAAAAATTATAGGTCAATATTAAGGTCCGATACCGTGCCGTTAGTTAACATAGAAAAGTGTCTTCGTATTTTCTTGTTTTAATGCACTATTTAAAACATACATAGTGTACCCCCTAATTGACCTATAATTATTTCCTGTTGTAGGGTACACTATTACCCTGTAATATAATACCTGGTCCAATTGAAATATTATGGTTCCATATTAAGGTCTGATATCGCGCCTTGCGTTAGTTAACCATTGAAAGATGTCTTTGAATTTTTAAAGCATTTTAGAACGCTTATTTCTTCATTTTAAGCTTCTCAGAACACTCTATTTCGCATAGGCATACATAGTAAACTTTAGGGTCACTCTGTGTACCCCCTAATTGACCTATAATTATTTCCTGTGGTAGGGTACACTATTACCCTGTAATATAATAGGTGGTCCAATTTAAAAATTATAGGTCAATATTAAGGTCCGATACCGTGCCGTTAGTTAACATAGAAAAATGTCTTTGAATTTTTAAAGCATTTTAGAACGCTTATTTCCTCATTTTAAGATTCTCAGAACACTTTATTTCGCATAGGCATACATAGTAAACTTTAGGGTCACTCTGTGTACCCCCTAATTGACCTATAATTATTTCCTGTGGTAGGGTACACTATAACCCTGTAATATAATACGTGGTCCAGTTTAAAAATTATAGGTCAATATTAAGGTCCGATACCGTGCCGTTAGTTAACATAGAAAAGTGTCTTCGTATTTCCTTGTTTTAATGCACTATTTAAAATATACATAGTGTACCCCCTAATTGACCTATAATTATTTCCTGTTGTAGGGTACACTATTACCCTGTAATATAATACCTGGTCCAATTGAAATATTATGGTTCCATATTAAGGTCTGATATCGCGCCTTGCGTTAGTTAACCATTGAAAGATGTCTTTGAATTTTTAAAGTATTTTAGAACGCTTATTTCTTCATTTTAAGCTTCTCAGAACACTCTATTTCGCATAGGCATACATAGTAAATTTTAGGGTCACGCTGTGTACCACCTAATTGACCTATAATTATTTCCTGTGGTAAGGTACACTATTACCCTGTAATATAATACGTGGTACAATTTAAAAATTATAGGTCAATATTAAGGTCCGATACCGTGCCGTTAGTTAACATAGAAAAATGTCTTTGAATTTTTAAAGCATTTTAGAACGCTTATTTCCTCATTTTAAGCTTCTCAGAACACTTTATTTCGCATAGGCATACATAGTAAACTTTAGGGTCACTCTGTGTACCCCCTAATTGACCTATAATTATTTCCTGTGGTAGGGTACACTATAACCCTGTAATATAAAACGTGGTCCAATTTAAAAATTATAGGTCAATATTAAGGTCCGATACCGTGCCGTTAGTTAACATAGAAAAGTGTCTTCGTATTTTCTTGTTTTAATGCACTATTTAAAACATACATAGTGTACCCCCTAATTGACCTATAATTATTTCCTGTTGTAGGGTACACTATTACCCTGTAATATAATACCTGGTCCAATTGAAATATTATGGTTCCATATTAAGGTCTGATATCGCGCCTTGCGTTAGTTAACCATTGAAAGATGTCTTTGAATTTTTAAAGCATTTTAGAACGCTTATTTCTTCATTTTAAGCTTCTCAGAACACTCTATTTCGCATAGGCATACATAGTAAACTTTAGGGTCACTCTGTGTACCCCCTAATTGACCTATAATTATTTCCTGTGGTAGGGTACACTATTACCCTGTAATATAATAGGTGGTCCAATTTAAAAATTATAGGTCAATATTAAGGTCCGATACCGTGCCGTTAGTTAACATAGAAAAATGTCTTTGAATTTTTAAAGCATTTTAGAACGCTTATTTCCTCATTTTAAGATTCTCAGAACACTTTATTTCGCATAGGCATACATAGTAAACTTTAGGGTCACTCTGTGTACCCCCTAATTGACCTATAATTATTTCCTGTGGTAGGGTACACTATAACCCTGTAATATAATACGTGGTCCAGTTTAAAAATTATAGGTCAATATTAAGGTCCGATACCGTGCCGTTAGTTAACATAGAAAAGTGTCTTCGTATTTCCTTGTTTTAATGCACTATTTAAAATATACATAGTGTACCCCCTAATTGACCTATAATTATTTCCTGTGGTAGGGTACACTATTACCCTGTAATATAATACCTGGTCCAATTTAAATATTATGGGTCAATATTAAGGTCTGATATTGCGCCTTGCGTTAGTTAACCATTGAAAGATGTTTTTGAATTTTTAAAGCATTTTAGAACGCTTATTTCTTCATTTTAAGCATCTCAGAACACTCTATTTCGCATAGGCATATATAGTAAACTTTAGGGTCACTCTGTGTACCCCCTAATTGACCTATAATTATTTGCTGTGGTAGGGTACACTATTACCCTGTAATATAATAGGTGGTCCAATTTAAAAATTATTGGTCAATATTAAGGTCCGATACCGTGCCGTTAGTTAACATAGAAAAATGTCTTTGAATTTTCAAAGCATTTTAGAACGCTTATTTCCTCATTTTAAGCTTCTCAGAACACTTTATTTCGCATAGGCATACATAGTAAACTTTAGGGTCACTCTGTGTACCCCCTAATTGACCTATAATTATTTCCTTTGGTAGGGTACACTATTACCCTGTAATATAATACCTGGTCCAATTTAAATTTTATGGGTCAATATTAAGGTCTGATATTGCGCCTTGCGTTAGTTAACCATTGAAAGATGTCTTTGAATTTTTAAAGCATTTTAGAACGCTTATTTCTTCATTTTAAGCTTCTCAGAACACTCTATTTCGCATAGGCATACATAGTAAAATTTAGGGTCACGCTGTGTACCCCCTAAATGACCTATAATTATTTCCTGTGGTAGGGAACACTATTACCCTGTAATAAAATACGTGGTCCAATTTAAAAATTATAGGTCAATATTAAGTTACGATACCGTGCCGTTAGTTAACATTGAAAAATGTCTTCGTATTTCCTTGTTTTAATGCACTATTTAAAATATACATAGTGTACCCCCTAATTGACCTATAATTATTTCCTGTGGTAGGGTACACTATTACCCTGTAATACAATACCTGTTTCAATTTAAATATTATGGGTCAATATTTAGGTTTGATATTGCGCCTTGCGTTAGTTAACCATTGAAAGATGTCTTTGAATTTTTAAAGCATTTTAGAACGCTTATTTCTTCATTTTAAGCTTCTCAGAACACTTTATTTCGCATAGGCATACATAGTAAACTTTAGGGTCACGCTGTGTACCCCCTAATTGACCTATAATTATTTCCTGTGGTAGGGTACACTATTACCCTGTAATATAATACGTGGACCAATTTAAAAATTATAGGTCAATATTAAGGTCCGATTCCGTGCCGTTAGTTAACATAGAAAAATGTCTTTGAATTTTTAAAGCATTTTAGAACGCTTATTTCCTCATTTTAAGCTTCTCAGAACACTTTATTTCGCATAGGCATACATAGTAAACTTTAGGGTCACTCTGTGTACCCCCTAATTGACCTATAATTATTTCCTGTGGTAGGGTACACTATTACCCTGTAATATAATACGTGGTCCAATTTAAAAATTATAGGTCAATATTAAGTTACGATACCGTGCCGTTAGTTAACATTGAAAAATGTCTTCGTATTTCCTTGTTTTAATGCACTATTTAAAATATACATAGTGTACCCCCTAATTGACCTATAATTATTTCCTGTGGTAGGGTACACTATTACCCTGTAATACAATACCTGTTTCAATTTAAATATTATGGGTCAATATTAAGGTTTGATATTGTGCCTTGCGTTAGTTAACCATTGAAAGATGTCTTTGAATTTTTAAAGCATTTTAGAACGCTTATTTCTTCATTTTAAGCTTCTCAGAACACTTTATTTCGCATAGGCATACATAGTAAACTTTAGGGTCACGCTGTGTACCCCCTAATTGACCTATAATTATTTCCTGTGGTAGGGTACACTATTACCCTGTAATATAATACGTGGTCCAATTTAAAAATTATAGGTCAATATTAAGGTCCGATACCGTGCCGTTAGTTTACATAGAAAAGTGTCTTCGTATTTTCTTGTTTTAATGCACTATTTAAAACATACATAGTGTACCCCCTAATTGACCTATAATTATTTCCTGTTGTAGGGTACACTATTACCCTGTAATATAATACCTGGTCCAATTGAAATATTATGGTACCATATTAAGGTCTGATATCGCGCCTTGCGTTAGTTAACCATTGAAAGATGTCTTTGAATTTTTAAAGTATTTTAGAACGCTTATTTCTTCATTTTAAGCTTCTCAGAACACTCTATTTCGCATAGGCATACATAGTAAATTTTAGGGTCACGCTGTGTACCACCTAATTGACCTATAATTATTTCCTGTGGTAAGGTACACTATTACCCTGTAATATAATACGTGGTACAATTTAAAAATTATAGGTCAATATTAAGGTCCGATACCGTGCCGTTAGTTAACATAGAAAAATGTCTTTGAATTTTTAAAGCATTTTAGAACGCTTATTTCCTCATTTTATGCTTCTCAGAACACTTTATTTCGCATAGGCATACATAGTAAACTTTAGGGTCACTCTGTGTACCCCCTAATTGACCTATAATTATTTCCTGTGGTAGGGTACACTATAACCCTGTAATATAAAACGTGGTCCAATTTAAAAATTATAGGTCAATATTAAGGTCCGATACCGTGCCGTTAGTTAACATAGAAAAGTGTCTTCGTATTTTCTTGTTTTAATGCACTATTTAAAACATACATAGTGTACCCCCTAATTGACCTATAATTATTTCCTGTTGTAGGGTACACTATTACCCTGTAATATAATACCTGGTCCAATTGAAATATTATGGTTCCATATTAAGGTCTGATATCGCGCCTTGCGTTAGTTAACCATTGAAAGATGTCTTTGAATTTTTAAAGCATTTTAGAACGCTTATTTCTTCATTTTAAGCTTCTCAGAACACTCTATTTCGCATAGGCATACATAGTAAACTTTAGGGTCACTCTGTGTACCCCCTAATTGACCTATAATTATTTCCTGTGGTAGGGTACACTATTACCCTGTAATATAATAGGTGGTCCAATTTAAAAATTATAGGTCAATATTAAGGTCCGATACCGTGCCGTTAGTTAACATAGAAAAATGTCTTTGAATTTTTAAAGCATTTTAGAACGCTTATTTCCTCATTTTAAGATTCTCAGAACACTTTATTTCGCATAGGCATACATAGTAAACTTTAGGGTCACTCTGTGTACCCCCTAATTGACCTATAATTATTTCCTGTGGTAGGGTACACTATAACCCTGTAATATAATACGTGGTCCAGTTTAAAAATTATAGGTCAATATTAAGGTCCGATACCGTGCCGTTAGTTAACATAGAAAAGTGTCTTCGTATTTCCTTGTTTTAATGCACTATTTAAAATATACATAGTGTACCCCCTAATTGACCTATAATTATTTCCTGTGGTAGGGTACACTATTACCCTGTAATATAATACCTGGTCCAATTTAAATATTATGGGTCAATATTAAGGTCTGATATTGCGCCTTGCATTAGTTAACCATTGAAAGATGTTTTTGAATTTTTAAAGCATTTTAGAACGCTTATTTCTTCATTTTAAGCATCTGAGAACACTCTATTTCGCATAGGCATATATAGTAAACTTTAGGGTCACTCTGTGTACCCCCTAATTGACCTATAATTATTTGCTGTGGTAGGGTACACTATTACCCTGTAATATAATAGGTGGTCCAATTTAAAAATTATAGGTCAATATTAAGGTCCGATACCGTGCCGTTAGTTAACATAGAAAAATGTCTTTGAATTTTCAAAGCATTTTAGAACGCTTATTTCCTCATTTTAAGCTTCTCAGAACACTTTATTTCGCATAGGCATACATAGTAAACTTTAGGGTCACTCTGTGTACCCCCTAATTGACCTATAATTATTTCCTTTGGTAGGGTACACTATTACCCTGTAATATAATACCTGGTCCAATTTAAATTTTATGGGTCAATATTAAGGTCTGATATTGCGCCTTGCGTTAGTTAACCATTGAAAGATGTCTTTGAATTTTTAAAGCATTTTAGAACGCTTATTTCTTCATTTTAAGCTTCTCAGAACACTCTATTTCGCATAGGCATACATAGTAAAATTTAGGGTCACGCTGTGTACCCCCTAAATGACCTATAATTATTTCCTGTGGTAGGGAACACTATTACCCTGTAATATAATACGTGGTCCAATTTAAAAATTATAGGTCAATATTAAGTTACGATACCGTGCCGTTAGTTAACATTGAAAAATGTCTTCGTATTTCCTTGTTTTAATGCACTATTTAAAATATACATAGTGTACCCCCTAATTGACCTATAATTATTTCCTGTGGTAGGGTACACTATTACCCTGTAATACAATACCTGTTTCAATTTAAATATTATGGGTCAATATTTAGGTTTGATATTGCGCCTTGCGTTAGTTAACCATTGAAAGATGTCTTTGAATTTTTAAAGCATTTTAGAACGCTTATTTCTTCATTTTAAGCTTCTCAGAACACTTTATTTCGCATAGGCATACATAGTAAACTTTAGGGTCACGCTGTGTACCCCCTAATTGACCTATAATTATTTCCTGTGGTAGGGTACACTATTACCCTGTAATATAATACGTGGTCCAATTTAAAAATTATAGGTCAATATTAAGGTCCGATACCGTGCCGTTAGTTAACATAGAAAAATGTCTTTGAATTTTTAAAGCATTTTAGAACGCTTATTTCCTCATTTTAAGCTTCTCAGAACACTTTATTTCGCATATGCATACATAGTAAACTTTAGGGTCACTCTGTGTACCCCCTAATTGACCTATAATTATTTCCTGTGGTAGGGTACACTATTACCCTGTAATATAATACGTGGTCCAATTTAAAAATTATAGGTCAATATTAAGTTACGATACCGTGCCGTTAGTTAACATTGAAAAATGTCTTCGTATTTCCTTGTTTTAATGCACTATTTAAAATATACATAGTGTACCCCCTAATTGACCTATAATTATTTCCTGTGGTAGGGTACACTATTACCCTGTAATACAATACCTGTTTCAATTTAAATATTATGGGTCAATATTAAGGTTTGATATTGCGCCTTGCGTTAGTTAACCATTGAAAGATGTCTTTGAATTTTTAAAGCATTTTAGAACGCTTATTTCTTCATTTTAAGCTTCTCAGAACACTTTATTTCGCATAGGCATACATAGTAAACTTTAGGGTCACGCTGTGTACCCCCTAATAGACCTATAATTATTTCCTGTGGTAGGGTACACTATTACCCTGTAATATAATACGTGGTCCAATTTAAAAATTATAGGTCAATATTAAGGTCCGATACCGTGCCGTTAGTTTACATAGAAAAGTGTCTTCGTATTTTCTTGTTTTAATGCACTATTTAAAACATACATAGTGTACCCCCTAATTGACCTATAATTATTTCCTGTTGTAGGGTACACTATTACCCTGTAATATAATACCTGGTCCAATTGAAATATTATGGTTCCATATTAAGGTCTGATATCGCGCCTTGCGTTAGTTAACCATTGAAAGATGTCTTTGAATTTTTAAAGTATTTTAGAACGCTTATTTCTTCATTTTACGCTTCTCAGAACACTCTATTTCGCATAGGCATACATAGTAAATTTTAGGGTCACGCTGTGTACCACCTAATTGACCTATAATTATTTCCTGTGGTAAGGTACACTATTACCCTGTAATATAATACGTGGTACAATTTAAAAATTATAGGTCAATATTAAGGTCCGATACCGTGCCGTTAGTTAACATAGAAAAATGTCTTTGAATTTTTAAAGCATTTTAGAACGCTTATTTCCTCATTTTAAGCTTCTCAGAACACTTTATTTCGCATAGGCATACATAGTAAACTTTAGGGTCACTCTGTGTACCCCCTAATTGACCTATAATTATTTCCTGTGGTAGGGTACACTAAAACCCTGTAATATAAAACGTGGTCGAATTTAAAAATTATAGGTCAATATTAAGGTCCGATACCGTGCCGTTAGTTAACATAGAAAAGTGTCTTCGTATTTTCTTGTTTTAATGCACTATTTAAAACATACATAGTGTACCCCCTAATTGACCTATAATTATTTCCTGTTGTAGGGTACACTATTACCCTGTAATATAATACCTGGTCCAATTGAAATATTATGGTTCCATATTAAGGTCTGATATCGCGCCTTGCGTTAGTTAACCATTGAAAGATGTCTTTGAATTTTTAAAGCATTTTAGAACGCTTATTTCTTCATTTTAAGCTTCTCAGAACACTCTATTTCGCATAGGCATACATAGTAAATTTTAGGGTCACGCTGTGTACCACCTAATTGACCTATAATTATTTCCTGTGGTAAGGTACACTATTACCCTGTAATATAATACGTGGTACAATTTAAAAATTATAGGTCAATATTAAGGTCCGATACCGTGCCGTTAGTTAACATAGAAAAGTGTCTTCGTATTTCCTTGTTTTAATGCACTATTTAAAATATACATAGTGTACCCCCTAAATGACCTATAATTATTTCCTGTGGTAGGGTACACTATTACCCTGTAATATAATAGGTGGTCCAATTTAAAAATTATAGGTCAATATTAAGGTCCGATACCGTGCCGTTAGTTAACATAGAAAAATGTCTTTGAATTTTTAAAGCATTTTAGAACGCTTATTTCCTCATTTTAAGATTCTCAGAACACTTTATTTCGCATAGGCACACATAGTAAACTTTAGAGTCACTCTGTGTACCCCCTAATTGACCTATAATTATTTCCTGTGGTAGGGTACACTATAACCCTGTAATATAATACGTTGTCCAGTTTAAAAATTATAGGTCAATATTAAGGTCCGATACCGTGCCGTTAGTTAACATAGAAAAGTGTCTTCGTATTTTCTTGTTTTAATGCACTATTTAAAATATACATAGTGTACCCCCTAATTGACCTATAATTATTTCCTGTGGTAGGGTACACTATTACCCTGTAATATAATACCTGGTCCAATTTAAATATTATGGGTCAATATTAAGGTCTGATATTGCGCCTTGCGTTAGTTAACCATTGAAAGATGTTTTTGAATTTTTAAAGCATTTTAGAACGCTTATTTCTTCATTTTAAGCATCTCAGAACACTCTATTTCGCATAGGCATATATAGTAAACTTTAGGGTCACTCTGTGTACCCCCTAATTGACCTATAATTATTTCCTGTGGTAGGGTACACTATAACCCTGTAATATAATACGTGGTCCAGTTTAAAAATTATAGGTCAATATTAAGGTCCGATACCGTGCCGTTAGTTAACATAGAAAAGTGTCTTCGTATTTCCTTGTTTTAATGCACTATTTAAAATATACATAGTGTACCCCCTAATTGACCTATAATTATTTCCTGTGGTAGGGTACACTATTACCCTGTAATATAATACCTGGTCCAATTTAAATATTATGGGTCAATATTAAGGTCTGATATTGCGCCTTGCGTTAGTTAACCATTGGAAGATGTCTTTGAATTTTTAAAGCATTTTAGAACGCTTATTTCTTCATTTTAAGCATCTCAGAACACTCTATTTCGCATAGGCATACATAGTAAAATTTAGGGTCACGCTGTGTACCCCCTAAATGACCTATAATTATTTCCTGTGGTAGGGTACACTATTACCCTGTAGTATAATACGTGGTCCAATTTAAAAATTATAGGTCAATATTAAGGTCCGATACCGTGCCGTTAGTTAACATAGAAAAATGTCTTTGAATTTTTAAAGCATTTTAGAACGCTTATTTCCTCATTTTAAGCTTCTCAGAACACTTTATTTCGCATAGGCATACATAGTAAACTTTAGGGTCACGCTGTGTACCCCCTAATTGACCTATAATTATTTCCTTTGGTAGGGTACACTATTACTTTGTAATATAATACCTGGTCCAATTTAAATTTTATGGGTCAATATTAAGGTCTGATATTGCGCCTTGCGTTAGTTAACCATTGAAAGATGTCTTTGAATTTTTAAAGCATTTTAGAACGCTTATTTCTTCATTTTAAGCTTCTCAGAACACTCTATTTCGCATAGGCATACATAGTAAAATTTAGGGTCACGCTGTGTACCCCCTAAATGACCTATAATTATTTCCTGTGGTAGGGTACACTATTACCCTGTAATATAATACGTGGTCCAATTTAAAAATTATAGGTCAATATTAAGTTCCGATACCGTGCCGTTAGTTAACATTGAAAAATGTCTTCGTATTTCCTTGTTTTAATGCACTATTTAAAATATACATAGTGTACCCC
The DNA here is from genome assembly GCF_982258835.1 of Parasteatoda tepidariorum. Taxonomy (NCBI): domain Eukaryota; kingdom Metazoa; phylum Arthropoda; class Arachnida; order Araneae; family Theridiidae; genus Parasteatoda; species Parasteatoda tepidariorum. Next base: position 2,087,571 of record NW_028257370.1, read on the forward strand.
CTAATTGACCTATAATTATTTCCGGTGGTAGGGTACACTATTACCCTGTAATATAATACCTGGTCCAATTTAAATATTATGGGTCAATATTAAGGTCTGATATTGCGCCTTGCGTTATTTAACCATTGAAAGATGTCTTTGAATTTTTAAAGCATTTTAGAACGCTTATTGATTCATTTTAAGCATCTCAGAACACTCTATTTCGCATAGGCATATATAGTAAACTTTAGGGTCACTCTGTGTACCCCCTAATTGACCTATAATTATTTCCTGTGGTAGGGTACACTATAACCCTGTAATATAATACGTGGTCCAATTTAAAAATTATAGGTCAATATTAAGGTCCGATACCGTGCCGTTAGTTAACATAGAAAAGTGTCTTCGTATTTCCTTGTTTTAATGCACTATTTAAAATATACATAGTGTACCCCCTAATTGACCTATAATTATATCCCGTGGTAGGGTACACTATTACCCTGTAATATAATACCTGGTCCAATTTAAATATTATGGGTCAATATTAAGGTCTGATATTGCGCCTTGCGTTAGTTAACCATTGGAAGATGTCTTTGAATTTTTAAAGCATTTTAGAACGCTTATTTCTTCATTTTAAGCATCTCAGAACACTCTATTTCGCATAGGCATACATAGTAAAATTTAGGGTCACGCTGTGTACCCCCTAAATGACCTATAATTATTTCCTGTGGTAGGGTACACTATTACCCTGTAATATAATACGTGGTCCAATTTAAAAATTATAGGTCAATATTAAGGTCCGATACCGTGCCGTTAGTTAACATAGAAAAATGTCTTTGAATTTTTAAAGCATTTTAGAACGCTTATTTCCTCATTTTAAGCTTCTCAGAACACTTTATTTCGCATAGGCATACATAGTAAACTTTAGGGTCACTCTGTGTACCCCCTAATTGACCTACAATTATTTCCTGTGGTAGGGTACACTATAACCCTGTAATATAATACGTGGTCCAGTTTAAAAATTATAGGTCAATATTAAGGTCCGATACCGTGCCGTTAGTTAACATAGAAAAGTGTCTTCGTATTTCCTTGTTTTAATGCACTATTTAAAATATACATAGTGTACCCCCTAATTGACCTATAATTATTTCCTGTGGTAGGGTACACTATTACCCTGTAATATAATACCTGGTCCAATTTAAATATTATGGGTCAATATTAAGGTCTGATATTGCGCCTTGCGTTAGTTAACCATTGAAAGATGTCTTTGAATTTTTAAAGCATTTTAGAACGCTTATTCCTTCATTTTAAGCATCTCAGAACACTCTATTTCGCATAGGCATATATAGTAAACTTTAGGGTCACTCTGTGTACCCCCTAATTGACCTATAATTATTTCCTGTGGTAGGTTACACTATAACCCTGTAATATAATACGTGGTCCAATTTAAAAATTATAGGTCAATATTAAGGTCCGATACCGTGCCGTTAGTTAACATAGAAAAGTGTCTTCGTATTTCCTTGTTTTAATGCACTATTTAAAATATACATAGTGTACCCCCTAATTGACCTATAATTATTTCCGGTGGTAGGGTACACTATTACCCTGTAATATAATACCTGGTCCAATTTAAATATTATGGGTCAATATTAAGGTCTGATATTGCGCCTTGCGTTATTTAACCATTGAAAGATGTCTTTGAATTTTTAAAGCATTTTAGAACGCTTATTGATTCATTTTAAGCATCTCAGAACACTCTATTTCGCATAGGCATATATAGTAAACTTTAGGGTCACTCTGTGTACCCCCTAATTGACCTATAATTATTTCCTGTGGTAGGGTACACTATAACCCTGTAATATAATACGTGGTCCAATTTAAAAATTATAGGTCAATATTAAGGTCCGATACCGTGCCGTTAGTTAACATAGAAAAGTGTCTTCGTATTTCCTTGTTTTAATGCACTATTTAAAATATACATAGTGTACCCCCTAATTGACCTATAATTATATCCCGTGGTAGGGTACACTATTACCCTGTAATATAATACCTGGTCCAATTTAAATATTATGGGTCAATATTAAGGTCTGATATTGCGCCTTGCGTTAGTTAACCATTGGAAGATGTCTTTGAATTTTTAAAGCATTTTAGAACGCTTATTTCTTCATTTTAAGCATCTCAGAACACTCTATTTCGCATAGGCATACATAGTAAAATTTAGGGTCACGCTGTGTACCCCCTAAATGACCTATAATTATTTCCTGTGGTAGGGTACACTATTACCCTGTAATATAATACGTGGTCCAATTTAAAAATTATAGGTCAATATTAAGGTCCGATACCGTGCCGTTAGTTAACATAGAAAAATGTCTTTGAATTTTTAAAGCATTTTAGAACGCTTATTTCCTCATTTTAAGCTTCTCAGAACACTTTATTTCGCATAGGCATACATAGTAAACTTTAGGGTCACTCTGTGTACCCCCTAATTGACCTACAATTATTTCCTGTGGTAGGGTACACTATAACCCTGTAATATAATACGTGGTCCAGTTTAAAAATTATAGGTCAATATTAAGGTCCGATACCGTGCCGTTAGTTAACATAGAAAAGTGTCTTCGTATTTCCTTGTTTTAATGCACTATTTAAAATATACATAGTGTACCCCCTAATTGACCTATAATTATTTCCTGTGGTAGGGTACACTATTACCCTGTAATATAATACCTGGTCCAATTTAAATATTATGGGTCAATATTAAGGTCTGATATTGCGCCTTGCGTTAGTTAACCATTGAAAGATGTCTTTGAATTTTTAAAGCATTTTAGAACGCTTATTCCTTCATTTTAAGCATCTCAGAACACTCTATTTCGCATAGGCATATATAGTAAACTTTAGGGTCACTCTGTGTACCCCCTAATTGACCTATAATTATTTCCTGTGGTAGGTTACACTATAACCCTGTAATATAATACGTGGTCCAATTTAAAAATTATAGGTCAATATTAAGGTCCGATACCGTGCCGTTAGTTAACATAGAAAAGTGTCTTCGTATTTCCTTGTTTTAATGCACTATTTAAAATATACATAGTGTACCCCCTAAATGACCTATAATTATTTCCTTTGGTGGGGTACACTATTACCCTGTAATATAATACCTGGTCCAATTTAAATATTATGGGTCAATATTAAGGTCTGATATTGCGCCTTGCGTTAGTTAACCATTGGAAGATGTCTTTGAATTTTTAAAGCATTTTAGAACGCTTATTTCTTCATTTTAAGCATCTCAGAACACTCTATTTCGCATAGGCATACATAGTAAAATTTAGGGTCACGCTGTGTACCCCCTAAATGACCTATAATTATTTCCTGTGGTAGGGTACACTATTACCCTGTAATATAATACGTGGTCCAATTTAAAAATTATAGGTCAATATTAAGGTCCGATACCGTGCCGTTAGTTAACATAGAAAAATGTCTTTGAATTTTTAAAGCATTTTAGAACGCTTATTTCCTCATTTTAAGCTTCTCAGAACACTTTATTTTGCATAGGCATACATAGTAAACTTTAGGGTCACGCTGTGTACCCCCTAATTGACCTATAATTATTTCCTTTGGTAGGGTACGCTATTACCCTGTAATATAATACCTGGTCCAATTTAAATTTTATGGGTCAATATTAAGGTCTGATATTGCGCATTGCGTTAGTTAACCATTGAAAGATGTCTTTGAATTTTTAAAGCATTTTAGAACGCTTATTTCTTCATTTTAAGCTTCTCAGAACACTTTATTTCGCATAGGCATACATAGTAAACTTTAGGGTCACGCTGTGTACCCCCTAATTGACCTATAATTATTTCCTGTGGTAGGGTACACTATTACCCTGTAATATAATAGGTGGTCCAATTTAAAAATTATAGGTCAATATTAAGGTCCGATACCGTGCCGTTAGTTAACATAGAAAAATGTCTTTGAATTTTTAAAGTATTTTAGAACGCTTATTTCCTCATTTTAAGCTTCTCAGAACACTTTATTTCGCATAGGCATACATAGTAAACTTTAGGGTCACTCTGCGTACCCCCTAATTGACCTATAATTATTTCCTGTGGTAGGGTACACTATAACCCTGTAATATAATACGTGGTCCAATTTAAAAATTATAGGTCAATATTAAGGTCCGATACCGTGCCGTTAGTTAACATAGAAAAGTGTCTTCGTATTTCCTTGTTTTAATGCACTATTTAAAATATACATAGTGTACCCCCTAATTGACCTATAATTATTTCCTGTGGTAGGGTACTCTATTACCCTGTAATATAATACGTGGTCCAATTTAAAAATTATAGGTCAATATTAAGGTCCGATACCGTGCCGTTAGTTAACATAGAAAAATGTCTTTGAATTTTTAAAGCATTTTAGAACGCTTATTTCCTCATTTTAAGCTTCTCAGAACACTTTATTTCGCATAGGCATACATAGTAAACTTTAGGGTCACGCTGTGTACCCCCTAATTGACCTATAATTATTTCCTTTGGTAGGGTACACTATTACCCTGTAATATAATACCTGGTCCAATTTAAATTTTATGGGTCAATATTAAGGTCTGATATTGCGCCTTGCGTTAGTTAACCATTGAAAGATGTCTTTGAATTTTTAAAGCATTTTAGAACGCTTATTTCTTCATTTTAAGCTTCTCAGAACACTCTATTTCGCATAGGCATACATAGTAAAATTTAGGGTCACGCTGTGTACCCCCTAAATGACCGATAATTATTTCCTGTGGTAGGGTACACTATTACCCTGTAATATAATACGTGGTCCAATTTAAAAATTATAGGTCAATATTAAGTTCCGATACCGTGCCGTTAGTTAACATTGAAAAATGTCTTCGTATTTCCATGTTTTAATGCACTATTTAAAATATACATAGTGTACCCCCTAATTGACCTATAATTATTTCCTGTGGTAGGGTACACTATTACCCTGTAATATAATACCTGGTCCAATTTAAATATTATGGGTCAATATTAAGGTCTGATATTGCGCCTTGCGTTAGTTAACCATTGAAAGATGTCTTTGAATTTTTAAAGCATTTTAGAACGCTTATTCCTTCATTTTAAGCATCTCAGAACACTCTATTTCGCATAGGCATATATAGTAAACTTTAGGGTCACTCTGTGTACCCCCTAATTGACCTATAATTATTTCCTGTGGTAGGTTACACTATAACCCTGTAATATAATACGTGGTCCAATTTAAAAATTATAGGTCAATATTAAGGTCCGATACCGTGCCGTTAGTTAACATAGAAAAGTGTCTTCGTATTTCCTTGTTTTAATGCACTATTTAAAATATACATAGTGTACCCCCTAAATGACCTATAATTATTTCCTTTGGTGGGGTACACTATTACCCTGTAATATAATACCTGGTCCAATTTAAATATTATGGGTCAATATTAAGGTCTGATATTGCGCCTTGCGTTAGTTAACCATTGGAAGATGTCTTTGAATTTTTAAAGCATTTTAGAACGCTTATTTCTTCATTTTAAGCATCTCAGAACACTCTATTTCGCATAGGCATACATAGTAAAATTTAGGGTCACGCTGTGTACCCCCTAAATGACCTATAATTATTTCCTGTGGTAGGGTACACTATTACCCTGTAATATAATACGTGGTCCAATTTAAAAATTATAGGTCAATATTAAGGTCCGATACCGTGCCGTTAGTTAACATAGAAAAATGTCTTTGAATTTTTAAAGCATTTTAGAACGCTTATTTCCTCATTTTAAGCTTCTCAGAACACTTTATTTTGCATAGGCATACATAGTAAACTTTAGGGTCACGCTGTGTACCCCCTAATTGACCTATAATTATTTCCTTTGGTAGGGTACGCTATTACCCTGTAATATAATACCTGGTCCAATTTAAATTTTATGGGTCAATATTAAGGTCTGATATTGCGCCTTGCGTTAGTTAACCATTGAAAGATGTCTTTGAATTTTTAAAGCATTTTAGAACGCTTATTTCTTCATTTTAAGCTTCTCAGAACACTCTATTTCGCATAGGCATACACAGTAAAATTTAGGGTCATGCTGTGTACCCCCTAAAGGACCTATAATTATTTCCTGTGGTAGGGTACACTATTACCCTGTAATATAATACGTGGTCCAATTTAAAAATTATAGGTCAATATTAAGTTACGATACCGTGCCGTTAGTTAACATTGAAAAATGTCTTCGTATTTCCTTGTTTTAATGCACTATTTAAAATATACATAGTGTACCCCCTAATTGACCTATAATTATTTCCTGTGGTAGGGTACACTATTACCCTGTAATACAATACCTGGTTCAATTTAAATATTATGGGTCAATATTAAGGTTTGATATTGCGCATTGCGTTAGTTAACCATTGAAAGATGTCTTTGAATTTTTAAAGCATTTTAGAACGCTTATTTCTTCATTTTAAGCTTCTCAGAACACTTTATTTCGCATAGGCATACATAGTAAACTTTAGGGTCACGCTGTGTACCCCCTAATTGACCTATAATTATTTCCTGTGGTAGGGTACACTATTACCCTGTAATATAATAGGTGGTCCAATTTAAAAATTATAGGTCAATATTAAGGTCCGATACCGTGCCGTTAGTTAACATAGAAAAATGTCTTTGAATTTTTAAAGTATTTTAGAACGCTTATTTCCTCATTTTAAGCTTCTCAGAACACTTTATTTCGCATAGGCATACATAGTAAACTTTAGGGTCACTCTGCGTACCCCCTAATTGACCTATAATTATTTCCTGTGGTAGGGTACACTATAACCCTGTAATATAATACGTGGTCCAATTTAAAAATTATAGGTCAATATTAAGGTCCGATACCGTGCCGTTAGTTAACATAGAAAAGTGTCTTCGTATTTCCTTGTTTTAATGCACTATTTAAAATATACATAGTGTACCCCCTAATTGACCTATAATTATTTCCTGTGGTAGGGTACACTATTACCCTGTAATATAATACGTGGTCCAATTTAAAAATTATAGGTCAATATTAAGGTCCGATACCGTGCCGTTAGTTAACATAGAAAAATGTCTTTGAATTTTTAAAGCATTTTAGAACGCTTATTTCCTCATTTTAAGCTTCTCAGAACACTTTATTTTGCATAGGCATACATAGTAAACTTTAGGGTCACGCTGTGTACCCCCTAATTGACCTATAATTATTTCCTTTGGTAGGGTACGCTATTACCCTGTAATATAATACCTGGTCCAATTTAAATTTTATGGGTCAATATTAAGGTCTGATATTGCGCCTTGCGTTAGTTAACCATTGAAAGATGTCTTTGAATTTTTAAAGCATTTTAGAACGCTTATTTCTTCATTTTAAGCTTCTCAGAACACTCTATTTCGCATAGGCATACACAGTAAAATTTAGGGTCATGCTGTGTACCCCCTAAAGGACCTATAATTATTTCCTGTGGTAGGGTACACTATTACCCTGTAATATAATACGTGGTCCAATTTAAAAATTATAGGTCAATATTAAGTTACGATACCGTGCCGTTAGTTAACATTGAAAAATGTCTTCGTATTTCCTTGTTTTAATGCACTATTTAAAATATACATAGTGTACCCCCTAATTGACCTATAATTATTTCCTGTGGTAGGGTACACTATTACCCTGTAATACAATACCTGGTTCAATTTAAATATTATGGGTCAATATTAAGGTTTGATATTGCGCATTGCGTTAGTTAACCATTGAAAGATGTCTTTGAATTTTTAAAGCATTTTAGAACGCTTATTTCTTCATTTTAAGCTTCTCAGAACACTTTATTTCGCATAGGCATACATAGTAAACTTTAGGGTCACGCTGTGTACCCCCTAATTGACCTATAATTATTTCCTGTGGTAGGGTACACTATTACCCTGTAATATAATAGGTGGTCCAATTTAAAAATTATAGGTCAATATTAAGGTCCGATACCGTGCCGTTAGTTAACATAGAAAAATGTCTTTGAATTTTTAAAGTATTTTAGAACGCTTATTTCCTCATTTTAAGCTTCTCAGAACACTTTATTTCGCATAGGCATACATAGTAAACTTTAGGGTCACTCTGCGTACCCCCTAATTGACCTATAATTATTTCCTGTGGTAGGGTACACTATTACCCTGTAATACCTGGTCCAATTGAAATATTATGGTTCCATATTAAGGTCTGATACCGCGCCTTGCGTTAGTTAACCATTGAAAGATGTCTTTGAATTTTTAAAGCATTTTAGAACGCTTATTTCTTCATTTTAAGCTTCTCAGAACACTCTATTTCGCATAGGCATACACAGTAAACTTTAGGGTCACGCTGTGTACCACCTAATTGACCTATAATTATTTCCTGTGGTAAGGTACACTATTACCCTGTAATATTATACGTGGTACAATTTAAAAAGTATAGGTCAATATTAAGGTCCGATACCGTGCCGTTAGTTAACATAGAAAAGTGTCTTCGTATTTCCTTGTTTTAATGCACTATTTAAAATATACATAGTGTACCCCCTAAATGACCTATAATTATTTCCTGTGGTAGGGTACTTTATTACCCTGTAATATAATAGGTGGTCCAATTTAAAAATTATAGGTCAATATTAAGGTCCGATACCGTGCCGTTAGTTAACATAGAAAAATGTCTTTGAATTTTTAAAGCATTTTAGAACGCTTATTTCCTCATTTTAAGCTTCTCAGAACACTTTATTTCGCATAGGCATACATAGTAAACTTTAGGGTCACTCTGCGTACCCCCTAATTGACCTATAATTATTTCCTGTGGTAGGGTACACTATAACCCTGTAATATAATACGTGGTCCAATTTAAAAATTATAGGTCAATATTAAGGTCCGATACCGTGCCGTTAGTTAACATAGAAAAGTGTCTTCGTATTTCCTTGTTTTAATGCACTATTTAAAATATACATAGTGTACCCCCTAATTGACCTATAATTATTTCCTGTGGTAGGGTACACTTTTACCCTGTAATATAATACTTGGTCCAATTTAAATATTATGGGTCAATATTAAGGTCTGATATTGCGCTTTGCGTTAGTTAACCATTGAAAGATGTCTTTGAATTTTTAAAGCATTTTAGAACGCTTATTTCTTCATTTTAAGCATCTCAGAACACTCTATTTCGCATAGGCATACATAGTAAAATTTAGGGTCACGCTGTGTACCCCCTATATGACCTATAATTATTTCCTGTGGTAGGGTACACTATTACCCTGTAATATAATACGTGGCCCAATTTAAAAATTATAGGTCAATATTAAGGTCCGATACCGTGCCGTTAGTTAACATAGAAAAATGTCTTTGAATTTTTAAAGCATTTTAGAACGCTTATTTCCTCATTTTAAGCTTCTCAGAACACTTTATTTCATATAGGCATACATAAAAAACTTTAGGGTCACGCTGTGTTTCCCCTAATTGACCTATAATTATTTCCTATGGTAGGGTACACTATTACCCTGTAATATAATACCTGGTCCAATTTAAATATTATGGGTCAATATTAAGGTCTGATATTGCGCCTTGCGTTAGTTAACAATTGAAAGATGTCTTTGAATTTTTAAAGCATTTTAGAACGCTTATTTCCTCATTTTAAGCTTCTCAGAACACTTTATTTCGCATAGGCATACATAGTAAACTTTAGGGTCACTCTGCGTACCCCCTAATTGACTTATAATTATTTCCTGTATTAGGGTACACTATAACCCTGTAATATAATACGTGGTCCAATTTAAAAATTATAGGTCAATATTAAGGTCCGATACCGTGCCGTTAGAAAAGTGTCTTCGTATTTCCTTGTTTTAATGCACTATTTAAAATATACATAGTGTACCCCCTAATTGACCTATATTTATTTCCTGTTGTAGGGTACACTATTACCCTGTAATATAATACCTGGTCCAATTGAAATATTATGGTTCCATATTAAGGTCTGATATGGCGCCTTGTGTTAGTTAACCATTGAAAGATGTCTTTGAATTGTTAAAGCATTTTAGAACGCTTATTTCTTCATTTTAAGCTTCTCAGAACACTCTATTTCGCATAGGCATACATAGTAAACTTTAGGGTCACGCTGTGTACCACCTAATTGACCTATAATTATTTCCTGTGGTAAGGTACACTATTACCCTGTAATATAATACGTGGTACAATTTAAAAATTATAGGTCAATATTAATGTCCGATACCGTGCCGTTAGTTAACATAGAAAAGTGTCTTCGTATTTCCTTGTTTTAATGCACTATTTAAAATATACATAGTGTACCCCCTAAATGACCTATAATTATTTCCTGTGGTAGGGTACACTATTACCCTGTAATATAATAGGTGGTCCAATTTAAAAATTATAGGTCAATATTAAGGTCCGATACCGTGCCGTTAGTTAACATAGAAAAATGTCTTTGAATTTTTAAAGCATTTTAGAACGCTTATTTCCTCATTTTAAGCTTCTCAGAACACTTTATTTCGCATAGGCATACATAGTAAACTTTAGGGTCACTCTGTGTACCCCCTAATTGACCTATAATTATTTCCTGTGGTAGGGTACACTATAACCCTGTAATATAATACGTGGTCCAATTTAAAAATTATAGGTCAATATTAAGGTCCGATACCGTGCCGTTAGTTAACATAGAAAAGTGTCTTCGTATTTCCTTGTTTTAATGCACTATTTAAAATATACATAGTGTACCCCCTAATTGACCTATAATTATTTCCTGTGGTAGGGTACACTATTACCCTGTAATATAATACCTGGTCCAATTTAAATATTATGGGTCAATATTAAGGTCTGATATTGCGCCTTGCGTTAGTTAACCATTGAAAGATGTCTTTGAATTTTTAAAGCATTTTAGAACGCTTATTTCTTCATTTTAAGCATCTCAGAACACTCTATTTCGCATAGGCATACATAGTAAAATATAGGGTCACGCTGTGTACCCCCTAAATGACCTATAATTATTTCCTGTGGTAGGGTACACTATTACCCTGTAATATAATACGTGGTCCAATTTAAAAATTATAGGTCAATATTAAGGTCCGATACCGTGCCGTTAGTTAACATAGAAAAGTGTCTTCGTATTTCCTTGTTTTAATGCACTATTTAAAATGTACATAGTGTACCCCCTAATTGACCTATAATTATTTCCTGTTGTAGGGTACACTATTACCCTGTAATATAATACCTGGTCCAACTGAAATATTATGGTTCCATATTAAGGTCTGATATGGCGCCTTGTGTTAGTTAACCATTGAAAGATGTCTTTGAATTGTTAAAGCATTTTAGAACGCTTATTTCTTCATTTTAAGCTTCTCAGAACACTCTATTTCGCATAGGCATACATAGTAAACTTTAGGGTCACGCTGTGTACCACCTAATTGACCTATAATTATTTCCTGTGGTAAGGTACACTATTACCCTGTAATATAATACGTGGTACAATTTAAAAAGTATAGGTCAATATTAAGGTCCGATACCGTGCCGTTAGTTAACATAGAAAAGTGTCTTCGTATTTCCTTGTTTTAATGCACTATTTAAAATATACATAGTGTACCCCCTAAATGACCTATAATTATTTCCTGTGGTAGGGTACTTTATTACCCTGTAATATAATAGGTGGTCCAATTTAAAAATTATAGGTCAATATTAAGGTCCGATACCGTGCCGTTAGTTAACATAGAAAAATGTCTTTGAATTTTTAAAGCATTTTAGAACGCTTATTTCCTCATTTTAAGCTTCTCAGAACACTTTATTTCGCATAGGCATACATAGTAAACTTTAGGGTCACTCTGCGTACCCCCTAATTGACCTATAATTATTTCCTGTGGTAGGGTACACTATAACCCTGTAATATAATACGTGGTCCAATTTAAAAATTATAGGTCAATATTAAGGTCCGATACCGTGCCGTTAGTTAACATAGAAAAGTGTCTTCCTATTTCCTTGTTTTAATGCACTATTTAAAATATACATAGTGTACCCCCTAATTGACCTATAATTATTTCCTGTGGTAGGGTACACTTTTACCCTGTAATATAATACTTGGTCCAATTTAAATATTATGGGTCAATATTAAGGTCTGATATTGCGCTTTGCGTTAGTTAACCATTGAAAGATGTCTTTGAATTTTTAAAGCATTTTAGAACGCTTATTTCTTCATTTTAAGCATCTCAGAACACTCTATTTCGCATAGGCATACATAGTAAAATTTAGGGTCACGCTGTGTACCCCCTATATGACCTATAATTATTTCCTGTGGTAGGGTACACTATTACCCTGTAATATAATACGTGGCCCAATTTAAAAATTATAGGTCAATATTAAGGTCCGATACCGTGCCGTTAGTTAACATAGAAAAATGTCTTTGAATTTTTAAAGCATTTTAGAACGCTTATTTCCTCATTTTAAGCTTCTCAGAACACTTTATTTCATATAGGCATACATAAAAAACTTTAGGGTCACGCTGTGTTTCCCCTAATTGACCTATAATTATTTCCTTTGGTAGGGTACACTATTACCCTGTAATATAATACCTGGTCCAATTTAAATATTATGGGTCAATATTAAGGTCTGATATTGCGCCTTGCGTTAGTTAACCATTGAAAGATGTCTTTGAATTTTTAAAGCATTTTAGAACGCTTATTTCTTCATTTAAGCATCTCAGAACACTCTATTTCGCATAGGCATACATAGTAAAATTTAGGGTCACGCTGTGTACCCCCTAAATGACCTATAATTATTTCCTGTGGTAGGGTACACTATTACCCTGTAATATAATACGTGGTCCAATTTAAAAATTATAGGTCAATATTAAGGTCCGATACCGTGCCGTTAGTTAACATAGAAAAGTGTCTTCGTATTTTCTTGTTTTAATGCACTATTTAAAATATACATAGTGTACCCCCTAATTGACCTATAATTATTTCCTGTTGTAGGGTACACTATTACCCTGTAATATAATACCTGGTCCAATTGAAATATTATGGTTCCATATTAAGGTCTGATATGGCGCCTTGTGTTAGTTAACCATTGAAAGATGTCTTTGAATTGTTAAAGCATTTTAGAACGCTTATTTCTTCATTTTAAGCTTCTCAGAACACTCTATTTCGCATAGGCATACATAGTAAACTTTAGGGTCACGCTGTGTACCACCTAATTGACCTATAATTATTTCCTGTGGTAAGGTACACTATTACCCTGTAATATAATACGTGGTACAATTTAAAAATTATAGGTCAATATTAATGTCCGATACCGTGCCGTTAGTTAACATAGAAAAGTGTCTTCGTATTTCCTTGTTTTAATGCACTATTTAAAATATACATAGTGTACCCCCTAAATGACCTATAATTATTTCCTGTGGTAGGGTACACTATTACCCTGTAATATAATAGGTGGTCCAATTTAAAAATTATAGGTCAATATTAAGGTCCGATACCGTGCCGTTAGTTAACATAGAAAAATGTCTTTGAATTTTTAAAGCATTTTAGAACGCTTATTTCCTCATTTTAAGCTTCTCAGAACACTTTATTTCGCATAGGCATACATAGTAAACTTTAGGGTCACTCTGTGTACCCCCTAATTGACCTATAATTATTTCCTGTGGTAGGGTACACTATAACCCTGTAATATAATACGTGGTCCAATTTAAAAATTATAGGTCAATATTAAGGTCCGATACCGTGCCGTTAGTTAACATAGAAAAGTGTCTTCGTATTTCCTTGTTTTAATGCACTATTTAAAATATACATAGTGTACCCCCTAATTGACCTATAATTATTTCCTGTGGTAGGGTACACTATTACCCTGTAATATAATACCTGGTCCAATTTAAATATTATGGGTCAATATTAAGGTCTGATATTGCGCCTTGCGTTAGTTAACCATTGAAAGATGTCTTTGAATTTTTAAAGCATTTTAGAACGCTTATTTCTTCATTTTAAGCATCTCAGAACACTCTATTTCGCATAGGCATACATAGTAAAATATAGGGTCACGCTGTGTACCCCCTAAATGACCTATAATTATTTCCTGTGGTAGGGTACACTATTACCCTGTAATATAATACGTGGTCCAATTTAAAAATTATAGGTCAATATTAAGTTCCGATACCGTGCCGTTAGTTAACATTGAAAAATGTCTTCGTATTTCCTTGTTTTAATGCACTATTTAAAATAGACATAGTGTACCCCCTAATTGACGTATAATTATTTCCTGTGGTAGGGTACACTATTACCCTGTAATACAATACCTGGTCCAATTTAAATATTATGGGTCAATATTAAGGTTTGATATTGCGCCTTGCGTTAGTTAACCATTGAAAGATGTCTTTGAATTTTTAAAGCATTTTAGAACGCTTATTTCTTCATTTTAAGCTTCTCAGAACACTTTATTTCGCATAGGCATACATAGTAAACTTTAGGGTCACGCTGTGTACCCCCTAATTGACCTATAATTATTTCCTGTGGTAGAGTACACTATTACCCTGTAATATAATAGGTGGTCCAATTTAAAAATTATAGGTCAATATTAAGGTCCGATACCGTGCCGTTAGTTAACATAGAAAAATGTCTTTGAATTTTTAAAGCATTTTAGAACGCTTATTTCCTCATTTTAAGCTTCTCAGAACACTTTATTTCGCATAGGCATACATAGTAAACTTTAGGGTCACTCTGCGTACCCCCTAATTGACCTATAATTATTTCCTGTATTAGGGTACACTATAACCCTGTAATATAATACGTGGTCCAATTTAAAAATTATAGGTCAATATTAAGGTCCGATACCGTGCCGTTAGTTAACATAGAAAAGTGTCTTCGTATTTCCTTGTTTTAATGCACTATTTAAAATATACATAGTGTACCCCCTAATTGACCTATAATTATTTCCTGTGGTAGGGTACACTATTACCCTGTAATATAATACCAGGTCCAATTTAAATATTATGGGTCAATATTAAGGTCTGATATTGCGCCTTGCGTTAGTTAACCATTGAAAGATGTCTTTGAATTTTTAAAGCATTTTAGAACGCTTATTTCTTCATTTAAGCATCTCAGAACACTCTATTTCGCATAGGCATACATAGTAAAATTTAGGGTCACGCTGTGTACCCCCTAAATGACCTATAATTATTTCCTGTGGTAGGGTACACTATTACCCTGTAATATAATACGTGGTCCAATTTAAAAATTATAGGTCAATATTAAGGTCCGATACCGTGCCGTTAGTTAACATAGAAAAGTGTCTTCGTATTTTCTTGTTTTAATGCACTATTTAAAATATACATAGTGTACCCCCTAATTGACCTATAATTATTTTCTGTTGTAGGGTACACTTTTACCCTGTAATATAATACCTGGTCCAATTGAAATATTATGGGTCAATATTAAGGTCTGATATCGCGCGTTGCGTTAGTTAACCATTGAAAGATGTCTTTGAATTTTTAAAGCATTTTAGAACGCTTATTTCTTCATTTTAAGCTTCTCAGAACACTCTATTTCGCATAGGCATACATAGTAAACTTTAGGGTCACGCTGTGTACCACCTAATTGACCTATAATTATTTCCTGTGGTAAGGTACACTATTACCCTGTAATATAATACGTGGTACAATTTAAAAATTATAGATCAATATTAAGGTCCGATACCGTGCCGTTAGTTAACATAGAAAAGTGTCTTCGTATTTCCTTGTTTTAATGCACTACTTAAAATATACATAGTGTACCCCCTAAATGACCTATAATTATTTCCTGTGGTAGGGTACACTATTACCCTGTAATATAATAGGTGGTCCAATTTAAAAATTATAGGTCAATATTAAGGTCCGATACCGTGCCGTTAGTTAACATAGAAAAATGTCTTTGAATTTTTAAAGCATTTTAGAACGCTTATTTCTTCATTTTAAGCTTCTCAAAACATTTTATTTCGCATAGGCATACATAGTAAAATTTAGGGTGACGATGTGTACCCCCTAAATGACCTATAATTATTTCCTGTGGTAGGGTACACTATTACCCTGTAATATAATACGTGGTCCAATTTAAAAATTATAGGTCAATATTAAGGTCCGATACCGTGCCGTTAGTTAACATAGAAAAATGTCTTCGAATTTCCTTGTTTTAATGCACTATATAAAATATACATAGTGTACCCCCCAATTGATCTATAATTATTTCCTGTGGTAGGGTACACTATTACCCTGTAATATAATACCTGGTCCAATTTAAATATTATGGGTCAATATTAAGGTCTGATATCGCGCCTTGCGTTGGTTAACCATTGAAAGATGTCTTTGAAATTTTAAAGCATTTTAGAACGCTTATTTCTTCATTTTAAGCTTCTCAGAACATTCTATTTCGCATAGGCATACATAGTAAACTTTAGGGACACGCTGTGTACCCCCTGATTGAAATATAATTATTTCCTGTGGTAGGGTACACTATTACCCTGTAATATAATACGTGGTCCAATTTAAAAATTATAGGTCAATATTAAGGTCCGATACCGTGCCGTTAGTTAACATAGAAAAATATCTTCGAATTTCCTTGTTTTAATGCACTATATAAAATATACATAGTGTACCCCCTAATTGACCTATAATTATTTCCTGTTGTAGGGTACACTATTACCCTGTAATATAATACCTGGTCCAACTTAAATATTATGGTTCCATATTAAGGTCTGATATCGCGTCTTGCGTTAGTTAACCATTGAAAGATGTCTTTGAATTTTTAAAGTATTTTAGAACGCTCATTTCCTCATTTTAAGCTTCTCAGAACACTTTATTTCGCATAGGCATACATAGTAAACTTTAGGGTCACTCTGTGTACCCCCTAAGAGACCTATAATTATTTCCCGTGGTAGGGAACAATATTACCCTGTAATATAATACGTGGTCCAATTTAAAAATTATAGGTCAATATTAAGGTCCGATACCGTACCGTTAGTTAACATAGAAAAATGTCTTTGAATTTTTAAAGCATTTTAGAACGCTTATTTCCTCATTTTAAGCTTTTCTGAACACTTTATTTCCCATAGGCATACATAGTAAACTTTAGGGTCACGCTGTGTACCCCCTAATTGACCTATAATTATTTCCTGTTTTAGGGTACACTATAACCCTGTAATATAATACGTGGTCCAATTTAAAAATTATAGATCAATATTAAGGTCTGATATTGCTTCTTGCATTAGTTAACCATTGAAAGACGTCTTTGAATTTTTAAAGCATTTTAGAACGCTTATTTCTTCATTTTAAGCTTCTCAGAACACTTTATTTCGCATAGGCATACATAGTAAACTTTAGGGTCACGCTGTGTACCCCCTAAGTGACCTATAATTATTTCCCGTGGTAGGGAACAATATTACCCTATAATATATTACGTGGTCCAATTTAAAAATTATAGGTCAATATTAAGGTCCGATACCGTACCGTTAGTTAACATAGAAAAATGTCTTTGAATTTTTAAAGCATTTTAGAACGCTTATTTCCTCATTTTAAGCTTCTCAGAACACTTTATTTTGCATAGGAATACATAGTAAACTTTAGGTTCACGCTGTGTACCCCCTAATTGACCTATAATTATTTTCCGTGGTAAGGAACAATATTACCCTGTAATATATTACGTGGTCCAATTTAAAAATTATAGGTCAATATTAAGGTCCGATACCGTACCGTTAGTTAACATAGAAAAATGTCTTTGAATTTTTAAAGCATTTTAGAACGTTTATTTCCTCATTTTAAGCTTCTCAGAACACTTTATTTCGCATAGGCATACATAGTAAACTTTAGGGTTACGCTGTGTACCCCCTAAGTGACCTATAATTATTTCCCGTGGTAGGGAACAATATTACCCAGTAATATAATACGTGGTCCAATTTAAAAATTATAGGTCAATATTAAGGTCCGATACCGTGCCGTTAGTTAACATAGAAAAGTGTCTTCGAATTTCCTTGTTTTAATGCACTATTTAAAATATACATAGTGTACCCCCCAATTGACCTATAATTATTTCCTGTGGTAGGGTACACTATTACCCTGTAATATAATACCTGGTCCAATTTTAATATTATGGGTCAATATTAAGGTCTGATATCGCGCCTTGCGTTGGTTAACCATTGAAAGATGTCTTTGAATTTTTAAAGCACTTTAGAACGCTTATTTCTTCATTTTAAGCTTCTCAGAACATTCTATTTCGCATAGGCATACATAGTAAACTTTAGGGACACGCTGTGTACCCCCTAATTGAAATATAATTATTTCCTGTGGTATGGTACACTATAACCCTGTAATATAATACGTGGTCTAATTTAAAAATTATAGGTCAATATTAAGGTCCGATACCGTGCCGTTAGTTAACATAGAAAAGAGTCTTCGAATTTCCTTGTTTTAATGCACTATTTAAAATATACATAGTGTACCCCCTAATTGACCTATAATAATTTCCTGTTGTAGGGAACACTATTACCCTGTAATATAATACCTGGTCCAATTTAAATATTATGGTTCCATATTAAGGTCTGATATCGCGCCTTGCGTTAGTTAACCATTGAAAGATGTCTTTGAATTTTTAAAGCATTTTAGAACCCTTATTTCTTCATTTTAAGCTTCTCAGAACACTCTATTTCGCATAGGCATACATAGTAAACTTTAGGGTCACGCTGTGTACCCCCTAATTGACATATAATTATTTCCTGTCGTAGGGTACACTATAACCCTGTAATATAATACGTGGTCCAATTTAAAAATTATAGGTCAATATTAAGGTCCGATAACATGCCGTTAGTTAACATAGAAAAGTGTCTTCGAATTTCCTCGTTTTAATGCACTATTTAAAATATACATAGTGTACCCCCTAATTGACCTATAATTATTTCCTGTTGTAGGGTACACTATTACCCTGTAATATAATACCTGGTCCAATTTAAATATTATGGTTCCATATTAAGGTCTGATATCGCGCCTTGCGTTAGTTAACCATTGAAAGATGTCTTTGAATTTTTAAAGCATTTTAGAACGCTTTTTTCCTCATTTTAAGCTTCTCAGAAAACTTTATTTCACATAGGCATACATAGTAAACTTTAGGGTCACGCTGTGTACCCCCTAAGAGACCTATAATTATTTCCCGTGGTAGGGAACAATATTACCCTGTAATATATTACGTGGTCCAATTTAAAAATTATAGGTCAATATTAAGGTCCGATACCGTACCGTTAGTTAACATAGAAAAATGTCTTTGAATTTTTAAAGCATTTTAGAACGCTTATTTCCTCATTTTAAGCTTCTCAGAACACTTTATTTCGCATAGGCATACATAGTAAACTTTAGGGTCACGCTGTGTACCCCCTAAATGACCTATAATTATTTCCCGTGGTAGGGAACAATATTACCCTGTAATATAATACCTGGTCCAATTTAAATATTATGGGTCAATATTAAGGTCTGATATCGCGCCTTGCGTTGGTTAACCATTGAAAGATGTCTTTGAATTTTTAAAGCATTTTAGAACGCTTATTTCTTCATTTTAAGCTTCTCAGAACATTCTATTTCGCATAGGCATACATAGTAAACTTTAGGGACACGCTGTGTACCCCCTAATTGAAATATAATTATTTCCTGTGGTAGGGTACACTATAACCCTGTAATATAATACGTGGTCCAATTTAAAAATTATAGGTCAATATTAAGGTCCGATACCGTGCCGTTAGTTAACATAGAAAAGAGTCTTCGAATTTCCTTGTTTTAATGCACTATTTAAAATATACATAGTGTACCCCCTAATTGACCTATAATTATTTCCTGTTGTAGGGTACACTATTACCCTGTAATATAATACCTGGTCCAATTTAAATATTATGGTTCCATATTAAGGTCTGATATCGCGCCTTGCGTTAGTTAACCATTGAAAGATGTCTTTGAATTTTTAAAGCATTTTAGAACGCTTATTTCTTCCTTTTAAGCTTCTCAGAACACTCTATTTCGCATTGGCATACATAGTAAACTTTAGGGTCACGCTGTGTACCCCCTAATTGACATATAATTATTTCCTGTCGTAGGGTACACTATAACCCTGTAATATAATACGTGGTCCAATTTAAAAATTATAGGTCAATATTAAGGTCCGATACCGTGCCGTTAGTTAACATAGAAAAGTGTCTTCGAATTTCCTCGTTTTAATGCACTATTTAAAATATACATAGTGTACCCCCTAATTGACCTATAATTATTTCCTGTTGTAGGGTACACTATTACCCTGTAATACAATACCTGGTCCAATTTAAATATTATGGTTCCATATTAAGGTCTGATATCGCGCCTTGCGTTAGTTAACCATTGAAAGATGTCTTTGAATTTTTAAAGCATTTTAGAACGCTTATTTCTTCATTTTAAGCTTCTCAGAACACTATATTTCGCATAGGCATACATAGTAAACTTTAGGGTCACGCTGTGTACCCCCTAAATGACCTATAATTATTTCCCGTGGTAGGGAACAATATTATCCTGTAATATAATACGTGGTCCAATTTAAAAATTATAGGTCAATATTAAGGTCCGATACCGTACCGTTAGTTAACATAGAAAAATGTCTTTGAATTTTTAAAGCATTTTAGATCGCTTATTTCCTCATTTTAAGCTTCTCAGAACACTTTATTTCGCATAGGCATACATAGTAAACTTTAGGGTCACGCTGTGTACCCCCTAATTGACCTATAATTATTTCCTGTGGTAGGGTACACTATAACCCTGTAATATAATACGTGGTCCAATTTAAAAATTATAGATCAATATTAAGGTCTGATATTGCTTCTTGCATTAGTTAACCATTGAAAGATGTCTTTGAATTTTTAAAGCATTTTAGAACGCTTATTTCTTCATTTTAAGCTTCTCAGAACACTTTATTTCGCATAGGCATACATAGTAAACTTTAGGGTCACGCTGTGTACCCCCTAAGTGACCTATAATTATTTCCCGTGGTAGGGAACAATATTACCCTATAATATATTACGTGGTCCAATTTAAAAATTATAGGTCAATATTAAGGTCCGATACCGTACCGTTAGTTAACATAGAAAAATGTCTTTGAATTTTTAAAGCATTTTAGAACGCTTATTTCCTCATTTTAAGCTTCTCAGAACACTTTATTTTGCATAGGAATACATAGTAAACTTTAGGTTCACGCTGTGTACCCCCTAATTGACCTATAATTATTTTCCGTGGTAAGGAACAATATTACCCTGTAATATATTACGTGGTCCAATTTAAAAATTATAGGTCAATATTAAGGTCCGATACCGTACCGTTAGTTAACATAGAAAAATGTCTTTGAATTTTTAAAGCATTTTAGAACGTTTATTTCCTCATTTTAAGCTTCTCAGAACACTTTATTTCGCATAGGCATACATAGTAAACTTTAGGGTTACGCTGTGTACCCCATAAGTGACCTATAATTATTTCCCGTGGTAGGGAACAATATTACCCAGTAATATAATACGTGGTCCAATTTAAAAATTATAGGTCAATATTAAGGTCCGATACCGTGCCGTTAGTTAACATAGAAAAGTGTCTTCGAATTTCCTTGTTTTAATGCACTATTTAAAATATACATAGTGTACCCCCCAATTGACCTATAATTATTTCCTGTGGTAGGGGACACTATTACCCTGTAATATAATACCTGGTCCAATTTTAATATTATGGGTCAATATTAAGGTCTGATATCGCGCCTTGCGTTGGTTAACCATTGAAAGATGTCTTTGAATTTTTAAAGCACTTTAGAACGCTTATTTCTTCATTTTAAGCTTCTCAGAACATTCTATTTCGCATAGGCATACATAGTAAACTTTAGGGACACGCTGTGTACCCCCTAATTGAAATATAATTATTTCCTGTGGTATGGTACACTATAACCCTGTAATATAATACGTGGTCTAATTTAAAAATTATAGGTCAATATTAAGGTCCGATACCGTGCCGTTAGTTAACATAGAAAAGAGTCTTCGAATTTCCTTGTTTTAATGCACTATTTAAAATATACATAATGTACCCCCTAATTGACCTATAATAATTTCCTGTTGTAGGGAACACTATTACCCTGTAATATAATACCTGGTCCAATTTAAATATTATGGTTCCATATTAAGGTCTGATATCGCGCCTTGCGTTAGTTAACCATTGAAAGATGTCTTTGAATTTTTAAAGCATTTTAGAACCCTTATTTCTTCATTTTAAGCTTCTCAGAACACTCTATTTCGCATAGGCATACATAGTAAACTTTAGGGTCACGCTGTGTACCCCCTAAGAGACCTATAATTATTTCCCGTGGTAGGGAACAATATTACCCTGTAATATATTACGTGGTCCAATTTAAAAATTATAGGTCAATATTAAGGTCCGATACCGTACCGTTAGTTAACATAGAAAAATGTCTTCGAATTTCCTCGTTTTAATGCACTATTTAAAATATACATAGTGTACCCCCTAATTGACCTATAATTATTTCCTGTTGTAGGGTACACTATTACCCTGTAATACAATACCTGGTCCAATTTAAATATTATGGTTCCATATTAAGGTCTGATATCGCGCCTTGCGTTGGTTAACCATTGAAAGATGTCTTTGAATTTTTAAAGCATTTTAGAACGCTTATTTCTTCATTTTAAGCTTCTCAGAACATTCTATTTCGCATAGGCATACATAGTAAACTTTAGGGACACGCTGTGTACCCCCTAATTGAAATATAATTATTTCCTGTGGTAGGGTACACTATAACCCTGTAATATAATACGTGGTCCAATTTAAAAATTATAGGTCAATATTAAGGTCCGATACCGTGCCGTTAGTTAACATAGAAAAGAGTCTTCGAATTTCCTTGTTTTAATGCACTATTTAAAATATACATAGTGTACCCCCTAATTGACCTATAATTATTTCCTGTTGTAGGGTACACTATTACCCTGTAATATAATACCTGGTCCAATTTAAATATTATGGTTCCATATTAAGGTCTGATATCGCGCCTTGCGTTAGTTAACCATTGAAAGATGTCTTTGAATTTTTAAAGCATTTTAGAACGCTTATTTCTTCCTTTTAAGCTTCTCAGAACACTCTATTTCGCATTGGCATACATAGTAAACTTTAGGGTCACGCTGTGTACCCCCTAATTGACATATAATTATTTCCTGTCGTAGGGTACACTATAACCCTGTAATATAATACGTGGTCCAATTTAAAAATTATAGGTCAATATTAAGGTCCGATACCGTGCCGTTAGTTAACATAGAAAAGTGTCTTCGAATTTCCTCGTTTTAATGCACTATTTAAAATATACATAGTGTACCCCCTAATTGACCTATAATTATTTCCTGTTGTAGGGTACACTATTACCCTGTAATACAATACCTGGTCCAATTTAAATATTATGGTTCCATATTAAGGTCTGATATCGCGCCTTGCGTTAGTTAACCATTGAAAGATGTCTTTGAATTTTTAAAGCATTTTAGAACGCTTATTTCTTCATTTTAAGCTTCTCAGAACACTATATTTCGCATAGGCATACATAGTAAACTTTAGGGTCACGCTGTGTACCCCCTAAGAGACCTATAATTATTTCCCGTGGTAGGGAACAATATTACCCTGTAATATATTACGTGGTCCAATTTAAAAATTATAGGTCAATATTAAGGTCCGATACCGTACCGTTAGTTAACATAGAAAAATGTCTTTGAATTTTTAAAGCATTTTAGAACGCTTATTTCCTCATTTTAAGCTTCTCAGAACACTTTATTTCGCATAGGCATACATAGTAAACTTTAGGGTCACGCTGTGTTCCCCCTAAATGACCTATAATTATTTCCCGTGGTAGGGAACAATATTATCCTGTAATATAATACGTGGTCCAATTTAAAAATTATAGGTCAATATTAAGGTCCGATACCGTACCGTTAGTTAACATAGAAAAATGTCTTTGAATTTTTAAAGCATTTTAGAACGCTTATTTCCTCATTTTAAGCTTCTCAGAACACTTTATTTCGCATAGGCATACATAGTAAACTTTAGGGTCACGCTGTGTACCCCCTAATTGACCTATAATTATTTCCTGTGGTAGGGTACACTATAACCCTGTAATATAATACGTGGTCCAATTTAAAAATTATAGGTCAATATTAAGGTCTGATATTGCGCCTAGCGTTAGTTAACCATTGAAAGATGTCTTAGAATTTTTAAAGCATTCTAGAACGCTTATTTCTTCATTTTAAGCTTCTCAGAACACTCTATTTCGCATAGGCATACATAGTAAACTTTAGGGTCACGCTGTGTACCCCCTAATTGACCTATAATTATTTCCTGTGGTAGGGTACACTATTACCCTGTAATATAATACGTGGTCCAATTTAAAAATTATAGGTCAATATTAAGGTCCGATACCGTGCCGTTAGTTAACATAGAAAAATGTCTTTGAATTTTTAAAGCATTTTAGAACGCTTATTTCCTTATTTTAAGCTTCTCAGAACACTTTATTTCGCATAGGCATACATAGTAACCTTTAGGTTCACGCTGTGTACCCCCTAATTGACCTATAATTATTTCCTGTGGTAGAGTTCACTATCACCCTGAAATATAATACGTGGTCCAATTTAAAAATTTTAGGTCAATATTAAGGTCCGATACCGTGCCGTTAGTTAACATAGAAAAGAGTCTTCGAATTTCCTTGTTTTAATGCACTATTTAAAATATACATAGTATACCCCCTAACTGACCTATAATTATTTCCTGTGGTAGGGTACACTATTACCCTGTAATATAATACCTGGGCCAATTTAAATATTATGGGTCAATATTAAGGTCTGATATTGCGCCTTGCGTTAGTTAACCATTGAAAGATGTCTTTGAATTTTTAAAGCATTTTAGAACGCTTATTTCTTCATTTTAAGCTTCTCAGAACATTCTATTTCGCATAGGCATACATAGTAAACTTTAGGGACACGCTGTGTACCCCCTAATTGAAATATAATTATTTCCTGTGGTAGGGTACACTATAACCCTGTAATATAATACGTGGTCCAATTTAAAAATTATAGGTCAATATTAAGGTCCGATACCGTGCCGTTAGTTAACATAGAAAAGAGTCTTCGAATTTCCTTGTTTTAATGCACTATTTAAAATATACATAGTGTACCCCCTAATTGACCTATAATTATTTCCTGTTGTAGGGTACACTATTACCCTGTAATATAATACCTGGTCCAATTTAAATATTATGGTTCCATATTAAGGTCTGATATCGCGCCTTGCGTTAGTTAACCATTGAAAGATGTCTTTGAATTTTTAAAGCATTTTAGAACGCTTATTTCTTCCTTTTAAGCTTCTCAGAACACTCTATTTCGCATTGGCATACATAGTAAACTTTAGGGTCACGCTGTGTACCCCCTAATTGACATATAATTATTTCCTGTCGTAGGGTACACTATAACCCTGTAATATAATACGTGGTCCAATTTAAAAATTATAGGTCAATATTAAGGTCCGATACCGTGCCGTTAGTTAACATAGAAAAGTGTCTTCGAATTTCCTCGTTTTAATGCACTATTTAAAATATACATAGTGTACCCCCTAATTGACCTATAATTATTTCCTGTTGTAGGGTACACTATTACCCTGTAATACAATACCTGGTCCAATTTAAATATTATGGTTCCATATTAAGGTCTGATATCGCGCCTTGCGTTAGTTAACCATTGAAAGATGTCTTTGAATTTTTAAAGCATTTTAGAACGCTTATTTCTTCATTTTAAGCTTCTCAGAACAATATATTTCGCATAGGCATACATAGTAAACTTTAGGGTCACGCTGTGTACCCCCTAAGAGACCTATAATTATTTCCCGTGGTAGGGAACAATATTACCCTGTAATATATTACGTGGTCCAATTTAAAAATTATAGGTCAATATTAAGGTCCGATACCGTACCGTTAGTTAACATAGAAAAATGTCTTTGAATTTTTAAAGCATTTTAGAACGCTTATTTCCTCATTTTAAGCTTCTCAGAACACTTTATTTCGCATAGGCATACATAGTAAACTTTAGGGTCACGCTGTGTACCCCCTAAATGACCTATAATTATTTCCCGTGGTAGGGAACAATATTATCCTGTAATATAATACGTGGTCCAATTTAAAAATTATAGGTCAATATTAAGGTCCGATACCGTACCGTTAGTTAACATAGAAAAATGTCTTTGAATTTTTAAAGCATTTTAGAACGCTTATTTCCTCATTTTAAGCTTCTCAGAACACTTTATTTCGCATAGGCATACATAGTAAACTTTAGGGTCACGCTGTGTACCCCCTAATTGACCTATAATTATTTCCTGTGGTAGGGAACAATATTACCCTGTAATATAATACGTGGTCCAATTTAAAAATTATAGGTCAATATTAAGGTCCGATACCGTGCCGTTAGTTAACATAGAAAAATGTCTTTGAATTTTTAAAGCATTTTAGAGCGCTTATTTCCTCATTTTAAGCTTCTCAGAACAATTTATTTCGCATAGGCATACATAGTAACTTTTAGGGTCACGCTGTGTACCCCCTAATTGACCTATAATTATTTCCTGTGGTAGAGTACACTATAACCCTGAAATATAATACGTGGTCAAATTTAAAAATTATAGGTCAATATTAAGGTCCGATACCGTGCCGTTAGTTAACATAGAAAAGTGTCTTCGAATTTCCTTGTTTTAATGCACTATTTAAAATATACATAGTGTAACCCCTAATTGACCTATAATTATTCCCTGTGGTAGGGTACACTATTACCCTGTAATATAATACCTGGTCCAATTTAAATATTATGGGTCAATATTAAGGTCTGATATTGCGCCTTGCGTTAGTTAACCATTTAAAGATGTCTTTGAATTTTTAAAGCATTTTAGAACGCTTATTTCTTCATTTTAAGCTTCTCAGAACACTTTATTTCGCATAGGCATACATAGTAAACTTTAGGGTCACGCTGTGTACCCCCTAATTGACATATAATTATTTCCTGTGGTAGGGTACACTATAACCCTGTAATATAATACGTGGTCCAATTTAAAAATTATAGGTCAATATTAAGGTCCGATAGCGTGCCGTTAGTTAACACAGAAAAGTGTCTTCGAATTTCCTTGTTTTTATGCACTATTTGAAATATACATAGTGGGCTCCCTTATTGACCTATAATTATTTCCTGTGGTAGGGTACACTATTACCCTGTAATATAATACCTGGGCCAATTTAAATATTATGGGTCAATATTAAGGTCTGATATTGCGCCTTGCGTTAGTTAACCATTGAAAGATGTCTTTGAATTTTTAAAGCATTTTAGAACGCTTATTTCTTCATTTTAAGCTTCTCAGAACACTTTATTTCGCATAGGCATACATAGTAATTTTTAGGGTCACGCTGTGCACCCCCTAAGTGACCTATAATTATTTCCTGCGGTAGGGTATACTATTACCCTGTAATATAATACCTGGTCCAATTTAAATATTATGGGTCAATATTAAGGTCTGATATCGCGCCTTGCGTTGGTTAACCATTGAAAGATGTCTTTGAATTTTTAAAGCATTTTAGAACGCTTATTTCTTCATTTTAAGCTTCTCAGAACATTCTATTTCGCATAGGCATACATAGTAAACTTTAGGGACACGCTGTGTACCCCCTAATTGAAATATAATTATTTCCTGTGGTAGGGTACACTATAACCCTGTAATATAATACGTGGTCCAATTTAAAAATTATAGGTCAATATTAAGGTCCGATACCGTGCCGTTAGTTAACATAGAAAAGAGTCTTCGAATTTCCTTGTTTTAATGCACTATTTAAAATATACATAGTGTACCCCCTAATTGACCTATAATTATTTCCTGTTGTAGGGTACACTATTACCCTGTAATATAATACCTGGTCCAATTTAAATATTATGGTTCCATATTAAGGTCTGATATCGCGCCTTGCGTTAGTTAACCATTGAAAGATGTCTTTGAATTTTTAAAGCATTTTAGAACGCTTATTTCTTCCTTTTAAGCTTCTCAGAACACTCTATTTCGCATTGGCATACATAGTAAACTTTATGGTCACGCTGTGTACCCCCTAATTGACATATAATTATTTCCTGTCGTAGGGTACACTATAACCCTGTAATATAATACGTGGTCCAATTTAAAAATTATAGGTCAATATTAAGGTCCGATACCGTGCCGTTAGTTAACATAGAAAAGTGTCTTCGAATTTCCTCGTTTTAATGCACTATTTAAAATATACATAGTGTACCCCCTAATTGACCTATAATTATTTCCTGTTGTAGGGTACACTATTACCCTGTAATACAATACCTGGTCCAATTTAAATATTATGGTTCCATATTAAGGTCTGATATCGCGCCTTGCGTTAGTTAACCATTGAAAGATGTCTTTGAATTTTTAAAGCATTTTAGAACGCTTATTTCTTCATTTTAAGCTTCTCAGAACACTATATTTCGCATAGGCATACATAGTAAACTTTAGGGTCACGCTGTGTACCCCCTAAGAGACCTATAATTATTTCCCGTGGTAGGGAACAATATTACCCTGTAATATATTACGTGGTCCAATTTAAAAATTATAGGTCAATATTAAGGTCCGATACCGTACCGTTAGTTAACATAGAAAAATGTCTTTGAATTTTTAAAGCATTTTAGAACGCTTATTTCCTCATTTTAAGCTTCTCAGAACACTTTATTTCGCATAGGCATACATAGTAAACTTTAGGGTCACGCTGTGTACCCCCTAAATGACCTATAATTATTTCCCGTGGTAGGGAACAATATTATCCTGTAATATAATACGTGGTCCAATTTAAAAATTATAGGTCAATATTAAGGTCCGATACCGTACCGTTAGTTAACATAGAAAAATGTCTTTGAATTTTTAAAGCATTTTAGAACGCTTATTTCCTCATTTTAAGCTTCTCAGAACACTTTATTTCGCATAGGCATACATAGTAAACTTTAGGGTCACGCTGTGTACCCCCTAATTGACCTATAATTATTTCCTGTGGTAGGGTACACTATAACCCTGTAATATAATACGTGGTCCAATTTAAAAATTATAGGTCAATATTAAGGTCTGATATTGCGCCTAGCGTTAGTTAACCATTGAAAGATGTCTTAGAATTTTTAAAGCATTCTAGAACGCTTATTTCTTCATTTTAAGCTTCTCAGAACACTCTATTTCGCATAGGCATACATAGTAAACTTTAGGGTCACGCTGTGTACCCCCTAATTGACCTATAATTATTTCCTGTGGTAGGGTACACTATTACCCTGTAATATAATACGTGGTCCAATTTAAAAATTATAGGTCAATATTAAGGTCCGATACCGTGCCGTTAGTTAACATAGAAAAATGTCTTTGAATTTTTAAAGCATTTTAGAACGCTTATTTCCTTATTTTAAGCTTCTCAGAACACTTTATTTCGCATAGGCATACATAGTAACCTTTAGGTTCACGCTGTGTACCCCCTAATTGACCTATAATTATTTCCTGTGGTAGAGTTCACTATCACCCTGAAATATAATACGTGGTCCAATTTAAAAATTTTAGGTCAATATTAAGGTCCGATACCGTGCCGTTAGTTAACATAGAAAAGAGTCTTCGAATTTCCTTGTTTTAATGCACTATTTAAAATATACATAGTATACCCCCTAACTGACCTATAATTATTTCCTGTGGTAGGGTACACTATTACCCTGTAATATAATACCTGGGCCAATTTAAATATTATGGGTCAATATTAAGGTCTGATATTGCGCCTTGCGTTAGTTAACCATTGAAAGATGTCTTTGAATTTTTAAAGCATTTTAGAACGCTTATTTCTTCATTTTAAGCTTCTCAAAACATTTTATTTCGCATAGGCATACATAGTAAACTTTAGGGTCACGCTTTGTACCCCCTAATTGACCTATAATTATTTCCCATGGTAGGGAACAATATTACCCTGTAATATATTACGTGGTCAAATTTAAAAATTATAGGTCAATATTAAGGTCCGATACCGTACCGTTAGTTAACACAGAAAAATGTCTTTGAATTTTTAAAGCATTTCAGAACGCTTATTTCTTCATTTTAAGCTTCTCAGAACACTCTATTTCGCATAGGCATACATAGTAAACTTTAGGGTCACGCTCTGTACCCCCTAAGTGACCTATAATTATTTCCCGTGGTAGGGAACAATATTACCCTGTAATATAATACGTGGTCCAATTTAAAAATTATAGGTCAATATTAAGGTCCGATACCGTGCCGTTAGTTAACATAGAAAAATGTCTTTGAATTTTTAAAGCATTTTAGAGCGCTTATTTCCTCATTTTAAGCTTCTCAGAACAATTTATTTCGCATAGGCATACATAGTAACTTTTAGGGTCACGCTGTGTACCCCCTAATTGACCTATAATTATTTCCTGTGGTAGAGTACACTATAACCCTGAAATATAATACGTGGTCAAATTTAAAAATTATAGGTCAATATTAAGGTCCGATACCGTGCCGTTAGTTAACATAGAAAAGTGTCTTCGAATTTCCTTGTTTTAATGCACTATTTAAAATATACATAGTGTAACCCCTAATTGACCTATAATTATTCCCTGTGGTAGGGTACACTATTACCCTGTAATATAATACCTGGTCCAATTTAAATATTATGGGTCAATATTAAGGTCTGATATTGCGCCTTGCGTTAGTTAACCATTTAAAGATGTCTTTGAATTTTTAAAGCATTTTAGAACGCTTATTTCTTCATTTTAAGCTTCTCAGAACACTTTATTTCGCATAGGCATACATAGTAAACTTTAGGGTCACGCTGTGTACCCCCTAATTGACATATAATTATTTCCTGTGGTAGGGTACACTATAACCCTGTAATATAATACGTGGTCCAATTTAAAAATTATAGGTCAATATTAAGGTCCGATAGCGTGCCGTTAGTTAACACAGAAAAGTGTCTTCGAATTTCCTTGTTTTTATGCACTATTTGAAATATACATAGTGGGCTCCCTTATTGACCTATAATTATTTCCTGTGGTAGGGTACACTATTACCCTGTAATATAATACCTGGGCCAATTTAAATATTATGGGTCAATATTAAGGTCTGATATTGCGCCTTGCGTTAGTTAACCATTGAAAGATGTCTTTGAATTTTTAAAGCATTTTAGAACGCTTATTTCTTCATTTTAAGCTTCTCAGAACACTTTATTTCGCATAGGCATACATAGTAATTTTTAGGGTCACGCTGTGCA
The DNA here is from genome assembly GCF_982258835.1 of Parasteatoda tepidariorum. Lineage (NCBI taxonomy): Eukaryota > Metazoa > Arthropoda > Arachnida > Araneae > Theridiidae > Parasteatoda > Parasteatoda tepidariorum. The sequence goes on from NW_028257370.1 coordinate 2,118,911, forward strand.
CCCCCTAAGTGACCTATAATTATTTCCTGCGGTAGGGTATACTATTACCCTGTAATATAATACCTGGTCCAATTTAAATATTATGGGTCAATATTAAGGTCTGATATCGCGCCTTGCGTTGGTTAACCATTGAAAGATGTCTTTGAATTTTTAAAGCATTTTAGAACGCTTATTTCTTCATTTTAAGCTTCTCAAAACATTTTATTTCGCATAGGCATACATAGTAAAATTTAGGGTGACGCTGTGTACCCCCTAATTGACCTATAATTATTTCCTGTGGTAGGGTACACTATTACCCTGTAATATAATACGTGGTCCAATTTAAAACTTATAGGTCAATTTTAAGGTCCGATACCGTGCCGATAGTTAACATAGAAAAATGTCTTCGAATTTCCTTGTTTTAATGCACTATTTAAAATATACATAGTGTACCCCCCAATTGACCTATAATTATTTCCTGTGGTAGGGTACACTATTACTCTGTAATATAATACCTGGTCCAATTTAAATATTATGGTTCCATATTAAGGTCTGATATCGCGCCTTGCGTTAGTTAACCATTGAATGAAGTCTTTAATTTTTAAAGCATTTTAGAACGCTTATTTCTTCATTTTAATCTTCTCAGAACACTCTATTTCGCATAGGCATACATAGTAAACTTTAGGGTCACTCTGTGTACCCCCTAATTGACCTATAATTATTTCCTGTGGTAGGGTACACTATTACCCAGTAATATAATACGTGGTCCAATTTAAAACTTATAGGTCAATATTAAGGTCCGATACCGTGTCGTTAGTTAACATAGAAAAATGTCTTTGAATTTTTAAAGCATTTTAGAACGCTTATTTCCTCATTTTAAGCTTCTCAGAACACTTTATTTCGCATAGGCATACATAGTAAACTTTAGGGTCACGCTGTGTACCCCCTAATTGACCTATAATTATTTCCTGTGGTAGGGTACACTATAACCCTGTAATATAATACGTGGTCCAATTTAAAAATTATAGGTCAATATTAAGGTCCGATACCGTGCCGTTAGTTAACATAGAAAAGTGTCTTCGAATTTCCTTGCTTTAATGCACTATTTAAAATATACATAGTGTACCCCCTAATTGAAATATAATTATTTCCTGTGGTAGGGTACACTATTACCCTGTAATATAATACCTGGTCCAATTTAAATATTATGGGTCAATATTAAGGTCTGATATTGCGCCTTGCGTTAGTTAACCATTGAAAGATGTCTTTGAATTTTTAAAGCATTTTAGAACGCTTATTTCTTCATTTTAAGCTTCTCAGAACACTTTATTTCGCATACGCATACATAGTAAACTTTAGGGTCACGCTGTGTACCCCCTAATTGACCTATAATTATTTTACGTGGTAGGGTACACTATAACCCTGTAATATAATACGTGGTTCAATTTAAAAATTTTAAGTCAATATTAAGGTCCGATACCGTGCCGTTAGTTAACATAGAAAAATGTCTTTGAATTTTTAAAGCATTTTAGAACGCTTTTTTCCTCATTTTAAGCTTCTCAGAACACTTTATTTCACATAGGCATACATAGTAAACTATAGGGTCACGCTGTGTACCCCCTAAGAGACCTATAATTATTTCCCGTGGTAGGGAACAATATTACCCTGTAATATATTACGTGGTCCAATTTAAAAATTATAGGTCAATATTAAGGTCCGATACCGTACCGTTAGTTAACATAGAAAAATGTCTTTGAATTTTTAAAGCATTTTAGAACGCTTATTTCCTCATTTTAAGCTTCTCAGAACACTTTATTTCGCATAGGCATACATAGTAAACTTTAGGGTCACGCTG